>NC_134720.1:948333-1264444 GCF_049634645.1 Pelodiscus sinensis | reverse complement strand
CGTCATCTTCTGTGTGTCTGCCACAAGAGAGCACAAGGCAACAGCGACCATGCAAAACCCACAGGGAGATTTATTTGGGCAGCAGCTTCCATGGGCAAAGACTCCCTGCAACAGATTCATCTGACCAAGAGGGTCTCTGCCCACCCTAGTGTTTGCCCAATAAATCGGTTAATCTCTTAGGTGCCACAGGCTCCTCGTTGTGTTTGCAGCTACAGACTAACCCGGCAACCCCTCTGAGACTTATCTCCCATGGGTATCACTGGAGTCTTGCTTGGTCCTATGGTTCGGGTCGGAGCTCGAAGCTGGTTTGCTGGGGTTGGGGGGGCTGCTGGATAGACCCACTCCGTGCTGATTGCGTCCTCTGTGGCTGGGTGTGGGGCCATGAGAGAGTTTTTCTAGACTGAATTCCAACATTTCTCTCTTCAGTGCCTGGCCTCCTTCATTACCGGAGCAGCTCCTGGCCAGGAGCTTCTAGCAATGGTACCACCCTCCAGCTCTCTCAGGCACGTTCAGGAGAAAGAGCTTCTCCATATTTTACCTGGTAAGACCTGGCGCGTGGAGAGACAGCTGCCCGTCATCCCAGCAACGGGCAGCAGTTCTGCGGTTTTCTCCTCACTGGCACGTTTGACTTCCCGACAGCTCCAGGGCTAGAAGAAAGGGAGGAAACCACCTCTCTCTCGTACATAAAGCTCCTTCCTTGCTCCCAGGCTCTGCTTTAATAGCTGGGCCTACCCGCCTAGCCCAAGCGTGAGTTTAACTGTAACAAGTGAGCGAAGGGTTATAAAAACGTCAAGACAACCTATAAAAAGTGGCGCAGTTCAGCCTCTTACGGGAGACAAAGAGGCTGAACTAGTCTCAGCAAAAAGCCCGGCTGATGCTCAAGGACTATGTTAAGGAATATGCGTCTGGCAGGGGTGAGTGCAGGAGTGGGAATCCATGGACAAAAGATGAACAAAATGAGGGAATGAACTCATCTGCCTGTTGCTCCCTTTTGGCGTTCTTAAAAAACAAGGCAGGGTGGAGGGACGGAGTTAACCAAAGCAGCAGTTAGTCAACAGCCAGGCTGGGGGAGAGGCTGGTAGGACCACATCTTGGGGTTTTCTAGTACTGAGGTTTCATGTAAGAGGTAACACCAGAGACCGAAGCTGGATTTTCTCCCTGGGCGGGTCTTTTCCCCCCCCTCTTGTGCATGTTTGTCTTCTGGGGGACAGGACTGGACTTAACAAAAGCAGAAAACGCCTGCCCGTTTCAATACACTAACTCTTCCCCCCAGAAGGCTATTTCTTACCTTCACAGAGACTCCGCAATAAAGGGGGGGGTTTGCTCTACAGACTCTCCACCGCCAGCCTTATGTCAGACGTTACCTTTCAGCTGGCTTTGCTTCCTTGCGTTTCATGGGCTCTCTGGCCTCTTCCTGCTAAGCCCCGTTCAATGGCGCTTACAGGACAGGTTAGCTCTTTGGGTCTTGGTAGCCCATCTAATCAACACAACAGGCCCTGGAAGCCGGAGACACTCCGTTCCGAGGGGTCCGAGAAGGAAGGAGGGGAGGCAGAGAGACGGCACTTGTGTTTTTGCCCCCCAAGACGAGAAGCTGTCAGGTTGAGTTCCTCCGGGTGCTTTGATCCCCTGCACCACCTCTCCAGAGGGCAAGGCCTTTCTGGAACCACGGCTGCCGGCCCCTCTCTGCTACAGTCAGCACCCAGATTTCTCTTGCCGGGGTGTGAGCTTCCAGGGACGCGCGTCCCTCCTGCCAGGGAAATCTGGCACGGCATGGAGCTGTGTAAAACCCACCGATCGGGGGGGTGTTCTAGGGCGCCTGTGTGCTGCACACTCACTTCTGGCAGCGGTGCAAAGCCACACGGGCACGGCCGGCCTCCCCCAGCACAAGTATTCACGGCGCCAGGCTGGGAGGCGCTGCAGAAGAGACGCCGGAATCACCCGGTGCGCACCGGACATGCCTCAGCGTGCCCAAGCAGCGCACCCTGTCTGCATGGCTGTTCCCTCCAGACGGGGAGCTCTACGCCACGGCGTGCCCCACGCCCCACCAGCTAGTGGCGGCAAGGCTTCTGAGTGAACACACAGCCCCACGCTCAGCTGGTAGGGCTGTGTAACACCGCACCCCACAGCCACTGCCGGACAGACGGGCTCTCGCTTCCAACGCAGGCCTGCGGCCATACGGGGCAACAAAGGCTGGGCACTACGGGCCAGGGAAAGCCTCGTATGCGCACCGGGCCAGGCCTGCCAGTCGCGCTCGCCTGCGTGCCAACCCGGCACTTGCTCAGGCCAGTCGGCCCATGCAGGTGAGCAGCGACGCCAAGAAGCCTTCCCACAGCGCCTCCACGAACCTAAGGGGTGAGCAGCCCCTTCCCAAAGCCTCTCGCCACTGGAGGGTCTGCTCCCCGGGCCTGCCGCCGGCAGCCAACCCAGGAAAAGGCAGGCTCAGACAAAGGCCCACATGCTTGGCGCATGAAGGGGAGTCACCGCTGGGGCTAACTAGAGTTATCTAGTCCCAACTGCCCACCGTCAGGAGGTCAGAAAGCACGAGCCAGCTGCCCCCCAAAACCCTCAAGCCGCTCGTCAGTAGGTAATTCAATTGGTTTGCCCCGTGACGGAGGAAGCTGCGTCCCCCACACAATGTGGGGGGAGAGGATTTCAGACAGACAAACCCAGCCTGGAACGTACATCCAAAAAGGCGTCTTCTTTCTCCGGGAAGGGACCTGAGGCCCGTCTCTCATGCTCCCCCCACCCCGTCTCCAGCACATGGGCCCCCCCCATCTTCCCAGTTTCCACGCCCCCTCCCCCCACTCTCACACACACTTTCCCCAGCACGTTCCCTCTCACGGGAAAGCGGGTTCTAATGCCCACGAGCTGGCGCTGAGCCAGAGCGGAGGACACAACCCTTCCCGCTGTGCAGTTTTCTCCCCCGTGAACACGCCAGCAGACCCAGCCTCGCCGCCGCGGCCAGTGCTCTGGAAAGGCACCGCCAGGGGCGACCGGTGGTGCCGCACAGAAATGAAACCCCCTCTCGCTCCGCGGCTCCTTCCTGGCTGCGTGCGGAGCCCCCTCAGAACGTCGGGCGAGAGGCCCTCGGAGAGCGAGTAGGCAAGAGAGCCGTGCCCAGAGCCAATTCCCGGAAGAGGGGACCGACCGAGAAGCCGTCCCTACCCTGCGCCGGCTGGGCACAGCCCAGCAAGGGGCCTGTGGCGGGTTGGCAACAGGGCACCACCGGAGGGAGACCCGCTCACAGCCTGGCCACCCAGGCAATATGGGTCCTTTATTTAACCCTGAGGTGCAAGCTCAGCGTTCCTGCCTCACAAAGAGGTGGGTGGTTCCTAGACCAGCCGCTGCCAGGACAGAGTCGCGGCCTGTTCCAGGAAACGTGCAATTTGGGTTACTGACAGGTGCTCAGGCTAGAACGTACCGCTGTGGTTTAGACTCTGTCGCCGCTAGCACTCCTGGGTATGAAAAATTACCCCCGATTGATGCACGTTTCCCCAATAAAAGCACCGGTGTGGACAGTGCTGTCAGCGGAAATCACTCTCCCGTGGACCTAGCCCCCACCACATCACTTGGGGGGCAGGGAACTGCCAGCAGTAGAACTCTCTCCTGCCGGCATGGAGCAGCTACGCAGGGAACCGGGATGCAGTGCAGCGCAGCAGAACCGCAGCAAGGGCCGTAGTGTAGACATTCATTATCTCCTGCACAACACACACCACATGCAGCGCGCCCTGTAAGCCACCCAAGAGAGATCCAAATGCCACCCAGCTGATTAGCGGAGCACCCACAGCCGGCAGCCAGTGTTAATACAGGTGGTGCACAGCCACACATGCCACAGTGCACAAAACAACATTTATTCTGCACGTGGATGGAAAAAATGGGAGGGACCCACTGGCCACAGGATTTCCCGCTAGCGTAAACAGGTGGCAGGCGTTTCCGCCGTGGGCGAAAGGCAGGCTTCACCACGCAGAAAGGCCTCGGCAGTTTTCAAAACCCAGCATGTCTTGAAAAGGACTGTGAAGCCTACAAGAGCAGAGACACATGCAGCGAGCCAGCAATTGGATACATCCACTTACCCCGGAAGGAGGGTTTGCAGTCCAGCCCAGCTCAGCGGTAGCCGTCCGGGTATCCATCAAGGTTTCTGAGGAGCACACACAAGAGGATCAAAACAAAACGAGTTACTAGGGACTCCAGACACTAGAGGGAAATTACGAACACCATGCAAATGTATTCGGCACCCGCTGTAAGGACTCTCCTCAGCTTTGATGGGGCAGGGCCGGGTGCCTCCATCAAGGCCTGGATCAAAAGCACCAGGTTTCATTTTCCTCCTTGAATTGTTCCAATACAGGACCCCCCCGGGGCGGAGGAGGGGAGTTCTTGCACACATTCGTTATCTGCGTCACGGGAGGGAACAGAGCCAGATCAATGAACACGCGGGCAGATCGCGGCAGGAGGATTTCTGGTTTGGATTTTTTGGGAGGGGAAGGCTTTCTGCAAACCATTAAGATGCAACACAGCTAATATTTTCCCTTCCCTTCTTTTATGAGAAAAAATAGCAAGTTACACAGACAGCTGGGGAAAATCGTCCAGGTTTTATTTGTTTGCTTGCCGTAAGGCAGACGCAGCGAGTCATTTGCTTGGCTTCTGCATCTCTACCAAATACGAAAAACGTGCTGCTCACGTGTGGTCTGCCTGACTGGCTGTGCACCTCAAAACCTAGAGACGTTAGTGTTTTCCTTAATAGCTCAGGGCCTGCCTGAACAGGGAGCACTTTTGTCCCAACCAAGTTACTACTTCTCCGTAGTAGCAAAGCTGGGAAATGAATGCTGGGAAGATAACCACATGGCACTTGAAAGAGAAACGGCTGGGAATAAAATCAGCCCGACTACAAGCTGCCGAACTGTTGTGTTCTACGCCTCCCACCCGCACGGCACGTTTAGACGTCTTCTGATCGTTTTTTCGAAAGCGGGTCTTTTGAAAGCGCAAGTAGTTTGGATGCATATTTTGGGGGGGGGGAACCTTTTTCAAAAACAGCGTAAACCTGCTTTTTTTTAGAAAGAGCAGTTTTTCGAAAAGGGTTTTTTCCCCCCCCAAAAAAACCCACATCCAGACTACTTTCACTTTCAAAAAAAGACCTGCTTTAGAAAAAGCGATCGGAAGAAAATAGGCAAATTCCCGCTGTTTGCATATCCTCTTTCGAAATGTAAACGTAGTCTAGACGTGCCCGCCATGTCCCAGCACCCACAAGGGGAAACGAGGTGCCCCTCTTTGCCCTGCCACCCACCCCTGGGCCACTACTGAGGGCACAAGGTAAGAGGACTGTGACTAGCGCCCCCCGCCCTGCGTCTCCTGATTAATTCTCTGCATTTCCTCTTTACTCAGCAGCACCGACTAGCAGCACTTGGCTTCTCCAGAGACTGCCCTGGGCTCCAGCAGGGGGGAGGAGCTCTTCCACCTCCATTTAGAAAATAAACAGGGGTCAAAAGTACCTACAATTCTTGCTCCTCTTGGGACTCCTCAGAAGGATTGCTCGGACTGCTCTGCTACTCTAGCCCCTCACCACAATACCTGCCTTTCATGCTCTTCATGTTGCGTTCCTCACACTCGCTTTCAAGCTAGGTCAGTCCTCTTAATTCCTTGCCTGGGACCTCAGGAAGCGCAGAGGGGCTAAGTGAGTTGCCCAAGGTCACGCCGGCAGTCTGTAGCGGAGCAGAGAGTCTCCTCCACCTGATGCTAGTGCACTAAACACTGAGCCATCCTTGCTGTCCCTGGGACTGTGGGCGTCTGACACTGGCCATGCCCCCTGCCACTCGTCTTTCCACCAGCCCTCTGCCTTCAATAAGGAAAGGTGGGGGTGCTGTCGAATGACAGATGTTTGCTCCCTGGAGGCCTCCCCGGGCAAAGCTGAGCTATAGCCCTTCTCAGTCTCCCCCAAAGCCACCCTTGCAGCGCCGGGAACATGGGAGTTGCGCCCCAGCTCTCTTGTGTGCGGGGAGGGAGGGTGGCAACCAGGACCTCGTATGGGGGCAACCATTCCCTCCCACAGGCCTACCAGGGCCAGCAGCGGGAGATACGAAGGGGAGGCGGACGGGGAGGGGACGAGACCCAGCGTCAGGGGACAGACAGAAAGAGAGGGGGAAGGGAGGCTACAAGCCATACGTCTGGGGGGCCGCTGGGAAGCCCCTCACCCCACCACAGTCCCTCCGAATTGCGGAGCGGCTCAGGTAGCAGGGCATGGGCGAGGGGGTCTGGGTAAGGTGCTGGAGTGGGAACTAGGTGATTCAGCCTCAGTTCCTGGCTGCTGTCACTTCCCCTCTGTGACTCAGCGCCGCCCATGTCAAGCGAAGGCCCGGCTCCCTTCCTCCGCCGCAGGCCAGAGACACGGCCAGCGCTCCTCAGGGCAGAGCTGCCTGCCTCTGGGCACAAACACGCCCTTCGAGCACGGGCGGGTACGGCAATCGGGCCGCAAGGAGAGGGGTTCAGATGACGAAGAATTCGGGCCAATAGCAGCCAATGCGAAGGGATGAAGAACGGCACAGCGCGGAGGACGCCATTCGCTTGCTTATCAAGTCGGCTTCAGCCAGCCCCTCTATGCCACGTGCGGCGTTTGTCACAACCGGCAGAGGAGGGCTGAGCTGAGCGCCTCTTAACTCACTTCCCTTCACTCGCCCCCCGGGAATGGCCCCTCAGCACCCGGGTTTCCACGCGCCTTCTGCGTATCCACTGGCGCAGATAACTAGGCAGCTCCACCGGCCAACGCCCGTAAACCCACTCCGGTACAGACACAGCTCACCCTTAAGCCCTTCCATCATGGGGGGGGGGCTGGAGGGCCTGGCTTGGGCAAACATCGCAAACCTGGCTTCCTCCCTTGCCCGCACACCCCTAGACACCTGGCCACACGGCTCAGAAAGAAGCCACTGAGCCTCACCGGAGTTGATGCGCCTACACGAACGTTAACACGCCGAAGGGACAAGCGACCCTGGCTCGCCTGCCTTCCCAGCCAAGAACCGTACCTGCGCTGCACCCCCCAGTGAGATGTGCCGCCAGTATTCCCTCAGGGTTTGGGGGTTTCACTTCCCAGTGGCCCTGTGCCACGGAGGCAGGAGCCCATTTTACAGAGGAGCAATCAGGCCTGCCGATGAGGGGATAAGGGACAGTTGCCTTTGAACTGATGCTAGAGCGCCGTTCTTGGACACTCCGTGGGGCTCCGAGAGCTGGGGGAAGGGAGCCAGCACCATGGCACAGGTGGTGCTGAGGGCTGGCTGCCCCCAGCCCTGCCCCTTCCACCAAAGGCTCCACCCCTTCCAGAGGCAGAGCCAGGCCCCCTCCCCAGCCCCAGGGCCCATGGCAGCTTGGCCCCACTTGCCCAGTGTCATCCAGCAATCACAGAATGCTAGAACTGGAAGGGACCTTGAGAGGTCAGCAAGTCCAGTCCCCTGCCCTCATGGCAGGCCCAAGCACCGTCTAGACCGTCCCTGAGAGGTGTCTGTCCAACCTGCTCTTAAACATCTCCAGAGATGGAGATTCCAACCCCCCTAGGCAATTTATTCCGGCGTTTCACCACCCTGACAGTTAGGAACTTTTTCCTCATGTCCAACCCAAACCTCCCTTGCTGCAATTTAAACCCGTTGCTCATTGTCGTGTCCTCAGAGGCCAAGGAGAACAATTTTCTCCCTCCTCCTCGTAACGCCCTTTTAAATATTTGAAAACCGCTGTCATGTTCCCTCAGTCTTCTCTTCTCTAAGCTAAACAAACCCAATTCTTTCAGTCTTCCTTCACAGGTCATGTTCACTAGACCTGTAATCATTCTTGTTGCTCATCTCTGGACGTTCTCCAGTTTCTCCACATCCTTCTTGAAATGTGGTGCCCAGAACTGGACACAAGACTCCAGCTGAGGCCTAATCAGCGCAGGAGAGCGCAGAAGAATGACTTCTCGTGTCTCGCTTGCCTGCGGCTGAGCTGAACCTTGAACTCCACTCTCCCGAGTCCATGCGCATTAGTCCGACGTCCCAATGCTGCAAGAACTAAGGAAACAAGCCAGCCCCATCTCATGTCAGCCACGATTGGTCTCCTTTACCCATAATGCACCTCTCTCTGTCATGCCCAGGCTGGCCACGTTCAATTACAGGAAAGGTGCTTTTAACAAGTGTTTATTTAGAAAAGATTTTTCACTCCATCATCTCTCTTCCTGGACAGCTGCTGGGCACGCTTACAGCTGGCCTCTCCGGAGTGCTTTTCTTGGCTGCGCGCGGACGCCAGGAACGTCCTTGCAATCACTTCGGCCAGGACGGTGCTTCCTCCGCTCGGCAGTTCCTTTGCCGCGGTCACTTGGCCCTGCTCGGTGCCGTGAAGAGCAGCTGATTCAAGACGTTAAGTAAAAATAAGCTCTCGTTAACAAATATGTTTTGCCCCTCAAGGCTGCAGTGACACGGGGGAGGTTTGCATCCTCTTCCTCCCAGCTCCGCACTCTTCCCTATGCCACGGTGCATGACTGCGAGACACAAGGGGATTAATGTTAGCAGTCGCCGCAGCCGCCGCCGCCTGCCACGCTGCTCGGCCCTGACATGACAAATGAGTGTTTGGCTCTATAACTGCCAGGCTCTTGCCTCTTCTCTCCTCAGGCCTTTTCATTCACGGCAGGTGAAAAGCCCCTGCAGACAGCGGATTAGAGAGGACCCCTCGCAGGACTGGAGAAGGGGAGAGGGGTGTTACCTGGTCACAGGTCACACACGTGGCAAGTTACACAGCTCTCCACTCAACAGACCCACGGCTGTGAAATAGCCGACTGGAGGAGGGGTGGAGTTTCCAAGCGGTCGGGGGTCCCTTGTGGTGGCCAAACTCAGTTCTGGAAGGGACTTGTCTTTCCTCAAGACAGAACTATTTGTTCCAGGGCACAGCCTGGGGCAGAGGGAAGGCAGAGTCCTCTTACCCGGTCCCTTCCTTTGTACATATGTAAACCCCGGGACAAGCGCTCCCACCTAGAGACGAGACGTCCCACAGCCCCGTGCCCAAGTGGCTGGCTCTTAGCAAGAAGCCGGGCACACTGCTGGGATGCTGAGAGGCCAACGTGGCCTGTGGATGCCCTCGAGTTTGACAGCCTGCAGCCTGGCCCTTCCTTCCACTCCCGACCCCGATGTCACACCCCCGGCCCCACCAACGGACCATGTTTCCCCAGGGCCACACAGCTTACTAAGACTGCCCAGAGACCAACAGCCCAGAACTTTACCTGGCAGCACAGGAAGAGGGGCAGTGCCATTTCAAGTGTAGAAGGCACAGACTCCTCTCCCGCGCCAGACCCGCCTGTTCCCATCTCGGGTGCCCTGACGACCACCAGCCACAGGCCGCCCCCTCAGCCACTACACTGCCCCTCCAAATCGGAGTGGCATTGTATCTTGGCACACACCCGAGCGGCGCGAGACCCTGCACGCCTGGGCACAAACCGCTCAGTGAGAATTTCGCTCAGCCAATGCTGGTCCCCATGCCTCCCTGTCCCCAGCCAGCCCAATGAAGGGGTGGACAGGCCACTCAGGTTTGGCTCAGCCCAAGCATGGTAGGATTATGGCCTAGGACTAGAGCCATGGAGTCCAACACACTAGCCACGTGGCGATCTAGCCCCTTCGGTGTGGCTAGGTCTCTAGAGCAGAAGCCGCTCTAGTGGTTACTGTTTCAGAACTGGTTGGACACCACGTGGGGGTCTAGAGAACCAAAACACGAGATTAACACACACACACAACTCTAGGGTTCTTTTTGTCTCCTAGAGTCACACCCTTCAAGAGTCACATTTTCAAGCTTTTCTCCACAATCACAATGGCTAGAAGCGTACACGTCTTTCCAGCTAAAAGAATTAGCATGCGACACATGGAACGAGGGCTTTAGGAAAATCCTTGCGTATCATGAGATGTGCCAGGAAAGTGGAGGTGCAAGAAACACCGAATTCTCTCTCCGGGTCACGTCCACACTAGGAAGAGTGGTCATGTCTGAAAAGGCGTCAGCCAACCTATTTTACTCAGAACTCAGCTGACACAGCTGGGAAAAACCATGGTTAACAGCCTTGCTGCTAGTGGTTCATCTCACACCCTGTCGACCCATGACCTGAAGTTGTTATTTCAACACACACCGTATTTCTAGTATACACAAGCCTCATCGGCGATAGGGAGATAAAAATGCCATTGCCTCATGGGGGCAGCGGGCTCCTCGGTGTAAAAGGGGTCCGATGGGATTCCAAACAGGAGGATGTATCACTTGGTGCGTGCCACTGAGCATGGCCAAGAACCAAACGGACTTGTTCTTATGCCAAAATATTCTTTTTGGTGTTATCTCATAAGGTCTCTGGTCCAAAATCTAAGTCACCCTCAGATCCTGCTACAATAAACATTATTTTGCAGAGCTTTCTGTTTATTGTATTTTGCAAAAGCTCCACAACCCAGGAAAGTGTTTCAACAGCAGTAGTAGCTAACTCTCTCTCCGTTCCTTGCCATCTTGAGATAACCCAGGTCCTCTGCCTCACAAGGGCTGGGAGTCAGTAAGTTCTTTGTAAGAGCCATACCGCTATCGGGCATTGGGAAGTCAGTTTGGAGTGTGAAGGGAGCCCCGGTGCTATTTCTTCGACTTTATCGCTCTTTTCAGCATTTCAGGGGTTTCTACATAAATGTCCTGAGCTACCAGAGTCCAGTAGGGAAGGTACCAGCTGCAGCATCATTAGGTCAGGATCGGAAGCTTCCGGTCACTGGCCCTAGATATTCCAAAGGGCTCAGCTTGCATTAATGCACCTGAGCAAAGGCAGTCTTCACCCCCCTCAGCACTGTCACCAGGGGGGAGAGCTGAGAATGTACAACCAAGTAGCCTGAATTTTCATCCAGGCTGATGACTGGCCTCGCTTTAAATGAATCAAAACGCCCCTGGATCCGTGGACACAGATCTGAGCACTTTCAGCTCCTGCCGCCCGCACAGCCTACACAGACAGCCAGACGGCTGAGACCCTGGCCCCACTGCTCCGATCTGGTTGCAAGACGCCGGGCTCTGACGTCAAAGAGGCCTGGAGGAGTCCTGTGCCAGGCCGATCAGTATGCTGGTCTCTGCAGGAGGCAGAAGAGAATTCTCCACCAGCTAAGCCACCACCGCAGTGGTGCGCCCAGACAATACACACACAGAGGACAATCAATCACTCAGGCGGGGAGGGGCGGAAAGGCGATTGGGCAGGGGCCAGTGTAAAAATTACTTTTCTCAGCTTGCTAACGAAGGGATTACAGTGGATCACAGCCTGAGCATCATCAATCAGACACGAAGCTTCAAAGCCATCTCCCTTTCCCGTGCCTGCCGGATTAACTCTCCCTTGTTATTCCGTTTTCTCTTCTGGGTTTCTCCCAGTCTTGGCGTCCGATTCCACATAGTCTGCACCCCGGCTCCTGCTTTTTGTCCTCCTGTCCATTTTGGTCTCCCAAGACTCAGCTGTTCTCTCTTCTTGCCGTTGGTCTCTGTGTCTCTCACTCTTGTCGTACAGACTCTTTCCTTTCCACACATCTAGTAACTGTCTGAGTCATTAATAGCAAATGCAGGTCAGCACATAATCCCGTTCACGGCAAAATCTCAGTGTCAGATACCTGCACAGATGATTTTTCGCTCCCAAACCAATGAGGTATCAGATCAATCTCCCAACTTCCCTGGGAATGACTAGCTATTCCTTGTTTCCAGCCTACACACAGGACAGAGAGAGATATGCTCTCTTTCTCCTTCCCCCAATTTTCTTGGGTGAAACTACTTTGCAGGAAGCGTAGAGCAAAGAGGTAGGAAGGTGTATTTGCCTATGCATGTCCGGGACACAAGGGAAGAAGACAATTTAAAATAGGGACAGACATTCAAAAAGTGGCAGGCCAGACATTTTGCTTGATTATTCTGCATAGGCATGCAGCCAAGGAGGTGCCATGCGTTAATAAAGGACATATCCTAAGCTGAGGTCTTACCGAAGCAAGCCTCAGGGACAGGCTTAAGAAAACAAAACCCCCGTAAGCCAACTACTAGAGTGAGTTAAGGTGCTAAACAGCTATGAGCTCTTGCAGATCTATCTACAAATTGTAGGAAATCCAAAGATGATTTTTCTGGCATAGCTACCAAAAACACATCAAAGTAAAGGCCAAGGGAAAAAAAGAATGAAATAAAACAGCCAAAAACAAAGCCTGAAAATCCACGTTTGTCTTGTGACACACCACCAGTTCTCATCAACCAGACTTTTCCTTTGTATTGGCTTTGCCCCAGGAGCGTCCCAGATCTCTACAGAGCACGTCTACTTTATCTCTCTCTGAGCTGCAGATGTCTATTCCTTATATGGAGGCCATTAGCATATCCTACCAATCCCTTTCCATTGTATGTAACAGTGCTGTGGGGCTGGAAACGTCAAAGTAAAAGCAAATTCAGGCAACCCTGAACCCTGAAAAATGGTGCATTGTTACAATGAGCATCATCCAGGTAAGGAAACACGTAGGAGTCAAGTTTTCCACCCCACCTCCCCAAAAAACCGTTAGACACGTTTAAACATCCATCTGATTGGACTTCGATTTCTGGTCCACATACTAGACATGCCCTGTGTACATTACCAATTTGATGTAGATTATTAATAACATGGTTATCTTGCTTTGGGTGGATCAGAATGGATACACAGAAGTGTTAAGGGATATTAATATTTTATTAATTCTTAAGACTGAAAAGTGGCAAACCCTTGACATGCATACCCATGGCGAGGTCGAGTTGCTGTATTCGTGGTCCTTCTGTACCTTCTAGAAAGGTTTTCTTTGAGACTGATGATGTTCCAGGTCATGTCATGCAAACTACAGCAGCTTTAAGTCAAATAGGACAGTCCTCTGCTTTAAGGTTTTGTACTTCCCCATAGAAGCTTCAGATTTTAGCATCTGGATCCGTGATGTCCAACATGCAAGCAACTAGCCGCAGGTGGCTATTTGCCAGATGAGTGTGGCTAGTTGGCTCACAAAATTATTTACATTTTCAGAATAACGTGGCTCGTTCACTACAGCAGTAGCCACTATAGCAGTCAGTGCTTCAGAACTGGTTGGACACCGCAGGGGTGGATAATCTCATCTGATACATTTCTACAACATAATTCTCTAGCAGGGTAGATAAAAATCAATTATTTTTAAAAAACAAATTTTATTTAACTCAGATTTTTTGATAAAATATTTTTTGAGATCGTTTTAATTAAGATACATCATAACTCAAAGATATCTCCTCATGGAACTGGGATTATAAATGCTAATTCTAGAGTGTGGAACAATATTTTCCTGCAATGTTTAAGAAAAGTTTTGTAAATAAATTCCACTAATTCATGGATTAGGGACCCAATCTTATGGGGTTCCAGAAGCTTCTGTTTAGATTTGGGTTAATCTTTCTGTCTACCCAATGGGACTCAGTGCCCCAAGTGCCAAGGCAGCAGACCGAAGAGATCACTCCAGCAAAGAGAGGGAAAGGGAGCCCAGGAAATATTTGGCTTCAATTTGGCACCAGGGCTTGCTGAAAATCTGGGTTTGTTCTTCTGTCTATATTGTCCTGCTTGCGAATCTCCATTTTCTCCTCATTTCTGAGCTATTTGTGAGGTCTTGCCTTCTTGGATTAACGCTATTTCTAATGATTCCTTTCGCAGCCACCTGTCCATGTGCAGCATGGGTTTGGGGCACCCACCGTAGCCGCTGCATAACAGGTACCCCTCATTCTGAGTATGAAGGCCTTAGGAATTACTTAGCCTCTTCACTTGGAAGCAACTGATCCACCAGCAGTGGGACCTGAGCTGACCAGGGTGGCTTTGCAAAGGAGCCAAGAATCCGGAGAGAGGAGCTCTCTGAGAGTGAAGAATTTTCAGCTGCATCCAGTAGATTTTCTTTAATGGACACATTACTTTAAACTAAGCCTTCACCATCTGTTCCCCTCTCTAATTATCAATACAAAAACAAACGTCTACTCACCATTACACCCGTAACAAGTAAAGATGCCAGTAATTAGAATGCACGAACATACTCTTTGCGGAACAGAATCTCCATCTGTGATGTTATAGTCTCACGTTCCAGACACAAGGCGGTCGAGGAGGGGGAGGAGGAGATGCTTGCTCCCAATCACTGAGCTGCCTGGCTCAGCCTGCACGTCTTCCCATGGCTTTCTTTTGGAGAAAGTTCTGCTGAGCTAGATGGCCCCTCGTGGCCAAAAGCAGCGAAGATCTAAGCGGTAGTGGAAGAAGGTATGTGAGAGCCTACACACTGAGGGGCAGAACAATGCATTTATAACAGAAATAGCAACCCAACGGAGCGTGCAAAGCCGAGTAAGATAAAAATATACATCGATTTTACCAACTGTCTCATGTTCTACGTTATCTTATACCCTCTTGGGTGTAAATTTTCCTTAGAGGACCATCTCTGAAGCTCTGTGAAATACAGATAAGCTTATTCAATTGAGATCTACTCTCTGTTTATCAAGATCCTTACTCCCCCTGTAGAATGTGGTGGACAGCTGCGCAGAAGGTATGTCTGTTACGTGGTGCTCCAGGGAACCGTAATGGCGAAAAGGCAGCTCAGTCAGACGGGAGAGTATTTTTGACTTCTTGGCGTGTAGTAGATAGACCCAGAATAAAAGCAAGATCAGCTTGCATTGTATTCTTCATGGAAGAAACATTGTGATGAGGTTTTCCCGCTAAGAGAGGCTGGGAAGAAACATCTACAACCAATCCAATCTTTCAATGAAAACATGGCTCAGCTCTTGTTCCTCCCCAAAGTAAATAAGCAGAAGCTTGTCACTCAGGAAGAGAAGTCCTGGGTAATTAGTCTACAAGACAAGGCAGCTTTTTTGCATCTAGAGATATGAATAAAAGACATAAGCACGCCTGTGCAGACCAAGAAAAAATAGAAATGAAAGCAAAATAAGAAACCACAAGAAGAAATAGTAACAGATGGGCAAAGAGAGATTTAGAAAGAATGCCAGTGACTGGAAACAAGGACAAACACTTCCCAGAAACTCCAGTGTGAGATGATAGATCAGCCTCCGAGAGGTCTGCTTTGCTAGCCGAGCCTTTGGAGTGAAGAACAGGGGAAGGAATGGATCCAAGAGCTCATGGATAGGATCTGACATGGTCGCCGCGCTGAGGGTGATAATGGGGTTCATCCTTTTCCCTCTGGGTCCTCAGTCTGAAACAAGCCCACGCGAGTAAAGTCGCTTCGTCACATTATTGGGCTCAGTCCAGTTAATATCCTTTGGGGCAAGGCTAAAAAAGGGCAAGGAGACCAAGTACCTCCATCTAAACGACACAGTCCCTCTGTGGTCAGGATGGAGGCCCATTGGCAGGGCCGTGGGAAGGCACAGTGGGCCTGCGCCCTAAGACACGTGCAAGTCTCTGATTTTCGAGAAGGGGAGTATGAAGGTGCATGGACATTTCCATGAGCGCATGAGGAAGCTCTGTGGTCCTTATGGCCGTGAGGAACAGTTGCAAAGAAAGATCTCCTCGGGTCCTGCATTCTGGCTAAACACACAGAGGCTGGGAGAGTATAGAAAATGCCCGGTGCCGATGGACTCTTTGGAGAATAATGCTGGCAGGCCCTAGCTACCATCTACTGCCCACCGAAATTCCCAGATGCTTGCAAGTTTTGCCAAATGTGGGTGGATTTTCAGGAGATCAGCAAAAGGCATGTCCTTGATCTGCCACCTTTTGAGTGTCTGCTCCAGAGAGGCACCGGAGCCTTTCAGTGAAGTCGCTGAAGACTTTAACATGGTTCAAACAACGTACGTTCTCCAAATCCCATTCTTAAGAGCATCCGAATGGCCACACTGGGTCTGACCAATGGCCCAGCTAGCCCAGTAGCCTGTCTTCCAACAGTGGCCAATGCCAGGTGCCCCCAGAGGGAATGAACTAAACAGGGCAATTGAGTGATGCGTCCTATCTTCCAACAGTCAGAGGCTTATGACCTAGAGCCTGGAGTTGCATTCCCAACTATTTGGGCTAATAGCTATTGATGGATCTGTCCTCCGAGAACTTACCTAGTTCTTTTTTGAACATGGTTGTGGGTTTGGCCATCACAACATCCCCTGGCAACAAGTTCCACGGGGTGACTGTGTTTTGTGTGAAGTACTATGTCCCTGCGTTTGCTTTGAACTTGCTGCCTATTCATTGTATTGGGTGACCCTAGTTCTTGTGTTATGTGAAAAGGTAAATGTTTCTCTATTCACTCTCTCCACACCCGCCGCGATGCTACAGACCTCTCTCACATCTCCCCGTAGTCATCTCTTTTCCAAGCTGAAAAGTCCCCGTCTTATTACTCTCTCCTTTTCCAATTCTAATATGTCCTTTTTGAGACAGAGTGACCAGCGCTGCACTTAATATCTGAGGTGCGAGCGTATCATGGATTTATTCAGTGGCATGATATTTCCTGTCTTACCTATCTCTTTTCTGATGGCTCCGGGCATTGTTAGCTTTTCTGACTGCCGCTAAACACTGAATGGATGTTTTTGCAGACCTCTCCATAATGATCCCAAGATCACTTTCGTGAGTGGTAACAGCTAATTTGGTTGGGATTACATTTTCCAGTGTGCGTTACTTTGCATTGCATCGACACTGAATCTCATCTGCCATTTGTTGCAGAGTCGCCCGGTTTTGTGAGACCCTTTTGTAAGTTCAACGTAGACTGCAGAGAGTTAACTATCCTAAGTAACTCGGTATCCTCTGCAAATTTGCCACTTCATTGTTTATCCTTTTTTTCAGATAATTTATAAGTAGGTTGGATAGCACTACTATCCCCAGTACAGACCCATGTGGGACACCATTATTTACCTTTAGCCTTCCTGATAATGGACCATTGATTCCTATCCTTTTTTTCCTACTTGAACCAGTTGTTGATCCATGGGAGGACCTTATCTCTTATCGCATGGCAGCTCACTTTGCCTAAGAGCCTTTGTCAAAGGCTTCCTGAAAGCCCAAGTGTTGGAAATGGCTAAATCGTTTTATCTGAAATTTTCAACAATCAAAAAATGCCAGTGAATGGATTGAAGTTTGGTTAAAGATACAAGACACTGAAAAGGGGTGTTGATAATGGACCGTGTTAGCCCCGGCCGTAGTGAAGGTTGTCCGCCAGCTCTGCCTCCAAGAGGAGCGTTGATAACTGTACTCGTTGCTAAGATTACATCTGGATTCCATTACGACGCCTCATACTCTGGTCCTTGTTTTGCATTTTCATATATTTAAGGTCCTAAATGTAAACCCTGTTGAGGTCAGAGGCACCCATTGACATTAATGAGACCACTGATGGAGTGGGGCACTTACAAAGCAGTACGAGCCAGGGTATTAGAACGCATGAGCTAAAGCATTGAACTACAACTAACGGTTGTCTCCCATTTGGGCTGCGTCTATGGGCAGAGCGCACAGTTCTGATCCGCAGCACTCGACGGGGCTGAGCGCGCCAGTCCAGGTCCCCCCACAGTCGACGCTGAGCGATTTTAGACCCAAAGCAAGACGACGGACACGCAGGGATAGATCCAACCAGCCACACGGGGTGCTTCTGACTTGAAGAAAGTTTGTTCTTCAGAAGAAAGCTCGGCACATTTTTCATTCCTAATTGGAAGGGAGTGCAGGCTCAGCTGAGCTCTGCAGTCTGCCGCTCACCCGGGCTGAGGGAGCTGGCGTCTGCTGCATTTTGAACACTGACATCTCTCAAAGCTCTCACGCAACTGCCAGACATTTTAATTACGGTGCTGGAGAGGCGGGCAGGGTAAGAGCAGAATCACCCCTTGCCATTTGATAAGCAGTGCTCTTCCTAACAGTTTCCTAAGAGCCCCAGCTCCCGAAAGAGCCGCTTACAGTATCTATGCACTTTCAATCAAAAATATTACAGCAACAACTAATTATGGCCCATCATTCCCATGGCTCTTTGCCTTTAATGGTGCATTTTGCTGCTGTAGAATTACGGTGGAACCGCTCTGCGAGTGCATAAACGAGCCATCCCCATCAGTCTCCCGCGGATTCATTATGATCAAGGATTATCCACAGAATAACAAACCAAGTTCAAAACCTGGGAGAAGCCTTAAACAACAAAATGATCCATTGCTTGGTGGCTTTGTCCATCTTTTTAAATTAAAAAAACCAACCCACTAATCCCTGGCATTTATGATGAACCATCTCGAGGGGAGAGGGAGGACCTGTTTGCCTGATGAAGGGAACTGTGGTAGGTTATGCTACACCCTGTCCCTTGTGTATATACAGAGAGCTACGCAGTCAAAAAATTCAATCTTGATTTAGGGGAAAAAAGATCAGCAGAGGATTAATGTGCAGTGACATTTGGGCAAGATACAATAAGCACGGCTCAACCAGCAAGTCCCAGAAAGCTCTCAGAAGCCAGGGGCCACAAAGCACACGACTGTGGGGCATAGAATCATGTAGTGAAATGCAGAATTAGGTATATTCACCCATCCATGGCAACATCCCACTATATACCATGAGCGCTGACACGCTCCTATACGCAGGTCAAGGTGTATATCCCATTTGATGGCTAGATAAAGGGGGTTTAATTTCATACAACACTTGTTGCAGACATGGAATAAAATGTCGTTTTAGGTTTTATACACGTGCACGCAAAAAGCAAATGTAGTGTTAAGTTTGGACTACAGAACACATCACTAACATAAAACCTAAAAAGCAAGAACACTAAGAGTCCAAGGAGTCGAACTCCACTCCTACCAAATTCCCTGTACCTATTGTCGTTTCCACACAGTCCTTTTAAATGACATACACTTGTGGTGGGGGATGGGGAGGCTGGCATTCCAAATGGGGCAGAGTTAAGGTTGTAATGCATTCTCAGTGGCATACGATGGTTGCGCAATTGCACCAGTGGTCATCTGGCTTTTGGTCTCCAAAAGATTTTCTTTTCCTATAACCATTTTGATCGTGTTTCTGATGTTTAAAAAAAACACCAAAAAATGGGAAAAAAACCGAATTTGGGTCCAGTCTGCACATTCAGAAACAAAAGCAACTGAATTTTGTTATGAAAATAGGTTTTCATTTTTTGACTCTTCTCCAATACACACAGTTTTGGAACAAAATCTTGGGGGCAGTAATTCCTCACAAGATTTGTAACCATGCCTTCATCAGAGCCTACGGCCAGATATGGGTCGGATACCAAGCCGACAGCACATCTGAACAGGCACTGCAAAGCTAGCCACTGGGCCACACACGTGAAGGAGCTGAGATTCAAGGTCCCGATACTGTTCCATCTCTAGAGTGCATACAGGTGGAAGTGCCAGTACTGCCTTCCTCTGCAGTTGTTTTTTAATTTAATTTTGGTTTCTTTAGTGGTGATTCCAGGGCTTCTCTGGCAAAGCCATTTTTCAAATGCTCAATCCTCTCTCAGGATCAGGCCTTCCTATCTAGCCAGCAGACGCTATCACCAGAGTTATAAACCAGGGTATCGTTTCCTGCGCACACACTGTACCGCTTGTGTACATATACACAAACAGCCTGGGGACCCATCAGTAAGGGGCCAATCCTATGTGAAGCTGAGCAGCTTCCAACCCGACCAAAAAGGCTCGGCATGTCTTAGGACGGTGCCCAGGGACAGCTAAGGAACGCAGGCAGAGCTGTGTGCGTCTGTTCTGCCTTCACTGCTTACAGGGGCTTGACCTAGCGTGCGTAAACGCTGTTGGACTAGCTGAAGCTGAGCAGAGCAATCCATTTATCATAATCCTACGGAGAAAAGACACAGTAAATCAAAGAGACAACCTGCCTGCAAACAAATTACAGAGAGAAAAGTGCAGTGAGAGAGAGAGAGATAAGAGAGGCAGGGAAACAGATAGAGAATTAGGAAAAACAGTGCATCATGGGGACACAAAGACCAAGAGTGATTCAGAGCAGGTACAAAGGGGAGAGAGGCAGGTTCTTTTTAAAAAATCCTTCATTGTCTGAGCTATAAAGTATTGTACACAATCGTATTCAACTTCAGTTCTACTGAGCACCAATAAGAAATGTTAACAATACACAGAGATTGCCATTGGCTCTCAGCCAGCGACTTAGCATTCTCTGCTCTTAGTAACGGCCCTAACTTGTCTCTTGAGTTTTTTGTTTTTTTACTATAACGTATACATGTGTCTTCCCTGAATCTTACTGTAGGACGTTCAATACCGTAGGGCTGTATAGGGGCGTCAACGTTCTAATCCCACAAAACTGACCAGCCGTGCCTCGCCCCTTCCCCAAGGCCCCATCTCCCGTTTGCGTCATCCATCCTCCCTCTGTCCTCGCTCACTTTCATTGGGCTGGGGCAGAGGGTTGAGGTCCACATGGGGCCAGAAATCAGGACTTTTGGGAGTGGTGGGAGGTAGGCTTGCCTTGGCTCTGCTGCTCCAGGGTTGGCTGTCCCACTGCTCCCAGGGTTGATGGGACTTGAACCCTCCAACCTGTGCTCCCAGAGCGTTCTGGGTTGGTACGGGGTGTTCAGTGTGTGGAAAGGGGTGCAGGCTCCGGCTGTAGGCGCAGCGTGGGGGAAGGGCAGGGATGAGCACTTGAAAAACTTAGTCCGTGTCTTCACGCAGGCAGTTATTTTGAAAACCGTCGAACTGGCGGACTTCTTACTCCGACTCCTGTAACCCTCGTTGCACGAGGACTAAGGGAAGTCGGGGGAAGAGTGCTCCATTTCGAAATAAGTGCTGTGTCGACGCTCCCGATTTCGAGAGCGATTGACGTAGCTCAGTTTGTGTCACTTACTTCGAGTCAAGCCCGGCAGTGCAGACGTGGACCAAGCTGCTTCGAAATAATGTTGCTGTGCAGACGCGCCCTGAGTCAAGGCAGAGAAAAGCCAGAGGCTCGGCAGTGGTGAATCCTCTGAGAAGGACCAGTTTCTCCCCCCTTCCCTCAGCCACCCCGTTACTTCAATGGGGAGCAGATCCAGAGCACAGAACTCAGAGGTTTGAGTCTTTTAGGCTACACCACGTGGCCCTGGTCCTTACTTGCATTGTGGCCAGTTTGCACTGGTCCAGCCAGCCAGAGTCGGTGTCATCAGCCCGGACGGTGTAATGGCTTCTATGCCACGCCATTTCCCCCACAGGGGTACGGCAAGGCCTTCCCTGGGTGTAGCCTAACGAGGCTCTGCAGCCAACATCAATTACAGCAGCCCTCAGGATATTCTAATTTGCAGGGCTCGACAAACAGCTGAATCTACTCGCCCGTGGCAAGTAGATTTCAGCCGGTCGCACCGCGAGCCCCATTCACCGGCGCTTCGTGCATGCGCAGTGCAGGGCTGGCGAGTAGCTCCTGCCAGGGTTTGTCTAGCCCTGCTAACGTGCATCCGGAGACCTCCCCTGCCACCAGGCCTCCGACTCCTCTGCCAACGCTCTCTGGGGACTCTCAGCCAGGACAGCTCAAACGAGTGCTTCATCCAGTAGAGCAGAAACCAGGCCCGGTACGTTGCCGGTTTTGCCACAATCCAATCAGCAGCAGCAGCGGGTACTCGTGGGCCAAACCGGGCGCAGCTCCAACAGGAAAGCCCTCAGCAGCTCAAGCCTCTTGAGGGCAGGTTTCTCTGGCTCCTCTCCCAGAGTCTGAGTCAGCCTGTCTCTCCAGACCACCCAGGGCAATTCTCCCCCACCCCTGCAGAGGCCAACTCTTCAGCGCTCTTATACCATCAGGCTCTCTGCTTTGGAGACACAAGATGGGGGGAGGAACCGGCGGGACCCTGGTCGCTGACAGCTTGCCCCTGGTCTCTCAAGCGCCTGCTGCGTGCCGACGCCTGGCTGCTGTGTTGCTTTCCAGCTTCCTCTTCACCGAGCCCCCTGCGCCATGACAGCAACACAGGCAGTCCTAAAAAGGCCCCACAGCTGTACAGGAACTATTCCTCCCCGACCAGGTCGCTGATCACCACCAGGCGCGTCTCTCGGGGTTCCTAGACTAACGAGCAGGGGCAGACGCGGAGATACATTGGCCAGGTGTCTAGTTCCTGAGGTGGCCTTCGACGTGGTATCAGAATACCTTCCCAGATGTTAAAGTAGGCCCCTCACCAGCTCTGCAAGCATACAGAGGTAGGCAGGAGAATTCTTCTTTGGAGCACCTAAGAGCGTGTGATGAACGGTCAGTGTATGAAGGGCTATCGGAGGAAAGTGAAATCAAAGAAGTGGGGCTTGACTGCTTTGTCCTGATTGTGGTTAGGGCTGTGTTCAGTCTGGTCGGTGGCAGGAGAGACCCGTGGGATCTCTCCCAGGCGGGTTGCCTGCCTTTGTTCCCACAGACGGTACTTGTCCCCGAGAGGGCCATGCTGCCTGCCCAACACCAAAGACCAGGCCTGGAGAAGAATCCACGTGCTCATTTTCAGGCCCCGAGTCTGGCCACAGAAGACGAATACGCCCCGGCTGGACGTTTGCAGTAGAGAAGATTGCTCCAGGCTACCTCTGTGGCTAAATCTATCCACCCAAATGCCTCTGCTGCCCCAACTCGGATGTGACGTTTCCTGAGGGGGATAAGGTGAAAAGCCACAATCGGTTCCTCCTGCATTGACAGCAGATCAGACACGTAAACACCAAATTCAGTTGCACTACCAGAATGAGAGAAAGAGAGAGAGTGTGTCCGCACGGTCTGCCGAAGGGACCGACACTTGGCTGGTGTAAGCCGCCGAGCCCCCCTGATTTCCGAGATGGCCCAACACTTCACGAGAGCAACGCCAATTTCCATCAGGCCGGGTTCTGGGCCGTGCACGTCTCCGAGCAAAGCCGCGCGGATCCCACTTAGCAGAGAGCCGCTCTGAGCCTGGGAAGACCGAGGCCAGCTGGCAATTGTGCACGGACGTCTGCTGGATCCATGCAGGCCGCCGGGAGCAGAGGGGCTGACAGGCACTCAGGAAGCCTGGCCCGTGGCAACAGGCTCTCTCGGGCGCAGCCCCCTCCTGGTTTTTACCCAGTCCAGGCTGGATGGACGCATGAAGAATCGCTGCTCTCTGATCCCATCTTGCCAGCTGCCCTCGCCGCCTCCCTCTGCCAGACGCACCCTTTCCTCGCAGGCCTGGCCCTGGCGCTAGCAGCTCCATGAATGCTGCTGTGCCAGGCCATGCAGTGGCCATACTAGCTCCCCTACCCCCGGCATCCATGCTACAAGGACCACAGCTATTTCCCCTGCTTCCGCTTTCATTATATTCCCATCCCTGCTGGTGCCTCTTGGCTTGCTTCCCACCGGGAGAGAACCCCCCTTCCTTCTCAGAAGCACTGATAACTGCCTGGTCCGGGACCCTGCACAGCCAGCAGGGCCTTAGGCATGTCACTTCACCTCTCAGCCTTGCATCCCCATCGGAAAGTGGTATCTCCTCTCCCCCAATCTGTCTGTCTGCTCTAGTGGAGACCGACAATGCTTTGAGGCGGGTGAGTCTCTGAGGAGCACTCTGCCTGTGGAGCTACACCAGCAACGCCTGCCCCACGTAGACACGGCCTCCATGCTAACAGCCACCAGTGTCCGGACTGTCTAGAGACAACCAGGATTAGACTGGGTGAAAGCAAGAGATGCGCTCAGCCTGTCCTACCACCACTGAGCTGCACAGGTGGGCTGATATGGGGGGGGCGGGAATTTCCAATGCTAATCGTGAGCAGGTGAAGTCTAAAACCACACTCCTCAGACAGTACTAAATGCAGCGATGCTTCAGGAACTTCGCTGCCTGCTTAATCCTCCTAAAAACAGCAGCTTGGTTCATTTGGGATGCGCATATTTGATTTTCTACACCCAATGATCTTCCCAACAGCCAGGACACATGCCGCCACAGTGTAAACGCGTTCTGCCAGCAGTGAACTGATCCGTCCCGCCTTCCCCCCCCCCCCCCCGTCCCCAAGTCTGCTCCGCCTCCGAAGGACGGCAGGCTAAAGGCAGATATTCAGCAGAGCCAGAAGTCAGATCCATCTCCAGCTCCTATAACAACCAACATTGAGACCACTCAGGAAAAATCAGCATTTGACAAAAATCCTCAGGTGAGAGACCATTTAGCTGCTAGCACATGAGCGACCAGGTTTTCAGCTGAGCCGAGTTTCATTCTGACACCTAAGTTAGAACATCAGAGCAGCCAGACTGGGTTGGCCCAAAGATCCATCCAGCCCAGTGTCCTGTCTGCCGACAGTGACCAACGCCAGGTGCCCCAGAGGGAGTGAACAGAACAGGGAATCACCAAGTGACCTCTCCACTGTCATCCATCCCTACCCATCCTGGCTAATAAGTATTGATGGACCTCACCTCCATGAATTTATCTAGTTCTTTTTTGAACCTTGTTAAAGTTCTGGTCTTCACATCCTCTAGCAAGGAGTTCCACAGGTTGACTACTCTGCATGAAGTAAAACTTGCTTTGGTTTGTTTTAAACCTGCACCCTATTCATTTCACTTGGCGACCCCTAGTTCTTTGCACACAGATGTGCAAATTGCACTGGGGGTGCGGCGCACTTTGCAAAGTCTGGCTATGATTACACACTTTGAGAAAATCTCCCCCAAGGAGCAGGCACTCACAAGACTCCACTCAGGCCCACGCAATGCCTGGAGAGGGGATGCAAAAAGAAAGAGGAAGCCCGGGGGAAAGGCTGCAAACAAACGCTGCTTTTGGTGGAAAGGGGCCATCAGAGATCAAGCCAAGAAGGGAGAGAAATACTGAAATCCAATAACGGAAACTGCAAAGGCCGCCTGGTTACTGCAGGCTCCCGCTCCCCTGTGAGCGGCACAGCTTCCACTTAATCAGACCCTCGGAGCCAGCGAATGGGCTAAACACCATTTCCAATTTCTGCTCTGTCTGGAGCAGGCTGGAAGTGCAAATGAGGGAAAGAGCCTGAGAGCACACAGCAAACAACCGTGGAGTGCTGTGGAGGCCATGCATAGCGCTGCCCTCCAGAGGGATGGAGAGCCAGCGTCAGGCACAACCTGGCCTGCACCTCCTAGCCTGGCCCCTGCCAGGTACGTCCGAGAGGTGACGTTTTGCTTTAGAGAGACTGTATGTGCCTCTACCACCTGCCCTCAGCAGACCAGGCATTCTGCCCTCTGGCAGCGTCTCCCGGCTTTGCCGCCGGAGTGCGGGAAGAGCAGCCCAGCTTGCCACAAAGGCCTGGCGGCGGCTGACTTTGCCCTGCAGGCACAGGCCTGAAAGGCCCCGCTAGTGTTTGCTCAGAGCAAAACAAAAGAGGTGATGATTTCAAGCCAGATAAAACGAAAGAGGCGGGCGGGGGCAGAGCAGCGCGGCGGAGAGACGCTGAGCGCGGCGGGGAAAGAGCAAGGGCGCGCCTGAGGAAGAGGGCCTGCGTGCACCGTCGGAGGGAAACGATTAGGCGGCCGCAGTGCCAAGTGAAAGAATTCTCCGGGAGGCCTGGTAATGAAACCCGAGCCCTTGGCTTCTCCCTATGACAGCCCGTGATTGCAGAGCACAAAGAAGAACCTGAAGAATGGGGGATTAAAGGAGAGGGGATGGAGAGAGATGAACGAGGCTTTGCCCACAGAAAACTAACAGCCTCTAGGGAAGAGCAGCTCCGGGTGGAGTGGGGGGGACAAGCTCTGCAGAGCTCTCACACAGCTAAGTGTGGGGTGTGACCGCGCGGGACGCTACCGTGGAACTAGGCACTGAGGACGCCTTCCCGCAAAGAGGAAAATTCCATTTCCAGGCAGGCCTGGAGGGGCGCGTCTCCTGGCTCCCCTGCCCTGATTGCTCGTCCTCCCCCTTGGTCATGTCCAAAGCTGGACCGGATTGCCAAACCCCACCCACCCACACAACGCTGACTGGACTATAAAGTCCTGAGAGGCAGAGAAGGCGCCAGGCAGTAAGCAGAACGCTCACAAGATGGTGTTTGGGCTGGAAAACATTTTCAGGAGGAGGGGAACGGACTCTGTTTCTCTGCTTAGCTGAAGCAACAGCCGTCCTGACATCCAAGCGCAGAGCAGGAAGTGACTTCCCAAAATGCCTTGCCAATCAAGCCCGTTGGCTCTCCGGTTTCTTCAGAAGGGCTTGTGAACCGAAGGGGGGTTTTCCTGGGGTTTGTTATCTCCGTTGAATGGTGGAGGAGGGAGAAACCAGGCCATGGCTTGTCAAGAGAGATTTGTAGGCACAACAGGAAATTACAATGTCAGACTTGTGTTACCTGGGTCCAGCGCTCAGGTCTGATTTAATCTCGGCGCTGAATTAAAAACAGCTTGAGGTTGAAAGTAGAGGAAGCAAAATCCTCTGCAGTTATTGTGCTTTAAATTGACCCTTCTCCTCAACGTGTACAGCTTTGCTGCTCTGAAGAGGCACATGTTGGTCCATTCCCCCACACGTGTATAAGCGCCTGAAAGTCAGTGGAACTGTGCTGAGGGGCAGGCCGGATTTCCCCACCTCCCGAGAGGCACCCAGCAGACCTGAAGGCAGAGTCGAACTGGAAAGTGGTGAGGAAGGGTCTGCTAAGCCTGACGGAGCAGCCACACACCAGACCAGCTGCTCTATGACCTGTATTCATCTCCCCATAGCATGGAGGCTGCAGCCTTCCTTCTTGGACTCGTAGCTCATCGCCTGCAACTGGGGCTCTGTCTCCTCCCCACCAAGCTCTTGGGATGACCCGCAAGGAGCAGTCAAGCCATGGCTGCCCACCCAGGCAGTGCCAGTTCTCACAGGGACCAGAATTACACAATTCCTGCACAGGACTTTAGTTTGAGCCTGCCTCTGGTTCAGCTCTTTCCGACGTTGGTCCTGGCTAGCTCTGAAGTAACCTCTTTCCTCATGCGTCATGCATCCCAATCCGCACCACTTCCTGCAGCTCCCATTGGCTGGGAACAGCAATCAGCGGCCAATAGGAGCTGCCGGCAGCCATATCTGCTGCAGTGCAGGTAAGTAAGCGTTGGTGGCCCGTCTGGAGCCAACCATTGCTTGTACCACCGGGGGGGATGCGCGGGGCCATGTGGGCATACACAAAGCACCAGTGGCCCGCCAGGGACTAACGCTGGCAAACTGCCATTGTCTGATTGCTCCTCTGCTCTATGCCAAGGCTACTCGTGAAGGTATTCGTATAGGCGATGATGGGTGGTTTCTGCCGGGGCTTTCCCACAAGCCCAGCAGTGGTTCCCGCCGCTCCCCAGGGGAACTGGATTTCAGTCAGTCGTTGAACTTGGTGAAGCAGGTGTGACAGGTTTAGGAACAGCGATATCTGACCCTCGTTAACACTACTCGAACTTTGCATGGGTGTCTAGCACACACAACTCAATTCACTGTTGCCATCATGGTGGGTTCTCGTGAAGACATCTAGCGGCCTTCTGCGGGTTAATTCCAATCACTCTGATAACGCAAACAATCACGTTGAATAAAATAACGAAAGAACAGGGAGGGGCCAGCCACGTCGCACGGCCTCTCACACAATCTTCCAGGACTAAGGAGCCACCCAAACCTGCCACGGAACACAGGACTGCCCAGTGAGGCGCGTCGGACGCATGGTTTGTCCTCCTCACGGAAGATCGTTTTACACCCCAGGGTCTGTAACTCCGCACACTCGTGCCGTACAGAGGCAACACGTAATTCTCAGAGGCTAGACGGTTCCACGAGATGCTACCAAGGCTCAGAGCGTTGCGGGAGGCCAGTAAAACAGGAGTCCACACATGCGTGGGGTGGCCAGGATTCTACTTTTTGACCAGAAAGTCTGGTGAAAGGGGGACCTGTGTGGAGTCTGGTCGGCAGCTCTGAGCGGACACCAAACGCCTAGTTACCCCAGGGGGGGGGGGGGGGGGGAAGAACAGCTGCTCATGGCAGAGGAGGGATCTGATAGCGCGCAGCACTTGAGAAGCGGGGCTGGCAGCCGGCTCGCCGCCCAGACGGCTGAGGATTGCCAGGCATCAGACACATTCAACAGGAACCCCCAGCCAGCACCCTGAATAGGCCGCTCAACGTCCAGTCAGGGGCACAGCAGGGCTCCCTGCCTGCCCAGGCTCTGCACGGCTCCCTGAACCAGACATGACCTCTGGCTGCTAGCGCAGCGGTGGCCATAGGGCTCCACGTGCCACCCCTGCCCCGAGCGCCGACTCTGTAGCTCCCCTTGGCTCGGTACCGTGGCAACAGGTGCTGCAGGGGTGGTACCACCAGCAAGTGCATAAAAGCCCCTGGCTGCCCCTGCCCACAGGCACACTGGCGCTTCTGGGAGCCTCCTGAGGTAAACGCCGCCCAGCTGCAGCCTGAACCCCTCATGCCCCAGCCCAGAGCCTCCTCCTGTACCCCGAACCTCCCAGCCTTGGCCCCCCGTGCCTGCAGCGGCCCACCCAGGGAAAGGGAGTGACGGTTGGGGAGAGCGAGTGAGCGACGGGGGCGCAGGGGGATGGAGTCATGGTGAAGGGGCAGGGCAGGGCAAGGCTGTTTGGTTTTGTTTGATGATAAAGTTCGCCCCCAGCCCATCCCGCCTTCACCTCCCAGGGCCCTGGTTGTCCCCAGGCCCTCGCTCTGGAGACTGGCTGTCCCCTCTGCCCCGCTGTGCCCCAGTTGGGAAATCAGGCAGGCTCCATGTCAGCTCCCTCCCACCGGGCTCAGCAGGAGAGCTCCAAGGGAGAGTGGCAGCGGAGACGGTGGTGTCCGGGTTGGCAACCCTACCATGCATTTTACTGCAAACCTTCAATTTTCTTCTGGGGTGCCTGCAAGCAAACCAGACCCCCGAGCCTGGGGCCCCCAGAGGTTGCCAGGACCTGCAGCTGCCTCGCGACAGTCACTGGCGTGCCGCCATCCCCTTGCCATGCGGAATCAGCCGTCACTGCAGGGCCCCACACAGCGATATGTCACCGACTCCCAAATGATTTTTTACGTCCCTTGGTTATGAAAAACAGGCCTGGCAAGTCACAATGCCCCAGGCCTCTGCTGGCGAAGCACTTCAGAAGGATGCTGGCACCCGAACCAGAGGCACCGTCTGAAACCAGCAAAACTGAGTTTCCCGTTGCAACCAAATCAGCACAAACCGTTCTGGATCTAGTCCCACCAGGGCATTCACACTCGTCCAGCAGCTGGGGCAGGGGCAGCAGGGTACCTCGGGTCGCCAGCTAGTCATCAGACAGCCTGACGACACACACAAGGGCAAGAATGCAGGGCAGACCTCCAGCACACGAGCCCCTGGGTCCCTTGCACGAGGTTAGCTCGCTAGTGTCGCTGTATTAACCCTGAACCCGCCGGCAGCGCCCGGCCTCCCCCAACCATACGGTCACTTCAATCAGCTATAACTTTACCCCATCGAGATCTGTCAGGGGGGAGGGAGGTCTGTCTCAGGGATCCCATTGGCCTTTTCTCGGGCTGCTGCTGGCTGGGTGTTGGAAGGAACACAGCCCACCCCGTCCTGCAGACACAGGGGACGTGCAGGGAGCCCTTCCTTCATGTCTCAGTCACAGATGCCAGTCAGCCTGCTCAGCAGCCCCCCAGAGCGACGGTAGCTATGATGGGCCCAATGCCCTGGAAACGTCCTCCAGACCCTCTGTCAAGCGAGCCCCGCATCCCATCAGCCTCCACGTGGCTGGCTGGCGAGGAAACGGACCCAAGTGACGAGGGGGTAAGTGCACACAGGGGTTTTCTTCTGCAGGGAGGGGGAAGGAGCCGTCCAAAGCTGGAGAAAAGACGACAAGAACCTCGCCAGCCTCCATGCTACTGTGAAAATACGTCCCATGGAGGCAGAGCCGGGACGTGTTCACTTAAACAAGCGTTGGGCACATGGCCTGAACAGAGCCGGAGGTCACAAATGTGCCCCTCACTCCTTTACCCACATGCATCTGCACTGAGGAACCTCCCCCTGGCCCTGCAGCTGGCTGGTCCTTTGCCTGGGCGTGGCCATCACGTGGCTGGACACATCCGGCTGGGCCATTTCAGGTTTGAGACTGAGGCAGGGGATGTGGGCGAGGGTGCTGGGCGGGGCTAAGCCACACGGCCCCATGAATGGACAGCGAACAGCAGGCGGGGCCCACTGTACCTTTAAAGACTTCTGGATCCCTGCACTAAAACCTCTACCACAGGGGTGAGCAACAACACGGCGGCAGCTCGCCAGGGTTAGCCCCCTGGCTATATTTACCTGCAGGCCACAGGTACCGGTGATCGCAGCTCCCATTGGCCTTGGATCACCACTCCCAGCCAATGGGAGCAGCAGGAAGCAGTGTGGCTTGGGACACCGCTTCCCACAGCTCCCACTGGCTGGGAAGAGCGATCCGCGGCCAACAGGAGCTGCGCTCGCTGATACCTGCAGCTGTGCAGGTAAATACAGAGGTGTGGCCCACCAGGAACTAACCCTGGAGGACCAGATCCGGCAGCTGGGCGGGTATTTGCCCACTCTGGACAACCGGGAGCCCTGGGATTCACATGCCAGATGCTGCTGCATCCGTGCAAGTGAGCTTGGGTGCTAGGGGACCACAGAGAAGATGTAAGACCCCTGCAGCGCGAGCCGTGCGGGCATCTCCCCGGACCAGCCTCACTTGATCCACACACAAGCTGCTCTGGCTTTAGGACAGCCTTCCGACCCAGGAGCGCTGGGGGGAGAAGGCCAGCAGGACAGGCCGCTTGGCTCCTTTCCTGCCAACCACACTCCGACCTCCCGCCCAGACGCCTCTGTGAGTGTGAGCTGGGAAAAGACTCCCAAGGAGCCGGCCTGAGGAAGCCATCTGTGAGCTGGGAATCGGGCCAAAGCCAATCTTTCATGAGCTGGGACCGTTTCCCTTTTGGCCAGATACACAAAGCTGCCTTAACGAGCAGCCAACGCCGCACGGAATGAGCTGCTCTGGGCAGAGACCAGCTCCTGGACAGGGGCTGCTGCATTTCTGCTCTGGACTTCGCCTCACACCCAGCAGCAGTAAACACGGGGGGCCAGGCATGCTGGCGGGTCTGAGGACTCAGCAGGGAGGACCTACTGCCACAGCTGCTCCGGGAACCCTGCACATCCCATCTTACACGGTTGGTCAGGCAGATGCTGCGGGGTCAGCAACCTGCGCAGGTCCCATAGCCCGTCCCAAGCTCTCGGAGCACCTCACGTGAAGAAAAACAGCGACATGGTTCTCTTTGCACCTGCCCTTGGAAACAGGGGGAGCAGCATCTTCCCGTCCTAGTCCAACCTGCAGGCCCAATTCCCAGAGCTAAGAGACCCCTGGCCTGCCTGTCTCCAACACGAAGGCAAGGGGGAGACGGTTTCTGAATCGACGTGGCTCTGGTTTGTGCGGTGCTAACGCCTCATTTTTACAAGTGGCATCATCGGAGACAAAGCAGCCCCCTATCTTCATTCCCCTCTCCCCTTCTGAGGAGCCGGGCACTTCCTTCCTGGCGGCACCGGCCTGCCCGCCAGAACTAACATTACCTGCACATTACACAGGGTCTCGTCGTGGGTCACCCGCGACAGTCACCTCCTTAGAGCTCCGTGTGCTCAGCAGACCCAACAGCACACGGGATTTGGCAGTGACTGAGGACAGCCAACTACACACCGGCTGCCAGTGCGATTTCGGGCTGTCTCTGGAGAGGAGAGGGATTTCATAGTCTTTGCGCCCACTGGACCTGGCAGAGCCACTTAGTTCAGAGCCCCACGTGACCAGAAGCGGTGAGGGTGCTGGAGACGAAAAAGGCGACATTGGCATGGCTTTGCCGAGAGATGACTAAGAGGTGGAACGACTGGACAGCAATGTATCCAGAGGATGAAAGCTTCAAGGAAGGAGAGGTATTTAATAACATCTGAGGTCAGAAAAGACCACCACCACCACCACTCTCCAGCCTGACCTCCTGCACAATCTAAGCCCGAGAGTTTCACCGAGCAATTCCTGCCTGCTATGGTCAAGCCTGACCACGTATGGTAAGAAACCCAACCTGGATTTAAAAAGCAGTCGACAGTGACATACACACCAGATTCCCAGCAGCCTACCAAGGGCAGGACTTGAATTCACACTCCTTGAGTGCAGCTCAGGGTAAAGATCCATCCCATGTCAACAAGTCATCAAGAGACGGTCACAGCACGGTCTACCCCTAAAGGCCAGGCTATCCTGGGGTCGAGCGTGTGAGAAGACATTGGGTACACGTGTAAGATAGCTGGTGAAGAGGATTTAGAGACCTTGTGTTACTCTGGCTATTTTTAATTGCATGCAAGGTACACTTGTGACTATGGACCAAATCTTGGAAGTCATTGAGAGTTTTTCCATGGATTCAAACAGCCAGGAGGTCACCTTACATATTCCAGGCCCAGACATTGCCAGATAGCCATCCCCACTTCAGGAATAAAACCACGTCCACCAGCCACTAGCCACCGCACAGAAATGGATATCGTGACATGCACATTTTCCGAGAGACATGAAAGAAGTAAGACTCCTTGGATTTGAATAAGTCGGGCTACGTTCCGTATGCACCCAGCTGTCCCTTGAGCAAGTCTCCGGCTCCGTGAAGTCCTACGTGCAGAGAGAAGGCGCCAGAAGTGTTAGTGCAATCTTAAGAACACGGAGTTGAGACTGAAAGGACGTTCTCAGTCAAACTCTTGGTTGGGAGAGAGCGAAGGCTGAGAACTGGGGTAACGGAAGAGACTTTTCTCAGTCAGGATGCAACAGGGTGAAATGAAGAGCTCAAGTTTCTGAAAGCGAGGAAATTTGGAGTTAAGGTTCCACAAAACATCTACATGGGCAGCCGGCTGCCTTGACAAGCCTCCAGCTCCCATTGTGCATCTCACCCCGCCTACATTCCTAGCATGGGGTGCAGGCCACCCACACCCACCACACGTAACCACGAGAGCTACATGGACATTTATGACGTCAGTCACGTCCCTTGGGCCTGACAACAAGACACCATCCCTAGCCCACAGTCCCTGTAGCCAAAATGGGGGAAGAGAACGGTGAACTCCATGACAGACCTCGCTACTATCAGTCTATTTGCAGTGGTCCCCAATGCGGTGCCCGTGGGCGCCATGGTGCCCACCGGGGCGTTTATGTGCACCTGCCTAGAGACCAGGGCCGGCCCGAGCCATTCTTATGCCCCGGGCGCCGGGCGCATGCACGGCCCCCGCCCCGGGCGTACAGTGCATACGTGGTGCCGCCCCCGGGCGTCCGGCAGCCCCAAAAGGTTGGGGACCACTCTGTTGCATGTGGAAGGTGGGTCCCATTGCGGCGATTGGCTGAGCCCATGTCTGAATTGGCCTGACACCACACACCGGCCTGCCTCTCCTCAGAGCCCCACCCAGTAAGAACTAGTTCCCAACACTCATGGGGTGTCTGTGCAGGTATAGGCTAGAAACGTAACCATCCCACGGCCCGCCCGGCCAGGGCAGCCTTCACCACCCGGCCCCCTCTCACAGCCCTTCTGGGGGTTACAGCGAGTCCCCATCCACGCACCAAAATCCCCCGTTAGCTCCATGGCTGATGGTTTCTGGGCAGGTCACCAACAGCCTCTCCAGGGCAATCAAAGCTTGGTAGGCAGAGTCCAGTGACCCTAGCAAAGAGTCACCAGGCCCAGACCTCGTTGGCGTCCTGACCTCTTTGCTCGGAAATCTGCACTGTCCCCTCTCCTGGGAATGGTAAAGCAGCCCAGACCTACCCCCTGCACAGAGCAGCTAGGGCTTGTTCCTCCCAGTCACGTACTGCTTCCTACCTCATCTCTCCAGTCAGCCTTTCCCAGACTCGCTGCCTGATTCTCCCACTCGGGGAGTCCAGCTACTTACCCGTCTGCTGCTGAAGAATTCCTCTTGGAAACCTGTGGCAGTCAGACCTGCTCACTGCTCTGCATCCTACAAGCCCGGCAGCTAGCCTGAGCCAAGGGGACAGCCTCCCGGTTAACCCCATTGCACCATGAGAGCTAGCAGCACAGTGTAGCTAAATTCTGGTTTTCCAACGATTCCGGTGGATAAGAGCGATATTTTTAAAAGCTTTTTGTTTTCCAATGTATTCATTTAAATTCTCAGTTGGGCAAAGTTTTTGGAGAGCTCAGACAATTACTACACTGAGATTCCAAAAGTTAAAGCTATATAACTATGAAAACAAATGGTCACCACCACATTTCAAAATGTACACAGCCATAAATACCCTGCACTCAACAGCCAGTAAATACTTGGGCACCTCTTCTTCCGTCACCTAGCAGCATGTTTTCATCACTGGCAAAGGAAACAGGCGTCGAATGGTGTGGGTGCACAGTGAAATCGGTGTTTGTTGATAAAGGTCTCATCCTTCCAGGTGTAGCTACGCACCCCATTTCTGTGACAGCCCAGAAATCCAAAGCAGAGAGTCACCACACTGTCCCTTGCGCCATTCCACAAGAGAATCAACAATGCCCTCAGCCCTCTCTAGACAGACTGAAAACCTACTGTACCTGATTTATTCACTCTCTCAATGGGCACACACCACTCTGCTGTAGCACCGAGCCCCGAGGATACAACCCTTACAATACTGCCACAACTGGCAATCTCTCCTCTGCCTCTTTCCTCAGACCAGCCCTGGGTCGGTCCCTTCAGCCCTGTCTCCTCCAGTGCTGGGTCAGGTTAAGCAATTCAAAAGTCACGTTGCTGGTTTTGTCATCTTCCAGTGAGACCATTCAGGGGACAAAGCAGAGGCACCAGACCTGAAAGAGGTGTCAAAGGAGTGGGGTACCCTGGAGGGAGGGGATCGGGACTTGCAAACACGCAAGAGAGGCCATGGGTTGTCGGGAAACACAAAGAGTGTTTGTGAAGGAACTAGATGGGTTCTTGCTGGTTGTACAGGCTCAGAGCTCTGTAAAATCAAGGCCAGTCACACACACACACACAGAAATGCTTAGCTCTACAAGCACAGTGCACACAAAACCGTACCCAGACACAATAGAAAGTGCTTAGGAATAAAACATGCATGCAAACAAAAGAGCACAAGCTATCAATCTGGGTGAACCGAAGGAAATGAAATAGTTATGTCTGCCGCTGCAACATCTAGAAGAACAAATTTCCTGCCTGGATAATAAATGGATTCTTTTGTTTCATGTTGGCCTCAGTCACATGACTATCTTGGCAGATTCTCCATCCAGAAGATCTTGCTGTATAAATACCCAGATGGGTCTGAATTTCAACTGCTTTAAAAAAAAAAAAAACGAACACGCCACTAATTCTCCAGGTCCCTCCCTCTTCCCCCCCCTTAAATAAACTCAGGAGACGTCCTAGCGTGCAGGCAAGGAAACAAAAGACTAGCGTGACCTTCTTTCAAATGCTCCCAGGTACAGCTGAATGGCACAGGTGGAATTTTAAAGAAATACCCAGACATCAGAACAGCACACCATGGCTAATGTGCGTAATAAATTACTGCTGACAAAAAGAGAAATGACTTGTGTATAAAGCATTTTAAATATTTATGGCCCAATTGTGTCTTCCAGGCACCTCCCGGTCTCGGGGGCAGCGTGGTGATGTGACGCGGCACGGTGCTTCCCACACATGCCGGCAGGACTTCCACGAGGGCCCATTCTAAGAGGACTCCTGGCCATCCTCTTCCTTCCCTGATCTTGCTCTCACACTAGGCAATTACCTGAACAGAATTATCCTGTGCCCATAGGCAGACTGCCAACAGACAGTATTTGCATGGCATTCTGCAGCTGGCACCCGACGAATTCTCAAGGATCCCCACGTTACAGACGAGGAAACTGAGCTAGACCGGTGACATGACTTGTCCTAAGCCACCCCGCATCTCAGCACCCCCCGCCCTCTACTCATTCCTCCAGAGCCCACAGTTTTCTCCCCCCTCTGCTCTTCTGTGCCCATGCTCACGCGGACACAGCTGCCGTACAAACTCTGTCCCTCAGGACTCCAGCTAAGGGGTCTGGAATTCAGCATCCTCTCCTACATGTGACACGCCACAGCGCCAGCATGCAGCCCTCTGGCGAGAGGACGGGCGTCTCTGTCTGGGACAAACGGGGACCTTGCCATCCCCCCCAGTCCCGCGCCTTTCTTACAAGTGCCCTACAAAAGAGCTGCCCTCCTGCGTTTTCGCAGTAAGGCCAAGCTTTCAGCATGGAGTTCAGTGACAGTTAGGGGCAGGTCATGGGCCATAAAGAGAAATTCACAGAAGCCTGTGGCCTGTCCCTAATATTCACTAAAACTATCCGGGACAAAATGTGGAGGCGAGTTCAGCTCTTGGGTCCCCCTCCACTGCGGTCAATGGGAGCTCTGGGGTTGGGCTGCTGGAGGGTTCCCTCGCAGCCTGGGCAGCTGGACATTCATGGGGGTCTCCCCACCTATCCAGCTCAGTGGGGTAGCTGTTGGGGGGTCTCTCAGTGCAGGGGTGAGGCGCTGCGGGGGGAGGGGATGCTGGCCCAGAGCTGCAGCCCAGAAAACGTCAGAGGTCGGGGGAAGTCGGAGTCCGTGACAACGCTGTAGCCTTCCTTGTGATGCGCAAATAAAAGCGGAATGCCTGGCCTTAGGAATTTACCTCAGAGATCTCAGGAATGTCAAACCGGATCTTCCCTGGTGCCGCTGGAGGGCGCACGTGGTTAGTTCTTAGACCTTCATTTCAGAGCAGTCATAGCCCGCCCCATAGGCCCTGTACACATACACCATAATGAGGGGCCGGGGGGGGAGGAGGCAGCTGGCACCTGCCATGCCCCATAACGAACCCCTGGTCATCCCAGAGCTAGCAGAACGGCCCTATGCTGTCCACCAGCCGAGCCCTGCTACAGAACGGGCAGGGCTGAGCATATGTCCGAAAACGGCCCCTCACCCCCGACAGAATCCTCATGCCTGGAAAGGAGGGTCACAGCCCCCTTTGTCCCCTCCCCCTCCTGGGTGCGGCCCTGCTCTGACCCACAGCCGTCCTTTCTCCACCCCCGCCAGCCCTCAGCAAAGGGAAATAGGTGTCATAAAACACACAACGGCTCTGGCTGTAAATCCGCTCCCCCGCTCAGCTTTCACTCCTAGCTCTCTGGAGGGCTTCACTTCTCACCTTCTCCGCAGTCACCACAGAGCCTCCGCCCGGCTACGCCACACCTGGATTTCCAACGGAAAAACAAGCCAGAGGAAAAGACAGCTGTGGAGAAATCTCTTTGAAGTCCTCTTCACACGCCATGGAGAAGCCAAGCAGAGCGCGAGTCCAACTAGTTCCCTCTGCGAGTCACCTTTCAGGTGACAAGTAGGATGTTGCGGGGAGGATCTGATACCAGCGGCTGTTTCTATCACTGCTGTTTCTCTGTGTCAATATTGCGTTTCCCACGAATTTCCTCGCTCGTCCCCACAGACCCGAGCATGCAGGATATTTTAAAATCTGAACTGACCTTTTTTTTAAAAAAAAAAAAAAGGAGTCAGCCGGTAACTAGTTAAATACCATGCATAGATAGGTAAATATTTGAGAAGGAGAAATTCTAGTTGTGACCATGCTGGGGGTGGGGTGTTTTCAATAAAGATTTTTATTACACACACACACACACTTAAAGAACCAACACCGGACCATGTCCGCACAAAAGCAAGTCAACTCACCCGGAGCAATCGCTAACGAGCGCAAGTGTTGCAAGAGAAAGGGCTCCGGACAGATCCTCCCCCACGCTAACTGCCGCTCTAACGCGGCATCGGAGGGTTACGCCACAGTGGGAAAGGCCTGGCCTTCGGGGAGCTCTGTGACTGCTCTGAGTTGCCCCTGGGGCAGCTGGCCCGAAGCTCAGGGCGGCCATACATGGAGGGCAGACACACCGTTTGCCGCCTTCCGCAAGCTTCCGCAGGTGGGCGCTCAGAAGCCGCGGCTGCCCTCGGCTCTTCAATTTGGTCCCAAACGTTTGCCAGTCGGTAGGAAAACCGCCGCCTGCCTTTCAGTTCCTAGACTAGCCACCGGGGGAGCCACACAAACCCGAATGTCTCTAGGATACGGCCTTTGCTATCCGTCTGCGCAGCTGCAGCCCCTCACGTTGCTCAGTGACTGGCACAGCCTTTGCCCAGGCCTTGCCAAACACAACCCTGCGCCGCCCGCCACTGGTCAGGGGCCTCTGCTGACCACATCAGACATGGGCACTCTGGGGTTTTCCTGCCGGGAGGGTTGGGCTGCTGGAGGGTCCCCTCACCTCCTGGATAGCTGGGCACCCATGGCAATCCCTCTGGAGCCCCTGGCATTGGCCACTGTCCAAAGAAAGGACACTGGGCTAGGCCAATATGGCCGCTCTTATCCCGCCACTGGCTCCCCCTTCTCAAACGTAAGGTACTAGTCCTCACCGTCACGGTCCTTCATGATCTACCCCAGCCTGCCTGTCAGCACCCAATCTCTCTCAAAAAGTCAACTCCTACCTCCCAGCCGCCAGGGCCCCCTTGCACCTTCTCCCACACCTAGCAGCCCCCGGTCGACAGCATAAAGCTAACTCGTCCCCTCCGCCCGCCAAAAGCCTGCGTTAGCGGGGTACCTGCGATGCAAAGCTTAGTCGCCAGGCCCGCCCCAGCACGGAGCTGCAGCAAGAGAGGGCAGCTCCCTGCGGTGGCCAATGGCAAAGCAGCCAGCTTAGCAGGTCCGGCTACTAGAGAGGGGAACCACGGCGGCTCCATGTGCTGCCGAGCCTTAAGCCTCCAGCCCCGGGAGCCGGACCTGCTGGCTGCTTCAGGGCTGCAGCGTGGTGCCCCACGACTGACAGACACCAGGCAGCCTGCCCAAGCACCACTGACCAGGAGCTGCCTAGGTAGGCCTGAGTCCCAACCCCCACCCCACCCTGAGGTCCCCGAACCCAGAGCCACTTCCTGCACCCCAAGCCCCTCATCCCCAGCTCCAGCCCAGAACCTGCACCCCAACCCCTGCCTCAGCCCACAGTCCCACCCCCCCCCAGACTGGAACCCTCCTGCACCCCAATCACCTCATACCCAGCCCCAGCCCAGAGCCTGCACCCCAGTCTGGAAACCTCTCTTGCACCTCCGCCCCTCATACCCAGCCCCACCCCAGAGCCTGCACTCCGGGCCAGAGCCCTCACCCCCCAACTCTCTGCCCCTCCCACACCCAGACCCATTGGGCCCCACTCCTGCGATCTGCATTTTGTCCTGGGCACCCACAGGAAGGCGATGTGTTGCCCTCCCCATTGGTGCCTGCTGCGGGGTGGGGAAGCTAGAGGCACACTGACCCGAGGCCCCTGTCCAGGGCAGACCTGCACGTGAGGAAAAACGGTGCAACAGCCACTGCCCCGGAGACCCACACACGCCCCAGCAGTACCGCCCTGTGCTCTGCTGCGCCAGCGAAACCTGGGCGGGTGTGCGCAGCTCCACTGCCAGGGGTCACCAGGCCCACCCGAGCGCCGTGCTGGGATGCCCCCACGTGGGCACACACCTCTAGTCAAACTTGTACTTTCAGCCAGCCCTCCGGCTCCGGGCCGGCTCCTCCACAAGCAGGCAGGGGAGCCCCGAGCCACCCACCCCATGGGCTCCCGCTGAGGTCCCTCAGTTGGAACAGCCAGACCCAGTCGGCCCTGCCTGCTCCCTGAGCTCTGCCCTCCTCTCCTCCTCGGTAGCTTCTCGCACTTCTCAGAACCCGTCTCCAGTCTGCGGGAACAACCCTCCCTCTGAGCGCTGCTTCCTTCTCGCGGCTCCCCAAGCCCTTACCCTTGTTACCTGCCTCAGCTGATCAGGGAGTGAACCACGCCCCGGGAACCGGAGCTGCCTTGTTCCGAGCCCAGCAGAGGGAGGTGAAGCCTTGCCCCATCACAGGGCCAGCCACCCTCTGACATGGTCCCTGAAAGTTTACAGTCCCCCCAGCTATTAGTAGCGCCTGAGCCTCCAGCTGGAAGCCATAGCGAGCAGCAGCAACCAACCTACACCGGTAGAAGGAATCAAATGGGGCCCACTGGGATTTCCGGGAGGGCTGGCCCGGCAGTGCATTTGTGCCCACACACAGGCAGAGCAGGCAACAGGTATCTGCCAATAATCAACAGACATGGTGTTTCTTCGTCAAAGTAATCAATGGGGCCTCACGGACAGGTGGCCGTTTTATTGCAAAACACGAACTGCAGGTCATTTGGAAAGCTGAACCGTCCCCATTTGTGCTGCTGAAGTGAACCATTACGAGTGGAAAACGTTACCTCATGTAATAACAAACAAGACCCGAGGACCAGTCTGGGAATTCAAATTTACAACTTGTATCAATTTCATACGCTGTAAAACTTCACCTAGTTTATAAGTTTCTCACCAACTTCATAAAAAATGTTTTATTATTATTATTTTTCTGACTCACCTAAACTTAATAAAATTCCTCTCCCAGTCTGTGCGGCTGCTGTGTTGCAGCAAGCCTTTTTACTTTGATGCAGTCAAGATTTAAGAAGGCGTTCAAGGGGAACGATTAAGGATTTTTAAAACACTTTAGGAGCCCAAGTTTTTAAATGAATGCATGAAGAGTTGGAAAATAAAATTGCTGTAAGCCTAAAAGCAATCTACTTCCAAATGGAAATGCTCTTCAATTACCTGTCAGGCTTTTCGTTCCAAGTCACATTCAGAAACAGAGAGCATCTCAACACGCTCAGAGGTCACATAAGGACTGACGAGTTATGCCCCACTTTAGAGGTTGCGAGAGAGGGTTGCCAACTCTCCCTGGCAAACCTACTGTGATGTCATTAGTTAGTGTGATGTCACCAGCTGCTTTAGAGGATAACCAAAGCATCAATGTCAGAATCTGGCAAATACAAGATCAAATTTCTGTGGTTACAAATGGCCTTGGAAAGCTCGTTGCATTGTTTTGAATCACAGGAACCATAAAACCACAAGAAGATTTACCCCGCCTTGCTCCGGTCCTTAACTCAATTCATTTTTATTTTTCTTCATGTCAACCATGGCTCTGGGGTGGGGCAGGGGAGGAGGGGTTCACGGTGCAGACTGCCCCGGGGAGAGAGGCCGCCCCCAGCTCTCTCTTACTGCAGCAGCTTGGGGCCAGGTGAGAAGCACCTCTCCAGCAGGCAGAGTGGGGGGAGGGGCGCATGTCCCTCAGCTGGGGCAGGTCCAGGTTCGTGCCCCCCAGCCGGAGCAAGGAATGCAGCAAACTCGGCACTTTCTCCTCACTCCCTGACAAAGGGGAACAGCCAGCAATGTCCCCCCCACGATCAGGAGGGAGGGAGAGCTTCAGCCCCTCCCAACCTTCTTGAAGGGATCCTGGGGGGTGGGACGCTCAGGGTGAAGGCAGTACCAGATGGGGTGGGGAGGCAAGCCCCCAGCCAGCCCTTTCACCTGCCTGGTGATTCTGTCTCTTTTCAGAATGGTTTTCTGAGAACCAGTCCCAGTCCAGGCAAATCCTGTTGTCCTGGCACAACCAACCCCTGCCCTTGCTGTAAGTTATGATCAGAGGAAGCTGCCTGCCGAATTTGGTGGCCCTTGCTCTTACCGTTTAGGAGGAGTTCCTGAACAGACAGACAGACAGACAGACACACACACACACACACACACACACACACACACACACACACACACACACACACACACACACACACACACACACACACACACACACTATCAAAGGCATAGCAGATGATTCACATGAACAGACGATGATCACACAGAACCGTGGGAATGGAGAGTTTCCTCATATACATGCTCCTACGTAATTGGTTACGAGTCTCCATTTCACCTCACCCCTTTTCCATGCGCCTAGCGATAACCCCTGCGTTACCATTTCCCAAACAATGTCACGTCCGTGGGTGGCAGAGTTCTCAGGAGTCCGTGTGCAATACGAACAGCGGCTGCTAAGTCGTTAGTTACATAGTCGAAGAAATAAACTGGGTCACCCGCAGGCTATAAAATCCTTTTGAACTCCCACTTGGATTATTAATATAGTTTCACACTTCTCTTGGGGCTCAACCGCGTTGCAGGCTGCACGCACAGGAAAGACCCTAAATGGGAGTGAAACGCTCCCCTCTCTCCTGCAGGCACATCCAAACCTTGGATCCAGAAAAGCCGGCACTTTGCACCTGCTACGACATTACCAGAGCGGAGGGTTGCAAAGCAGATGCAATTGGAACACTAGCAAATCACTTTCCTTTTAACGCTATTGTTCACGCGCTGGCCAGAAAATGAACCGTAGCATTGAAAAGCCAAAGGCGGAGACAAAATAGCTTCCCTCTGAAACATCATCTCCAGAGCTGACTTGACTGCCCTAGAGACCAGGGTTGGGTTTGTTTTGAAAACGCAAAAAATGAAACTGAGTATTTTGTTCAACCCAAAACAATTTTTTTTAAATTTTTCAACTCGGGCAATGAACGGAGAAGCCAGTTGTTCGCACCGCTTTGGCACGAGAGACCTTTTTTATTTATTTGTTTAAACGAGAAGCAATCAGAGCGCCTAGCAACCTGGAGAATATCCCTTTTAACCCTACCGTTCCTGTGCTGGTCAGTACAGGACCTGGGTTCTCAACCGTTTCTATTTTGTAGCCCCACATTACAGAAGAAAAACATTTGGGGGCAAACACTCCTTATAAAGTTTTGAGACTGTCCTTCCAGCTACCATTGCCAATAGGGATGTAGAAACGGTTAGAAAATACTAACCACGGAACCGGTGACATGGTTAAACAGGCTGTACCAGCTCCCAGCACTGCCGACCAAGCGGAGGACTTCCAGCAGCTGCCAACCCCGTGAGAGTTTAACCAGTAACTGGAACCAAGATGCATGAATGGGTTGGCTAACCTGTTAAACTCTTACAGCCCAAGTTGCCAACCCTCCATGGTTGTCCTGGAGTCTCCCGGAATTAAAGGTTAATCTTTAATTAAAGATTTTGTCATGGAACGAAACCTGCAGGAATACCTAGCAACATACTTCCAGCTAGCCAGAAAAGGGAGGCGTTCCTGGCGCCCAGACTGTGACTCCCTGGGGAATCGGGCAACCATGTGACACACACCAGGAATGTTCTCTCTGAGCAGTTTTTTCCTCTATGCCATGGGACGGCAAGAAGCCGCCCAGAGCTGGGTGCAGTTCATCAGGGTTAGCCCTCGGGGAGCCACCAAATGGTGCATTTTCCTGAGTGTTCACAGGTAGGACTCCTTGCAATTCCCCATGGCCGTGGTTCGCTGTTCTCAGCCAACGGGAACTGCGGGAAGCAGTGCGGGCTGCATCCCATTGGTTGGGAACAGCCAACCGCACCCAATAAGAGCTTGTGAAGGGCCATGCCTGTGGACATGGGGGAAACTAAAGGTCTGGTGGCCCCCTGATGAATTAACGGCTTCCCACCTGCCCTTGCTCTGTGCAAACAGGGACTCACTGCCCGTCTGACCGGCTCCTGGGCACAGACTGTTCAATTACCATGTACCTCCTGTGCCTTCGCGTGAAGTTGCTCGCTCGTTCCTCCTCACCGCTAACGGCCGTGACGGCCCTCCGCGGAACGCCAGGGAACCGCAGCTCCGGGAGCGGCTTGCGCCTTCCGTTTCCGTTTCAGCCTGCGAGTCTCATATGGCATCGGGCAGGGGAAGGGGCTGAACACACTGCCCTGCAGCTGGGGTAGGCCTCCTGGCACCAAACTGTTTGCGCTAACGGAAGAAGAGGCTGACAAACAGGAGCTGACTTGACTCCCCTTGAGACCAGGGTTGGGTTTGTCAATGAGTTGCCCAGAGCCAGGAGGTGCTGGGCCAGACTCCCACACAAAAACCTGCCCCCAGCCCCTCTCCATACATGGCTCTCGATGGAGACTGTCAAGAGGAGCCACCCAGTAGCTCCCAGCTCCGTGGTTCGATTCAGCAGGCTGGGGGAACCAGCCACCACCCCTTTTTGTTTGATTTTAATTCATTAAAGTCTTAAGAGCTTAAGTGACACACTTCTCCTCCACTAGCTTTGCAAACGCATGAAGAGACAGAGGGGCTCCGTGGCAGATCTCACGTCGATTGCTGGCTAGGGTTGCCAGGTGTCCGGTATCCTACCAGACAGTCCAGTATTTGCACTCTTTGTCCAGTAAAAAAAATCAGAGAATACCGGACACGTGTAATGTCCAGTATTCTCTGCTTTTTCCGGCTGCGCACTGGACAGAAGCCTGGCGTGGGCGGAGGGAGCGACTGGGAGGCGGGGCCATGATCGGTGCTAGGAGCCTGTGATTGCGCAGAAGCCTGGTGGGGGGAGTGGCTAGGACTCCCAACCACTCCCCCCGCTCCCGCCAGGCTTCTGCGCAATCACAGGCTCCCAGCGCCGATCGTGGCCCCGCCTCCCAGCCTGGGAGCCCCAGCCGGGAGGCGGGGTTGCGATCACTGCTCTGGGCACCCCAGAATGGGGGGCTTATTATCCCGCATTCCTTTTTTGTTGTTGTTGTTCAGAAAAAAGACCGCGTGTCCGGTATTTTGGGGAGACCATCTGGCAACCCTAATTGCTGCCGCACTGCCTGCGTCTATACTGCCCTGGGCCTGAAACCAAACCTGGGGTCTACGAGGGAGGAGCTTCGAAAAAGGGCTCCCTGGAGCCCTGCCCAACGAGGATTGCCACTGCTGCAGCTGGGTCGCTGCTCCGACTGGAACCAGGCAAACGAGCCACAATGAACAATTCATGAATCTGAATCTATAACCTTTCTCTGCTGCCAATTATCCCCGGGTCTGGCCTGGCTGCGGGAATCGTTCTTGCTCAGAATGCATTTGCCAAGGGATTTACACAAGAGTTTTCACCGTCTGCAAACAGCTCACTAAGGTTGTTCTCTTGGGGATTCACCATGCTTAATTGATTACTGCCCCTGAGTGACTAGGTTCACATGTTGCTTCATTCTAGGTCTCCCATGGGCACAGCGGGCTTTCAGGACAGTCTCTTGAACATCCTAGAGGTTAGAGGGGCAGACTGAAAATCAGAAGCCCTGACTTCTATTCCTGGTTCTGCTGGTGATCTTCGACAAGTCGTCACCGCTCTATGCCTCGGTTTCCCCATCTCTAGAATAGGGATAGCAGTAGTGACTTGTCAAGCCCGCTCCAATCTACTGATAGAAAATGCTTCTAAGAGCATATTACATTAAACTCCTATTGTAGTCACTGTTCGCCTTACCTAAGCAGCCCTATTATGCTAGGTGTTCTCCAAACACACATTAAGAAACAGTCTAAATAGATCAGACAGCCAAAGGCTGGAAGAAAAGAACAATTGCAGTTCGCAGCTAGCAAAAGAAAAGGGTTTTTTCCAGTGAGTAGCGAAGATGGACACCGGGTCAACCGCTACCACTGTGATGCCAGGATCAAGCAGGCACTGACGGCCACCCACCCAGAGGGCTTCAGAGACTCCGGTCTGAAACGGCTCACTTCACAAACGGCGGCGCATTCGCTTTTCACGCACCCGCCGGATGAACCCACCACACCAGCTTATCTCCCCCGGGGACGGCGGTTACGGACTCCAGTTACGAATATCGCTTGCCCAGAGAAAACAAGGCCTAGGCCAGGGGTGGCACACCCACGGCTCTTCAAAGGAAAAACTGTGGCTACCGCACCCGCAGCACGGCTGTTCTGCGTTCCCCTGCTCTGAACTTTTTTCCTTGTCTGGTCAGGGCGCCGCTTGGGGCAGCGAGAGCTGACGCTGCGGCTGACAGAAGCCTGCTCGGGCCACACGCAGCTCTTAAAGGGGCAGTGGGGTGGTTTTGTTTCTTTTTTGGGGAGTTTTTTGTTCAACTTCTTTCCCTCGGCTCTTTGTGCTGTATCCACCACAGTTTTGGCTCTTTGTAATGGGTTGGCCACCCCGGGCCTAAGCGGTCCCGAAACCCCTTCCGATGTGATCCTTTGGCCTCTCCAGGCCTCAGGCACAGTCTTCTGAAGTTGGTGGGCATCTTCCGAGTGACTGAACCAGGCTTCTGGCCAGGCCCTGTAAGCCAAAATGGCCAAAGGCATCGGGATGGAAAACATCAGCTTGTTCTCGGAGAGCGTAACACTCACTATCCTGCAGCCAGGCTCGCCGGCCAGAGGAGGGGGGCAAAGGGGGCAGTTGTCCCCAGGGCCTCGTGACTCAAAGGGGTCTGAGGCTCCTAGTTACTGTGGCAACGGCGGTGGCCTGGGCCCTGGGCCCTTTAAATCACCGCTCCATATGCTCCACAAAGCTCTGAGGTCTGGTGGGGGCAGCACCATGCTCCAGGTGGTGTGGCAGGCCCCAGCCCCGCCCCTTCTGCCTGAGGCCCCGCCCCTTCCGAGGCCATATAGCCAGGCCACGCGGAAGTGGTCAGCCCCCCTGCCTGCGACTTTTCTGATTCCGCAAACCAACTCCTGTCCCCTTTCGTCCTGGCGTCAGACTGAGGGCCAAAGGGAAAGTACCGGGGTGGGCTGGCCAGCTCCCTCCAGCCGGTATGGGGAGCTGCCCCACTGACTGCTTTGCGACCAATGCTGGCTCCAGCTGTGCAGCGGCGCCACTCGACAGAAATAAAAGTAGAGACCAGTTCATGCACCTGGAACTCAAAGCCGCTCAAGGAGCGTTGGGCACCTCCCGAGGAGGGTCTGGCACCGACCTGCTTCTTCTGACTGGAACTGCACCACAAATTCCTGCCTCCGTGTTTACTCTGATTATTCATATCTGTTCCAAACACCATCCTGTGTGAGGCCAAACTGCTCGCTGGACAACACACTGCTGAAACGATACATGGTGTCCATAATATCTTACCTACCACGCCTGCATACGGTCTATTTTGCCGCTGATTAAACACACACATACACAGGGGCCTGGTTCTGTTGACCCCACAACAGTGCACAACGGGTCTCCCTACGAATGAGAATCTGGCTCGTGTTTAGATCACACTTGACACACATCCTGTGAATTTCACAGCTAGGAAAACAAGGCACTGTCTGGAGGCAGGCTCCGGCAGAGCAGGTGTTGTGCAAGCCTTCTGTCAATGCACCTTCATCGTCCCTCCTGGCAGACAAGAGTCCTTGTGCTGAAATTCTAGTCCTGGGTCTTCCCTAAGCCGGGCCTGCCAAGAACGCCACATCATGTGGTGTTTGTCTCATGTTTGTGTACCAGTGTTTACTAGCCCAGGTGTCATCCATCACAACTTGCACAGATGGTGCCAATCTTTGCCAGTCTGTCCTGCATCCTCTACGGCTAGCTGAGAGGAGACAACTTCTGGAGATGGGGGAAAGTGCCTGTTATTCCATCTCAGCATGCTCATGTGTCATGAGGAGACAGCCGCAACCTCTGCCTCGCCTAGGCAACACCACACTGCCTACCACCGGACGCACCACGCACCATTGTTCAGTGACACGTCCAAAGATGGTGCCGCCGGGATGATTCCAGGAGCCCTTTTTCAACAGCGGCTTCAACCAACTGTAAATCTCAAGAGGTGAAAATCCGCCGAGAGCCTAAAACCCTCTCCTGGGTCTGTCTCGCGCTCACAGACACCTCCGCCCCACCCCGACACAGAACAGCGCGCTGGGCAAAGCGGTACTGACAGGACGTGATGGGGGAAGAGATTTCACTGGAGTTAACAGCCTCTCTGCTGAAGGCCTAATGACCTCTGAATGACTTTGTAGCACCAGAGCGTTCTTATCTACGAGAGAAAGACACGTGATAACACTGCATTCCTATCTCACACGCGAAGCCTTTATAGATCATTGCAATAGTTTGGCTTTTGGCAAGAAATATGAACTTTTCAAAAAGCACTTGTCCCGAAGTGGCGACGAGTCCTGTGGCACCTTATAGACTAACTGAAGCGTAGGAGCATAAGCTTTCGTGGGCAAAGACCCACTTCGTCAGATACCCACGTCGTCAGATGCATGCATCTGACGAAGTGGGTCTTTGCCCACGAAAGCTTATGCTCCTACACTTCGGTTAGTCTATAAGGTGCCACAGGACTCCTCGCCGCTTTTGCAGATTCAGACTAACACGGCTCCCCCTCTGATACTTGCCCCAAAGTGTTTTCCTTGCGCTCAATAGTTGGAAAACTGTTTTAGCAGAGACAATTCAATAAATGCATCAAACTTTGCTCATCTTTAAGTTAAAGCAAACTTCTGAAAACGAGCCAGCGGCTCTGCACTAATTTATGTTTCACATTTGCATTCCCAAAACGTTCAGACACCAACTTTCTCTGCAGAATGTTTCGTTTTGTTCCGCACCCGCCGGATCAACCCACCACACGAGGCTTTGTCTTCCCCTGGGGACGGGGGTTTTGGGATTCTGAGGAGCTTTGATAACCGGACTGAAGGGTTGCTTGGTTTCACTCTAGCTTCTAGTATCGTTTATTACAGGGCTGGCGTAGCAAGAGACTACAGATATATTGACACTGCCAGTATCAATACATTAGCGGAACCATCACAAAAGCCATGTCTCAAAGGGTCATGATGCTCCAGGACATTTCAATCTGGATACCCCGGGCATGCTTTCAAAGGCGGTTAAATGGTACTGCGTACTCACCCACGAGAGACTCGGTGTCATATTTTCACTAGCAAAGAACAAAGTTCTTTAACGAGTTGAAAACGTTCAGGGAGCCAGCCACCGGTGCTATTTTGTCATTTCCAAAACCAAAACATGATTTGCTAAAAACAGGCCTGTGTTTTAAAAACAGCTGATGCCTTGTGGAAAGCTCTGGAAACACAAGCCAAAATAGGAAAGAACAAGTTAAAGAATATTTAATTACATGAGATGTATTCAAGGAGGCAGAGTCTGATGAAATTCATTCTAGGGTACTTAAGGAGCTAGCTGAAGCAATCTCGGAATTGTTAGCAATTATCTTTGAGAAGTCAGGGAGGACGGGGAAGGTACCAGAGAACTGGAGAAGGGCAAACGCAGCATCTATCTTTAAAAGGGGAACGAAAGGCAACAGTCGGACTAACTTGGATGCCTGGAAAGATACTAGAACAAACCATTAAACAAACAACCTGTAAGCGCAGGTCCTGGAGGCTCACAGCGTTAGAAGGAATAGCCAGTGAGGATTTTTCAAGGGCAATAATGCCAAGCCAAGCTCATTTCCCTCTTTGACAGGGTTACGGGCCTAGTGGCTAGGAGGGAAGCAGTAGATGAGAAAGGTCTTGGTTTTAGAAAGACCTTTGGCACGCTTTCATAGGGCAGTCTCATGAGCAAACTCGGGACATGTGGTCCACATGAAGGAACTCTGAGGGGGATGCATCAGTGGCTGACAGGCCACACGTCCTCACAGAGCAGTTACTTAGGGTTTGCCATGCAACGGGGAGCATGTATCTAGTGGGGGTGCACAGGAATTTTGTTAATGGGCTTGGATAATGCGAAGAGCATGCTTATAAAATCTGCAGGTGACACCACACTGGAGGGCAGGGATCGGGTCCAGCGTGACCCTAGACAAATTGGAGGATTCGGGCCAAAAGAAATCTGCTGAGGCTCAACAAGGCCAAGTCCAGGGTCCGGCACGTGGGATGGAAGAATCCCAAGCACTGGTACAGGCTGGGGACCGACTGGCTAAGCAGCAGTTCAGAAAAGGACCTGGGGATTCCAGTGGATGAGAAGCTGGAGACGAGTCAACAGTGTGCCCAGGATATTAGGGTGCATTAGGAGGAGCATTAACAGCATATCCAGAGAGGTGATTATTCCCCTTTACTCGGCTCTGGTGAGGCCACATCTGGAGCATTGCGTCCAGTTCTGGAGACCCCCTTACAGAAAAGATGTGCACGCTTTGGAGCGGGTCCAGCAGAGGGCGACCAAAACGATGAGGGGGCTGGAGCACATGACCCATGAGGAGAAGCTAAGGATTCTGGGCTTATTTCGTCTGCAGAAGAGAAGAGTGAGGGGGGATTTGAGAGCAGCCTTCAACTTCCTGAAGGGAGGTTCTAGTCTGGAGAGAGGCTGTTCTCAGTGGTGGCAGATAGCAGAACAAGGAGCAATGGGCTCAAGCTGCAAGGGAGGAAGGGCGGTCTAGGTTGGACGTTAGGAAAAATTCTTTCCCTAGGAGGGTGGGGAAGCGCTGGGATGGGTTCCCTAGGGAGCTGGTAGAATCTCCATCCTTAAATACCTCTAAGGCCCGGCTTGACAAAGCCCTGGCTGGGATCATTTAGTTGATGCTGGCCCTGCTTTGAGCAGCGGGTTGCACTGGATGGCCTTCGGAGGGCTACTCCATCCCCTTTTCTCCTATGGTCCCATGAAGGGGTCCCCATGTTCACCAACAATAGGGCAAGCAGTAAGAGGCTTTGTCTGCAACACGGGAGTTACATTAAATACCAGGAAAAACTGTCTAGCTCTAAGGGTGGTTAAGTTCAGGAATGGGCTTCCGCAGGAGGTTCTGAAATCCAGCATGGGGGGGTTCCATAGGTTGGACAAACACCTGTCCACGACGGTCTAGGCTGACTTGGTTCTGCCTCAGTGAAAGGAGCCGGACTGGGTGACTTCGAGGTCCCTTCCAGCCCTACGATTCTATGAAACGGTTCATTTTCAACCACGTCCGCCTGTACGCCAGCCTGGAACACGCACCCACGGCCCACGCAGTACATGCCCAGTCCCTCGCTAAGTGCAGCATTCGGTCACAATCGGCTCTCGGGCAGAACTTTTCCACCGCGCTTTTTCATTTTCCAGGTGGAAGACGTGAGTAATTTACACCGTTTCCACTCTTCCACGATGATTTCATGCCTTTCGAGCAAAAGCAATTATCCTCAGACCAACCACCCCCGGGAGAGGCCGAGACAGAGCTGTTTTAAACCCTGCGGCTACGCACTTCAAGAGACGGGTTAAACCAAGTGGAGGCCTCCAATGAGTCAAAGGACCATCTCCTGCACCTGACTGTATGGAAAAGCTCCACTCGTTCCCTGCAGCGCCCGTTTCCTTCCTGCCCCTCTCTAACTCTCTGCTGAGTGTGGGGGGGTTTAGTGTGACTGCAAGCAAGACCAGTCAGCCCACAATCCCACAATCCCTCCTTCCCTCACTGCCTCGGTACTTACGCACATCCCACTGACAGCGCCACTGTTTGGACGGAAGTATCCACACCTTTCACAAATGAGAAACTGAGGCACGGGGGAAATTAAGTGACTAAGTCACAAAGAGCATCAGAGTCAGAGCAGGGAATTGAACCCTGGTCTTCTGTCCCAATCCAGCATTTTATGGGTAGAAAATGGGTCAAGCAGACCCTCCCCTTCCTGCTTGATCCGCGGCACCTCTGTCGATTACCTATGCCAGCCCAGGACAAGAACAGGCAGCGGCTTGGAGGCTACTCTCTGCTTTGCCTGTGTCTCATCGGTATCTTTACAAGAAGTCGCTGACGTCTCTGCCACCCCGGCGACTGCTAACGTGCCAGCCACGCTGCAGCCTGACTCAGCATAGCGGGGAAAGCTGCTTGCATTAGTCACCCGCTGAAAGAGACCCCGCTGCAAGGGAGGACTCAGCGCTGCTCAGCAGCAGCATCTGCCTGACAGTCACCTCCAACGCAGCCAGCCAAGGGGCCTGCGGGCCGGTGGGGGCCAGCCCTGAGACGGGGAGCAACTTGCTGAGCCTGGGGCAAGGTACCCCCTCAAAGGCCAGCAGAAGGGATGCTCCGAGGTACTGTATACCTCGGGACAGGGCAGCACGCTCGCGCCCCGACGGCTGGCGCAAGGGAGAGGATAGGCCCTGGGGGAGCCCCAGGAGAGCCAGCGGGAGAAAGCAGGACTGGCTAATCTGCCGGCCCGGCCGTAGAGGAGACCGTGGGCAGATGGTGCACGTGGGCTTTGGCCAAGCCCCTCACGAGAAGATGCTCAGAAGCAGTGTTAGAACCTGGCTAAGGAATCTGAAAACAGCGCAGGGGCTGTGTCAGTGGGGCCGAGCCCCCCTCCCCGCCTTACTCCATCCGGCCCTCGATGCCCCCGACCATAGATGCCTTTGGAGCTGGCAGCCGGAACCCCCAGAGCAGCGGGGACCTCCGGGAGCTGGCATCCAGGACCCTGAGCTGCTGCGGGACCCCTGGCTGCATCCCCACTGAGGGTGCAAAATCTGGGGTGTGCTGCAGCACCCCTCACTCCCCTACTTCCCGTGCCTCCGGTCTGTTTGCGCCACGCAGCAGGTCAGCAGCAAGGCGACCTGCGGTCCTGCACAAGGCCTTTGCTCGATAATATACGTCATGCTCTGAAAAGGGGGCGTCGCAGCAAAATCTGCAGCTCACACGAGACCAGAGACGGCTGCTAGGATCGCCGGCGGGGCCTAACAAAGCGAGGGAAACACCAGCTGGCTGGCAGCTCACACTGAGCGCTGGCGAGACGTACAACGCCTCCGCCCTGCGGCCACCAACCCACCCTCCCTCTCTCGCAAGGGCTCTCCTACCCCCAGGGACAGGCAAACCAACAGGCAGGCTGACACAATGCTAGTGCCATCGTGTACAACCGCGGCGCCCTCTCCCTGGGCACGTGCTGGGCATTGCCAGCCCTGCACCTCGGGGAAGAGACAGACACGGTCTAGCGAGGGAAACGGAAAGGGTGCCAAGCCTGGGAAGCCTTCTGGGTGAAGAGCTGTAGAAGATCTCCGTGTACTCTCTAGAGGAGATGAACAAGAGGGCTACAGGCTATAGCAGCACCCGGCACGTATCCAGTGGCGTGCAGCAGTACTTCTCTTTTCAAGGAGGAGAGTATCGTTATCCCATGTCACAGGCAGGGAAACTGAGGCACGGAGCGGTGACACCCGCCCTCCCCCAGTTGCCCAAGGTCACTCAGCAGGCCAGCGGAAGGAACGAGCAAGGAGGACAGTCCAGAGCACCTGTTTACACAAAGGCTGTGAATTGGTTGTCAGGCAGGGCGCTGGGCAGAGCCTGCTTAGACCCATGGGGCAGCCCGCTCGCCCTTCTTGTCTGCATCTCAACACGCTCTGCTGGAAGTGAGGACGTTAATTCCCGCCCCGCCCAGGGGTGAGCGAGCATGTTCGGTGCAGGTATCTGCTCCTGGCTGGAGTTCCCTTCGGCTCTTACGGCCCCGTGAAGGACAGGAGGGGAACTCAGCCCAGCCACACAGACCTCTTAGCCCAGCGAGGCAGAACCATCCTCCGCAGGTCTCCTGCTGTCCCATGAGCACCTCCCTTGCTCCTCTGGTTCTGCAGGCTCAGGCGGGTTGCACCTCTGTGCATCCCCTTCTTTGGGTCAGGCCTTGAAACGTGCCTGCTGCGTCGCAGAAACCAAAGGGCATGGCTTGGAACTCGAAGACTTCCCGTGGTGTGGAGAAAGTGGTCTTCTCCAAGACTCTGGAACAACCTCTTCCCACCCTGCTGGCTGGACCAGCCTTCTCTGGCCGGAGCTCTGTCATCCTCCTAGCTTCTGAGGAGCTGCCAATCCACGGGGGCCTGCATTACCTCACCACAGCAGTGTGCAACAGCGTTCCAGGCCGCTGATTTCAAACGGCTCTAGGGAAGTATTCTGTTCGCAGTGTGCACAATGCAGCCATGGGACTCTCGGACACTAGGCCTCATTCAAGCCCAATGCTTACCAGGCTGCGGGAAAGAGCTGTCACGGGCCTGGGAACAGCCAGTGTTCCGGGAGATGGCGCTTTTTTCCTTGACCGAGGGATATAAACTCTCACGCACAGATTGAAGTGGGTGGCCTAGAAGCTAACATTGCCACAGCCTGCCCCCAGTGCCCAAAGCTGGACTTTTTGCTCCCACAGAACACACTGAAACGTAACCCACTTCGAAGCCGGTAATACCAACTGAATGTTTCCCAAATCTGAAACGCCCTTCTCGCTGCTCTCGCTAGCACACAGCTGAGGCCTGTGCTAATCCCAATTCATTTGGCATTGCTATTTCCCAATCAAAACCAGCAAAATACATTTGACACTGTTTTTTCTCTCCAGCTGCAAAACCTTGCGAGGAAGACACCTGCTTATTAAGGGATAGGATTGTGAAAAAAACCAAGCAAATTACGATCATTATCCGAAACCCATTTTAATCCCCTTCCCTCTTTTTTCTCCTAGATCTCCACCTGTCTTCAGAGGAGAATCTGGTTTCAGAAGGGCAGAGTTTGATTGGGCGGGGAGTTTTTCCAGGAGTTCGGTACTGGGATGCTAGACGGTCACAAACTGCTCTTCTTCCTCCCATGCCCAAATCGGCTTAAAACCAAAGGGAGTTAGATGCCCAAGTGCCTATGGGGTCTTCGCCCTGAGCTCCCAAATTCAAACAGTTCCTTCCCTTCAACTTCACTCCAAGCAGCACCACCAGTCGGCGAGATCATAGTCACAAGAGCAGTTTCCAGGCCAGTCAAAGTCCCCTCTTTATATCATCAACTTTTGAAACCCCCCCTCCACAACGGCGACTTCTCAATAAAGGGTTTTCTCCGAGAAGTTATTAAAAACAGAACAGAACACACATATTTTAATAACAATTAGGTGACCCAGGGTTATGAGCTCAGCAGACAAAGCTATAATTATTTAACAACATCGAGTTTAAATGCCAATGAGCCTTAATGAAGCCAAGCTAATTAACCAATTTCAGCAGAATAACTGATTAATACAAAAAAAATCAATGGTCGTAGATGACAAAATAGTTTCTTTTCACGGGTCATTTCCTTGCAGTGATTCTCCGGCACAGCCTCTATTGTATGAAATAAGGTTGGGGGCTGTGCTAACTAAATATTGTGATAATGAAATATTCAGTGGAATGGCTTCTCAGCCATTGAAAGCAAGGGGAACGATTTTGTTTATCGCCAGTATGGTCTATCATTTAAGACCATCGTTTCCCTCTGCGGTTTACCGCAAAGCGCAAAATTCCTGCCGAGGGCCGTGCTTTCCCTGGGATGCCCGGCGACATAGCCGCCCGACTCCCATGGGCAGGAGAACGTGCCACAGGGAGGTGCTATGAGAAACGGGTCACACCCTGAGCCAAACACCCCAGTTGAGTGCACCTCACAGATACGTGCTGTATTGCAATCACTAGCACCCTGCAAAGCCATTCACCTTCCACCCTCCCCTGTTGCTAAAGCAGCCCTGCTTCAGACGTTCTTGGGATAGCCACGTCACGGAAGTTGGCTTAGACAACTCTGCTTTCTTTGGGCTCTGCTTTCTGCCTGCACGGACAGATTTCCGATGGGCACCGATTTCTACAGGACTGGTCATCAGGCTCCGATTCCAGTGTCCAGCTTTAGTGTGGAAACACCTGCGGGATTCCAGTTCACCGAAATGAAATGCAGCCATGCCACCTGCTGCAGGATGGTTTGGGCAACATAAGAAATATGGGCCGCTGGTCCCCTCCCATCCTCAAGAAACATAATCCAGGGAGGTGGAAACTCTCCAACAGGGAAGTGAAAAAATGGACCATATGGTCCACACGCTTTCTGGAGTTTTCTTATTAGACTGACAATTTAGAAACAAGACTAATGGCCAGTTTCCAGATTTGGCACCATTTTCGGATGGCAGCTTTCTCCCGCAATTGAAGAACAAGGAGGAAAAGCAGACCCTGTGTCGTTACCATTCACTGCACAGCATTACCGCAGGAAATTACAAATTAGCTTTTCAGCAAAAGATACCGTGAGTTTAGATTAGAGAAACTACAGAACCTTTCAACCCATTTATCAAAGTTCTTGCAATTTCCAGTCCCAGGGAAATGAAACAATAGTAAGGACTTGGCACCCAAGTTGATATCTCCCCGGTACACTTCCATCATGTAAAGTTTTGTTTAGAAAAGCACAGATCCTTTGGCTCTTGCTAACACCTGGCCAGGTTTTCTTACCGTTTCTCTTTATGTGCATCCCTGGAAAACTGAGGGGGATGAAAATCATTCATGGCTGGGACACATCAAATTGGCCATGCAAGAGGGGCAGGCCAACTGTATCTGTGGAGCAATGAACCTAGCGCTACAGATAAGGGAAGGGCATGTAAGACACCCCACCTCATAAGGGATGGCATTTCTAGCAGATCTGTGAAGAGTCTCCCCTGCGTGATCTACAGAAGCAATTCAGGCAGCTCACTCGGAAGCTGCCTGTATTTTTAGAGTCAAAGGCCGGACTGTAATAACAATCAGATTAGCATTCCAACGCCCTCCAGCAGCAGCGCTCTTCAAGAGGATTCCCTCCCCGCTTCCTATTGACTCCGAGGCCGCGGGACTGGACGGCACTGCTCCGGCCCACACCAGCTCAGCTTCCTGTCCCCTCGGGATCCATCGCCAGGTACGGGGAGGCGAGACAATAAACGTTCCTACACAGATCAGAACACTCCTGGCCGCAACTGTTCCACAGAGTTGTTTGGGAATGTCATCGCCATTTCCCCCCTTTCTCAATAGCTCACAAAGAGTCGCTTGGGAACGTTTGGCAGGTGGATGGCATTAGCCCTGCTGCGCTGCTCCGGCTCCGGGCTGAGTGAAAGCGATGGGTCCCACGTTTCGGATGCTGCGGGGGAGAGGACGCGATTGCAAACGGCTGTGCAGCAACTCTCCATGCGTCCCGCGGCCTTCTGCAAGGTCCCAGGCACACAGATCTTGCCGGCTCACCCCTTTGCAGAGTGGGCAAGGTCCAGCCGGCGCGTTTTCCAACTCGAACGCACAAAACGAATTGCAGTGCCCAACCGGCTCTGCCTCGCAGCCCAGGGACAAGTCCCGGGGTGTGTACGTGTAGGTAGATGGAGCGGCGCAGCAGCTGGCAAGCTTCAGTACTTTAATGACTTCTCACTGCTCGTGAAGCAGGCTGCTAATGGCTGCTGCTCAGGTGCAGAGGGGCAGGGCAGCACTAGGAGCTTCCCTACTCTCTGCATCTGTGCTCAGGAGACAGGTGCACAGCAGCCCTTGGCCCCCCAGCTGCAGAGGGGCGTGCACGAGGCACGTGCTCAAAGGTCGTAGCAGCAGCTGCGCTCAGTGCTCACACGCCCAGGGCTCGCACGCCCAGGGCGCACGTGTCCGAATCTTCCGCCGGTCGTGGAGATCCCCGGACCGCATTGCTGAGCAGCACAGTCCCGCCGCGAGAGCCTGAGGCCCCACGGCGCTGCCCCGCCCTCACGGAACCAACGGCTCCCAAGCCGGGCTAGTCCTGACACCCTTGGCTGCACGGGCAATGGTCTCATCCTGGCAGCCAGCCCGGCCCAGCCTAGCTCAGAACCTGCCTCCGCCCCTCACAGCAAGCCACGGCCCTCGCTCAGGAACATCCGCCCGTCTCTGCCAGGCTCAGCAATCCCCACCCCCGCCCCACCACAGGCTCTTTCTGCCCGGCTGGACCTGCCATTGCCATGAACACACAGCTGAGAAGCCCCTGATCTGGGCCCAGGCCCTCCCGCCAGGTTCAGAAACCTCCCCCTTTGCCCTCTACAGCAGTGAGGGGCAGCCTGCGCCCCCTCAGGGTTCCACACGCAGCCCACAAGACATTGTGTTCCCGCTGCTCATGCGGGGCTGCCAGATTCCGCTGGGTTTCCTCCACGTAGGTTTTCCCTACCGATACTGCTAAAGTGACACGCGCTTAAAGCAAAGGCCCGAGAAGGGAGGCGGGGGCTGATTGCACACAGCATTGGCTGGGAGAGCCGGGCGTTCCCGCTGCAGCCAATCCCAGCGCTGCCACCATTCCATCGGCAAACACTGCAACATTCTAGGGACGCCAGCACAGGGAGCAGAACGACACTCCTGCGGCCCACTGGGAAGAGGAGGCCACCCATGCAGCCCACTCACGAGCCTACTTGCCCCTCGCTGCTCAGCAGCCTCCCAAATTCCCATCAGCAGGGTCCCCTGTCAGCTGGGCACCTGTGCAGCCGCTCAGAAGAGATGCAGGCACCGCCCAGCTGATTAACAGAGCACCCCCAGCTCGTGTTTCTGCGGGTGATGCACATTTGCACACACCGTGGTTTGCATAAAAAATGCCCTTCATGCATGAATGGAAAAGGTTAAAGGAAACAGCGCTGATCCGAGGCTCAGTTCAAAACTCTTCCCACTCCTGCCTGCCTCGCCATGCTCAGCCCACGCTCCCCACGCCGCACAGCTCTGCAACCCCAACCTGCTGCTGGGCATGGAGGAGCCGGAGCTGGGGCGGCAGCGGGGAGACTGTGGTTACAGCGAGCGCTATGCTAACCTCTGGAGGACTCACCTGAACTAGTGCTGCATGACTCTTGACATGGCCACAGTATCGCATGTCTCATTGGGGAGTCCCCAGTGGCAGCGGGTGGTACTTCCACCCACGGCTGCCACCTGGGAGCAACCGCCCCTCCCACGAGCTTCCCCAGAGTGGTACTGCAACTGCTGTAACAGCCGTTACGGCGTCCACAGCCTGGCTGACAGCTAAGGCTCTGCTGATGCAGATACAAGACCTGAGGTCTGAGATCAAACCACTGATTGGCCAAGGACAAGTAGCTGCCTTCTCCACCCAAGATTAATGAGCGTGTGGGGGGGGGAGCCAACGGGGTTGGGCCCTGCCCTGGCACTGAGCGCACCATATGAAAGAAGGCACTTAGCTGCTTAGCCCCTGGGGCAGAAACTGCCTTTTTGTTCTGTGTTTGTACAGCACCTAGCGCAACAGGGTTATGATCCATCTAATCACAGCAACCAATCCTGGGGTGTAATACGTCAGCCTCATTGCGGGCACTGGACTTAGGGTGCAGGTGTGAGGTGGTGCTGGTGGCCTGCCGTGGACACTAGGTCACACCAGCTGGTCCAGTGGCTCCTTCTGGCCTTAAATTCTAGGACTGGCACAAAACCGCCCTAACTTAGTAACTCCCTCGCATCTCCCAAGGCCTGTCATCGTTTGGGTCTGTCTTTCGGGACGTTCCTCGGGGCCTGTGCAAGCTTTCACCTCTTGGCCCCTCCACTGTTGCCCCCAAGGTGGAGTCCGCAGTGCGCTTGTGCTGCAGATCAGCAGTACACTGGCCAGGGTGCGCTGGCCCAGAATGCATCTGGCCTAGCCCCGGCGCTAGCCAGTGGTGTCGCTCCCAGCCTGCCCAAGCCCCAGAGCGGAAGATCTGCATATGAATTCAGCGCTCTCCCAGGCACAGCTGTATCAAGGCCATCGCCGCTGCGAGTCGAGTCTTGTTTACGTAGCAGAGGAACAAAAATTCTCCGCGCAGCCTTTTCAGCTCTGAACAATAAGGGAGCGTGTGAGTCACGGGGGTCAGCTGTAGCCTAGGAGGAGCTTTCTCACTGTTCTCGGTAATGCCACAGCACATGGGCCCGCGCTATGGGATGTGAATGGGACCTGGTACCAGCTAGTGCATAATGTCACAGGTGAGGCGGTCCTGACTCGCCCCCTCCCCCGCCAAGCACGGACTATTTTAAATGGCTAAATACCACCAGGTGCCAATATTCCTTCCCCTTTCCCTGTCCAGCCCAGCCCCCTCCCCCCGCCCACCCGCGCTTCTGCAATACCCAAGGATGTGAGCCTGGAAATGGAAACAATATAAATAGCCTGGCTCGACACACAATAGCAGCGTTGTGGATGGGGAATTGTTCAAGAGGCCAGCTGTGTTGTTTCCACCCGCGCTGGATGTGTCGCCGAGAATGTGCAATACGAGTTCCCCTTGGATGGGCTACAAAGCCCCGTCGAGAGCAGATCTGTTCCCTCTCACGAAGCCGGGGGGCTGCCAAAGGAGCGCGTCAAGGGAGTCCCCTGCTAGTTTGGGTCCACCAGGTGCCCGCGTGCGAGAGGAAGGGGATTCGGAAGAGCACTGGGGCAATGGCTCAAGGTTCAAAGGGCAGAGAGGAATCTTTGGGGAGCAAGAAGGGGCATTGGTGGAGACTGGCCAGCCCCTTCCTGCGACAGCCTCACATGCAGGAACGCTAGTCCAGCAGAGATGGGTTCTGATTCTGCTCTGTCCCAGGGCTACTAGATGAATTGGGATTGGCCCATGCCTCGGTTTCCCGATCTGTAGAATGGGGATAATGAAACGGGCACCTCTGTGAAGCACTTGGAGATGAAGTCTAACTTCAGTACCGGGCAAATTAGTCGAAACAATAGTAAAGAATAAAATTGTGAAGCATGTAGAAGAGCATAATTTATTGGACAAAAGTCAACATGGTTTCTGTAAAGGGAAATCCTGTCTTACTAATCTGTTAGAGTTCTTTGAAGGGGTTAACAAACATGCGGACAAGGGGGATCCAGTAGATATGGTATACTTGGATTTTCAGAAAGCCTTTGACAAGGTCCCTCACCAAAGGCTGTTGTGTCAATTACATGGCCATGGGATAAGGGGGAAGGTCCTTTCTTGGATTGAGAACTGGTTAAAAGACAGGAAACAAAGGGTAGGAATAAATGGTACATTTTCAGATTGGAGAGGGGTAACTAGTGGTGTTCCCCAAGGGTCAGTCCTGGGACCAATCCTTTTCAACTTATTCATAAATGATCTGGAGAAAGGGGTAAGCAGGGAGGTGGTAAAGTTTGCAGATGATACCAAACTGTTTAGGATAGTCAAGACAGAAGCAGACTGTGAGGGACTCCAAGATGATCTCACCAAACTGAGTGATTGGGCAACAAAATGGCAAATGAAATTTAATGTGGATAAGTGTAAAGTAATGCACATCGGGAAAAATAACCCCCAACTATACGTACAGTATGATGGGGGCTAATTTGGCTACGACAAATCAGGAAAGAGATCTTGGAGTTATCGTGGACAGTTCTCTGAAAACTTCCACGCAGTGTGCAGCGGCGGTCAAAAAGGCAAATAGGATGCTGGGAATTATTAAGAAAGGGATAGAAAATAAGACCCAGAATATCCTACTGCCCCTGTATAAAACTATGGGACGCCCACATCTGGAATACTGTGTACAGATGTGGTCTCCTCACCTCAAAAAAGATATTTTGGCCTTGGAAAGGGTTCAGAAAAGGGCAACTAAAATGATTAGGGGTTTGGAACGGGTCCCATATGAGGAGAGGTTAAAGCGACTGGGACTTTTCAGTTTAGAAAAGAGGAGACTGAGGGGGGATATGACAGAGGTCTATAAAATCATGAGTGATGTGGAGAGGGTGCATAAAGAAAAGTTATTTATTAGTTCCCTAAATAGAAGAACTAGAGGACACCAAATGAAATTAATTGGGAGCAGGTTTAAAACTAATAAAAGAAAGTTCTTCTTCACACAGCATGTAGTCAACCTGTGGAACTCCTTGCCAGAGGAGGCTGTGAAGGCTAGGACTATAATAGAGTTTAAAGAGAAGCTAGATAATTTCATGGAGGTTAGGTCCATAAAAGGCTATTAGCCAGGGGATAAAATGGTGTCCTTGGCCTCTGTTTGTCAGAGGCTGGAGAGGGATGGCAGGAGACAAATCGCTTGATCATTGTCTTTGGTCCACCCCCTCCGGGGCACCTGGTGCTGGCCACTGTGGGCAGACAGGCTACTGGGCTAGATGGACCTTTGGTCTGACCCAGTACGGCCGTTCTTATGTTCTTATGTAACCGTGACGACAAGCACTGGGTAAGAGCTCAGGGCGATTGCCCATCTACATGGACTAAGGACACCAGAGATTTCCAACCTGCAACATCAGGGTGAGCAAGATCCGGCGCACCAAGCCGCCAGACCCGGGACACCTCGCCGAGGCCCTCAGGCAGGGAGCAACCAGAGGAGTTGAGAAATGCTGGGGGCACTTGGTGCAGAGACCCAGCAGAGTTTCTCAGCTCCTACTGGTAAATGGGGTGTTCAGCAGGATTACACCCTCGGAGCTGTTTCCCCTTTGACAAGTCGCCATGGCTCTAGGCCAGTGTTTCTTAAACACCAGTGTGCCTCGGAGAACAACAGAGTTCAAAATGGCCACCCTTAAGGGGCAGGCGACTTTTTTCCCCCAGCCTCTTTTTTTTTGCTCAACAAAAAAATCCTTGGTGTTCCTCATAAAAAAAAAATGGTGTTCCTCGGTCTTAAAAAAAGTTTAAGAAACACTGATCTAGGCACTAATCACAGCGGGAGCCATAACACCTGCCTCCGGGGTCCAGGCTGCAAGTGGTCCCACGCCAAGCTGTGCTCTCAGCCCCTCTGCCCTGAGGGCAGGCCCTGTGCAGGCCGGCCTGCCAGCCCCGGACGGGCGGGGGAGCCTGTGTGCGGAACTGGCACGGCTGCTATGGCATCTCAGCTTCCCCGTTATAAAGAGCCCTTCCACTCTGCCGGGGACTAGCCCCTGTCTGCAGCAGAGAAGAGGCAGGAGGATGAACCCGGACAAAGGGCCCGGCGGTGTGAGCGTCGGCCTGGGGGTAACCAAGTGGGGGTGCAGGCTCAGCTGGATTTTTGGTGGTGGTGCAGAGCACCCATGGAGGGCCCGTCGTGCTAGGAACGGTCCTCACACACACAGTAACAGACGGTCCCGCCCCCTTGTAAGCCGGGCACTTTGTGTGGCTGGGCTCAGGAGTGATTCCAAATGCCGCTCAGCTGAGTAGCGGAACACCCACAGCTGTTTCTGTTTCTACCGGTGGTGCACGCTCGCAGATCAAAAACGTACGCCGTGTATGGATGGAAAATTTCCGCCCACGGCTGGCAAAGAGTAGCGGGGACTTTGGTGCCCCCTCTCGGATGCGACGAGAGACGGGAGCGGACACAGCGAGGGGCGGGCGCAGAGCAGCGAGGGGCAGGCTGATAAAAGTAGCAAGCCGGGGATGGGTCTAAACCGGGGACCTGCCTGCGTTCAGGAAAGGTGGGCGAGGAGGCGGCAGAGCGGATCCCGCGTACACGGCCGTGCCACGCAGGGAGCAAGGCAGGGCCGGTCAGGCACTCTTGGGATCGGGCCCAGAGCTGCCCGGTGTTCACCTATACAACGCTCAGGGCCAGTGGGGGGCCCAGGGACGGGCCGTGCAGAGCCAGCGCGCTGAGCTCCCAATGCTGGCCAAGAGGCACCTCTCCACAGGGAGCCCGGCCTGCAGCGAGGGGTGAAGGCAGGCCAGCCCCTTTGCACATGGGAACGAGCGCAAGGGGCCCCCTCCCACCCTGCCCTCACCCAGGACCAGGCCCCTCTCCGTCCAGGGTGGAGCAAGGGCTGGAGGCCAGCGACCGTAGGGCACTCACCCCCTCTGGATCCAGCCCCTTGGCCGAAGCAGCCACTCTTGCTGCACTAAAGCCCACAAGGCAGGCAGCTTCTGTGGGACTCGGGGTGTGCAGGGACCCGGACTGGCACAGTGCACAGGAGGCAGTGGCATGCAGGGAGCCGGCAGGAGCCAACCCGTCGGCTGCTAGCCATGCCGTTGGGCAGAGGCTGCCCGCAGCCCGGGGAAGCAAAGAGCTGGCCAGGCAGAGCAGCAGGAAGGATCTGGCGAGCCCGGATCTGGCCTGTCGGGCTACAGGACCCCAGAGCCCAGCTCCTGTGCTGGGGGGGGGGCTCGACGGCCTCTGGAGAAGGCGCTGCAGCTTGTCTTGAGCCAGAAGGTCTTCTCCACAAAGCCGCTCCAGTGCTGGGGAGGGACCCGGAAGTTGTGTTTCTCCCCAAGGGGCGCCAGAGGAGGAGAGAGCTGGTGGATGCCAGGCGAAGAGGCGCCGGCAGGGAGGCTGCCCACAGGACACATCTGGCCTTGGACCCGAGCTCTCTCAGGGTTAATTCCTCAGCCGGGCCCTTGGTGCTGAACAGAGGAGGAGGACAATGAAGAGGGGGAGGATGAAGGGGGGAGGGGGAATAGGTGGAACCTGGAATGGCAGAGACTGGATCTCATGGGAAGAGAGCAACAGACAAAACTGATTCTCATCTGACCGGCTGGCATCTTGGGAACCCCCACCGAACTCTGGCTTCCGAGGCGCATCCCCGGTCCATTCCAACCCCCTAGCGCTAGACTAACTGGGATTCGATTAGGATCAGCTAACACCAGAGACCAAGAGAAACAGCCTTTCCTGAGTGACTGCAGGGTGGGGAAAGCTCAGCATTCATGCTCATTATCGGCTTTTTAGAGCTGTCTCTTCCCTTCACAAACTGCAAAAATATTAGCACAAACAGCCAGGCGTCCAACAAGAAAATAATTGGTTTGGCAAACCCATCCGATGCAAATCCAGCGGCTTTTCTGAAGCGCGCCTGAGAGACACGCCAGCACGTGCCGGGAGGTTGGCCTCCTGCGGGCCCGTCGAGTAGTCGCACCAGCAGCACTTCGCTGATGACCAAGAGAAGTGTCTGCAGAGCGAGGAATTGTTTGACGCTCTCTGCAAGCGAAAGGGCTCCCGGCACACACAGCGGGGGAATCAGCCCAGACGGAGAGGGACGGTAAGTCCTCGGCCACACTTTAGGGGGAACGGCACGGCGCCAAGCCCCGCTGTCTGATAAGGAAAGGAGGAAAGCAATCCTCATGCTGCAGGTGACTGAGAAGCCAATGTGATATTTACGTGACCTTCCATGGGCAGCGCGCCGTACCCAGGAAAGGGCAGAGCGCATCCAGAGCTCTCTCTGCTCTGCCGACGCTTCAGCGGCTCCCCTGTGGGATTTGGGGATGCCATTCTCATAGGAGTCCAAGGGGGTTCCGCGCTCCAGCCTCAGCTCAGTGGGATCCCCAGAATCCGCTGGAAACCCCCTGGCCCCACTGGGCTCCCTGCATACTGAGAGGCAGAGGAGTGTGATGTAGGGGGCTAGCCCCTGCTCATGAGCCGGGGCCTAAGTCTGACACAAACTTCCTATGCAACCTCAGCTCCTTGCTTCTTCTCTCCGTGTCTCAGTGCCGCCCCCCGCCCACCGGGATAAAAACCCTCCCTCACGCGGTCAAGTCAAATGGTAAGTTCTTTGGGGCAGGCCCTGGCTGGCTGCAGCGGCGGAGGAAGCAAAGTTTCTACCCTGAGCTAGCGGAGTCTCTAGGAAAACAACCTCCTAGACAGCGAAAGGAACCGGTGTTCTGCATCCTTAATCTCATAAGTGAAACCCTTACACAAAGCGAATTGAGAAGACTTATGTAAGCTCCATAAAAAGGTGTTTTCTTTATATGACCATACCAGGAGACATTCTTTTTAACTTCAAATCCGGCCAATCAATCGCTCTGCTCTACTTCAGAAATTCTCCATCCCAAATTTTCTTTTAAACCTGAAATCTCTCCCAGGGTATTACTTTACTATCAAAGTAATTTCCTCAGTAGAGTAGAAATAATAATGTTCTTCTTCGACAGGTTTGGTTAAGAGGGGATTATGATTAAAGTTGTCAAGAGTCTAAGAGGGACCGCACGGCACGGGGAGTCATAAAGAGGCACTTGGAACTAATTTAAAAGCCCCATTACTCTGGAACCCAGGCAGAAGCAGCGGCAGGTGAAAAGTGCTCATAGGAAGGGAACACGTCTTCCCACGGAGCTCAGGGAGTTGGGACTTGCCTCGTGCTCAGAGAAGGAGCCATTTTGATACCACTTCCAAGAAAGGGCGAGTCGGGTACTAACGGGGAAAGCAGCCCCCTCTGCCTGCAGCGCTGAGAAACGGTCCTTCCTCGTGCAGCGCCCCAGGACAGCGCCGGGGAACGGACAGCCACTGGGCTGGGTCCTCCCACGAAGACAGAGTCTCTGCCCCAAGCCGCTTACAGGATAAGTAGCCCCGGTGGACAAATGGCGGGAGGGATCAGAGGCTGCCGTGTATGGAGCCCCAGGGTCTGCAGGTGGAGCCTAATTTGTCCCAAAGGCTCCGCCCCTCCATGCGAAATCGCGACAGGATCCACGCAGGAGAGAGGCTGAAAACCACTGCCCTAGGCGACCCTGGGGATGCGCCAGAAAGCCAGCCTGACCTGATCTCCCCCAGGGTCCATTAGCCCGCAGTGAGCCATCGCTGAGCTCCCCCCCAGCCCTGCCGCTGAGGCTCGCGGCGGCTAGGCCCCGCCCCGCCCCCTCCCCAGGAGGCTTTGTGGGGTGGACGGGGCTTGCTGCACGCTCCCACCTGCGGGGGAGGAGGCCTGGGCATGCCTGGAGAAGGGAGTGTGCATGCTCCGGCCGGCTGCTTTTCTCACTTTCCCGCCGCCCATCCAGTCCCCCTTTGGTTTCAATTCTCAGCTCTCCCTCGTAAAACCTTGCAGGCGCCGCGGAGAGCCGGGCTGCACGTTCTGCAAGCATGCCATGCCGCCCAGCCCGAGGAAGGGGCTCCGTGCGGCTGCCCCCTTGCCCCAGAGGGGCAGACTCCACACTAGCCCTGTGGCTTTCCCCCTCCCTGCCCAGTTCCCCTGACAACTGTTACTGTCCCCTCCTGTAGCTCACCCCAGGAGGACGGGAGCTCCTTCCACCCTCGCCCAAGCCAGCCCCTTGTGAATGGCCCCAGAACGGATGCAGGGCAGGACAATGACGCCCCCAGGTGACAAAAGGAATCACAGCCCTGCAACACGGGCAGAGGTAAACGCTTGCTGCCAATCACAACCAGCCTGGCTCTGAAAGAATCACCCGGCCAAGGACTCCAGGGCTATAATCTCACAGCCAGCCCTGCCCTCGGTCACGGGACTTCCGCTTGCACGGAAAAAGGGCCATTCGGGAGCGTCCTTCTGGGAAAACTCAATAGCAGACAATAGGCCTGACAACTCCCTGGCCACGCCGCAGCACTGGCTCGAAACACGCTTCCCAGGACAGGGTCCCCCAGAGCAGCCATCCCACGCACCAGAGGAAGTGGGGAAAACCCAGCGCAGGGCCCTGGACTTGACGGCTAGGTCGGAACGCCTCGCCCAAGGGGGCGGAACGAAGGGTGCCTGGCCAGCCTTAGCTCTGGCGTTCGCTAACTTCCGAGTGCTTGACTTTGCTACCTTCCGTCCTGTGCTTTTAACCCAGTTTGCTATATGTTTAAACCCATAATTCATGCTTCAATCTAGAGTGGGGTTTACATGCAGGATAAATGAGGCTCTGAGTTACTGCTGATTTCTTATATAGTTCTACAGAGAGGAGGCTGATCCGTTGAGTGCTCTGCGCGTTTACCCAGCTGCATAGCTACACAAAGAAAGAGAGGGAGGGGAGCAGTCAGTGCTCAGACACTAAGTGCTGGCCTCCCAAAATTACCCGAGATATTTTTTCATACCCAGCAGAGTTTGAATCCCTGAATTTCTCACCTACAGCCCCACTCACAATTGCCATCAGACACCTAGACTAGGGATGTAATAGTGTAGTCAATTAACCAGTTAGCAAAAGCTTATCGGTTAATGCTAGACTACACGCATTTGCTCCCCCCGCCAGTACATTTTTTAGCAGGCTGGCCAGCAGGACCTACCCCCCGCCGTGGCTGGTCCAGGACCTACCCCCCCCCTCCTCCCGCGGCTGGTCCAGGACCCACCCACCCCCTGCGGCTGGTCCAGGACCTACCCCCCTCTGCGGCTGGTCCAGGACCTACCCCCCTCTGCGGCTGGTCCAGGACCTACCCCCCCTGCGGCTGGTCCAGGACCTACCCCCCTGTCCAGGACCTACCCCCACTGCAGATCTGCATTTAAAATGTATTAGGAGCGTGGCAGCCAGGAAGCCCGTCTCAGGAGCTAAGGGACAGGGGCTGCTGCCACCCCACACTGCCCTGTGTCAGAGGCAGCAATGTGGGGAGATAGGTAGCCGGTCCGTGAGGGGAGCTGGTTTTTAAACAGGCTGCCCTCGCGGACCAGCTCCCGCCTGGCACCCCGCACGGCTGCCTCTGATAGACATGCAGCAGTGTGGAGTGACAGGGGGCTCCTTGGGAGTGGGGCCGGAGCGCACTGGCTGCCGGCCCCGCCCCCAGGGACTCTAGAATAATCAAGTATCCAATAACAATTCATGAGGTTGCTCGACTATTCCATTCACCGATATTTAACATCCCTACCTAGACTATTTTACAGATCGACTCCTTATTTGGAGGCTGTCACCAATGTAAACACAAACAAATAGCATCACTCTTTTCCTAGGGCAACCCTTAGTCGGCTGGCACTAATTAGCATAATTAACATGAGTACCTCCATTGGCTTTAGGGGGACTTCTCACGTCACCTGGGGGCGTGCCAACCGTCGTACGGGTAGCTCAATCTACCCCACAGTCATGTATCAAACGGGACCTGGAGAGACTACATTTAACAAACACAAACCATGCCTTCCACAGAAACACACGGTTTGAGCTAGGGACTTGTGGCACAGTTACGGCACAACCTGCATGTCTGTGGCCCTGCCACGCATGACTCATGTGGTCACCCGAAAGGAATGCTCCTAAATTAACCATTATTCATGTCCACGAGCTGCACACCGAGTCCAGACACAGTCATCTTGCAGAGGTCTCCATACACATATGCCAGACACGGAGACCATAGTCTTGGAGTTAAAAGCCAAGCGTGCCCAAGAATCAAGGCTTAGAGCGTGAGCTCCGCCCTGCTGAGGTTACTTTTACAAGTCCAGGGGCAATCGTTTTGCCCTAAGAACCACCCTATGGCCATTCGGTGTGACAACACGCAGTAAGCACGTCACAGAGCGGTGCCCACGTCCGCGCCTTTACACCCACCGCAAGAAACCGTGCACATCAAAAGACAATGCCACAAATTTCCTCGTGATCATGTGGCCGAGCTGGGTGTCTGTGATGAACAGGGCAATTCTGTGCAGGATCTGGGGTACTGTTTAGGCTCTTGCAGCCTACAGGAGTTGGCTAGGTAAAATATAGGTCTGGATTAAGGCTGCAAAGGAAAAGCTACAGGCCAGTAAGCTCAGCCAAACAAGTCCTCGGGCCCAAGGAAAGATCTGACATAAGCAGCCAGTCAGCCAGCGATGCTGTATCGAAGGCATTAGGAGATGAAATGCTGCAGGGAGGAAAGTAAGTTAAAACTGCTGAAATTTAGCAAATGCATGCGGCAGTGTGCCAGTTCCAGCCAGCGAGGGTATTCGGGGGATTCTGCAGGCATAGGGTGTCAGCAATATGCTAACCACAAGTTGTCATGGTGACAGAGTGTTGCACATGTTAATGAGTAGACGGGGCCTATGGAAAAAGGGGCACCGCAAAGTCAGAGGGCAAAGAAATACAAATAAGGAACGTGGCTGACTCCCCTAGTGACTATCCCCAGGCGAAGCGGCCCCGGGCGAGGAGGGGGGAGGGTGCCATTTTCGGCCCTTCGGGAAGGCACGGCCTGACTCGCGGGCGGCTCAGGGGACAGCCGGAGCTCACATGTTCCCTTGCTGCGAGTGTAGCTCTGCTAACAGCTCATCGCGCCATGCCCAGCCTAATGGAAATCCTAACCCTGGGCCGGCACCTAGCCAAGGTCAGCGGGAATTCTTACTTGAGCAGTCTAATACATACACAGTCAACAGGCCAGGGCTGCGTGCAAGTGACCATGGCCCGGCGGGAGCGGAGACTTGGGGGTGTACAGGTACAGTCACTCAGGCTGTAACCCCAGCGAGACAGCCCCTGGGAGACGCTCGCACTCTGTGGGCGCCAGAGACCGGACGTTTGGATAAGCGGCCTGAGTTGAAACTGAGTTTAAAGGGCCTCTGTTGGGGGGAGTGGGACACACCTCCCTGGGAAAGGCTGGGAGGACTCCGGCGTGCGGAGGCCCATAGACTAAGGGGTGAGCTCTGGTACGCGTTACGTAAGCATGTAGCGTCTCTGGCGGCTTTCCTGGGCTGCACCTGTCACGCTGTCCCCTTGGGAATCGAGGGACTTGCTTAGGAAGGACCGTGCCCTGACTTCTACCTGCTGGCAACCGCTGTGCTCAGAGCCCCCGGAGGGGAGGGAAGGGGAGGGGAGCGCAGCCCTGGGTAGCGTGGCTGGTTGAGAAGAACAGGACAGGCAGGGAATGGGGCAGGCTGGAAACACCCTGCCCAGGAGGGGGAGAGACGTGGGTCTCTGCCCATGCACGGTGGCGGCCTGCGGGGAGCCCAGAGCGGGTGTGGGGGAACCCCGGGACATACGTACCCCCCGCCCCCATGCTCATGGACAGGCGTTAAGCTCCGCCCCACAGTCCTGTAGCTCTCCTGAGAGCCGCGCGGATCCCGGCACCTCACCGTGGCGGCCCAGAGCTTCCCAACCACCCTGGTTGCTCTTCGCCCTGGGCAGCCAGCTGCTGAGAGGGCCCTCGCACTGACGGCCCCCAAGTCTCCCTGGGGCGCTCTGGCGCAAGGCTGCTCTCCGCAGTCACCCCCAGGCGCACGCCCGGCTCAGAAAGCTGCCCCGTGCGAAGGGCGGAAGCTGACAAACCTGGCGATTGCCCCTGCGGATGCCGCGTGCCCGCAGCCTTGCCCCGTGGGGCTGTCTGCCGCGGGGCTGCAGGGGGCGGAGCATGAGCAGTCTGGCCTAGGGGCCACAGCCGGACGGGGTTCCCCGAGTCACAGGCAGCCGGCAGCACGCGAGGATCGGAGCAATTGCCGGAGCCAGGCTCACGGGGCAGGAGTCTAGCGGCCAGCGGTCGTTAGCCGGCAAGAGCCGGCGACACAAGTCCAGCCAGCAAAGGGCCGTGTGAAATTGCAGCAGGCCAGAGAGTCGCATGGCTCCCCAGACCGTGCCCAGTTCACATACCTGGCACGTCCTGCAGCGCCTGGCCCCAGCATGCTGCTTGGCGGGGACCGCAGACAGCTCCCTGGTGGCGAGGGGGCCCTCAATGGTCCAAGGCTCTGCAGACCTGGGTTCTAGGCCCGTGGAGCCGTCCGGGGGCTACGACGGAGGCAGCGATACAGCCAGTCTCCTCCAGCGCCGGCTGCCTGCCCTCTGGCTCGCGCTGCACGAGGAGGCAGTGCTCGCGGGCGCGCTGGGAGGATCCCACTGCTGCTCCTTGTGTCAGGAGCCCACGGTAGCAGAAAGCACGTGCACGCTGGACGCGCTGCCTTGCGACGTTTGTTTTTCCGTGCACGTGGGCCCCAGCCGCTTGCTCCACGGTGCACCCGGCGCTCTCTGGGATTCCCGCTCACACATTTGGACCGCCTTCTCCCGTGCCAGACGCCAGCCCACAGGCCTGCGAAAACGGCAGCCCTATAGCAAGAGCGCGCCCAGGGCTCCAAGCTCTGCCCCAGCCCCCAGCGCTAGTGCCAGCCTCCCACTGCTCCTGGGCACAGCAGGGTCTGCGGTGCCAGGGGAGGCAGGAAGCTGCCTTAGCCCCCCCGCTGCACTGTTGACCGGGAGCCCCCCCAGCGCCATCCCTGACCCCCGCAAAGCCGGGGCCCCCTCCTGCAGCCCACCCTCTAGTCGCATGATGTTGGTCGCAGCATCAACGATTGTCTTCAACGGGGTCCTGAGAAGAAACGCTTGGAAACCGGAGGGCCAGATGGGGCCCGCAGCGGCTGTCCCCTCACTTCACCTGCCCACAGAAATCCCCGCTCTTGCCCACACGCCCGTTTGCCACTACACCACAGACGAAGGGACCCAGGCCGCAGCAAGTGGGGAATCTGTCGCTAAGGGCTCGCCTGTTCATTGCAACGTCCCAAAAGCCAGCGAGCAGCGGGCTTGCCAGCGCCTTTCGCAAACTTCAGCAAACACACAGATGCCTCGGGAGAGGCTGCAGGGATGAAATCTCATTCGCCCAGGCAGGCAGCCCCCCGGCATAGGAGGAGGAGGAACCCAGAAGGCAAGAGACACGTTGAAAGAGACAGCCACGTTCATGACTATTTTCTCCCTGGCGTGGAAGAGCAGACACACCAGCCCGGATTCTACTAGCTGCAGTCCCAGCAAGCTCCTAGTCCTTTTCCAGCCACGTGCCCGTCAACGGCGCAGCATTCCACGCGACAACCCAGCAATTCCCACGGCGGCCATGCCATTGCTCGGAAGTGCTTTCCCTGTGGTTACCGAGGAATTAGGCTGGTAAGCAGAGCTGTTTGCCCAGGGGTTAGCGCCGAAACTCCAGAGAACTTCCCAAGTAAAACAAGCAGCAGCCTAAAAGGCAGATGGAGGACAGTAGCCAGCGCAGAGCAGACACACAAACAGGTCCCCTCGGACAGGGAAATTTGACATCTGTCGGATTCACTTTTCTGAGCCTTGCGCACGTATAACAAAGCAAACCGCACGCCACAAGGCTGGGGTGAGCTTTCCCGAAGGTTAGCTGCCCACATGTAGAATATGAGGCAGGAGGGGCGGGGGACTAAGGGAATGGTTGTTGTACTGCCTGGAAAGCAGGTTGCTTGAATATTCTGCTGAACGGGTTGTATTTTTTAACCCTTGGCAGTCAGCGTTTGGCGCACACACTGCCCTCGCCAGGGCTTTTCTGAGGCTTCCGGGTGACTTCACCAGCTCATTTTGTTGGATTGCAAGGTACACCTTTAGGAGCAGATACAGCCTTCAAACCACACAGCCAGTATCAAACACCCCCTGACAATGATGAAGGGGGAAGAAAAGGAACACACCAATAAGGTAACCACCGGTCACAGGAGTTGGGAAGGAAATAACAGGCTAGTTCGCAAATTGCAGAATGATTTCTCACATTTTTCCTCCCAACATTTTCCTTCTCCCGATCAGTTCCCTAAACAATTATCCAAGATCGACTTTTAACAAAACCTGTCCTGACTCAAAAATTATTTCTCCTCCGAAGGCTGACACACAAACAATGGCATTCCAGTAAAATAAATAAGACCCAGGTCTCCCGAGGGGTGCCTGGCTACTGAAGCTCTTTGCCTCACTGTGGCGGCACACACAGAATGGGGAAGAGGAATCCAGAGAACGGAAGCTTAGAGACAAACAAATTAAACAGTTCCTGGGCCACAAAACAAATGCACATCTGCCTTGCTCTCCCCAAAAACGCAGAACTTGAGGGGCTAACCCTTTATTGTGTGATTGTTCAGAACCAATTTTCTTGATATGAATAACGACAGGTTCACTTTTCTTGTAACTTTGTAATCAGCATATTTCTGCAACCTTCCAATTTTAAGGTGGAAGCTGCTGAATTCTTCCTACCAGTGTCCCTCTGCTTGCTGAAGGCAGCATATGCCTCCCTAGCATCTAACCAATTTTAATCAAGAACCCCCGCAAAGACCACCAGCTGGGAGAAGAGTGGAGTGACGCAAAAAAAAAATCACCTTTTGGGAAAAAGATGTTTGCAGTAATCTTTCCCCTGAGCTCCAGTCTGGATAAAGCGGAGGTTCAAAGGAAGTTGAACAACAAAAAGAAGGATTTTGACTGTTACTACATCACCTACGGACGAGATCACAGAAGGCAAGAACAACGGGACTGTTCTGGCTTAACAAAGGAGATGACATTGAGTTGTTTTTAATGTCTCTCCCCTGATGCTCACAAGAGCCCGCAAAGCAGGCTCCGGGTTCTGTTTATTAACCCAAGACCATTTCAGACTTCGAAATCGGATTTGCTATTGGCGCTCCGACCCACAGCCCCTGCAATAGCTCCCCTCTCTCTGCTGGACCCCAGACACGACCCTTTCAAAATGCGACTAGATGGGCTGGGGGGACGCCCAAGCGGCCACCCCCGGCGACCACTAGCCCACGTTTACTCCAAAAATGGACCAGCCCCCAAAGTTGGTCAGGAAGCTTCCCCACCTCGGTTTGGGTTGCTGCGATGAGCAGTCTCCCGCGTGTCGGTGGGGAAGTTTCCCTGAATTCTCCGGAGCCACCTGGCTTGGCCAGACCAGGCAACAGGAGCCCGAAAGCCAGGTCTGGACGGGGGCATGTGTCGTTCGCTGGACCCCACCCCCCAGATGGGGCAGGAGGAGCAGAGAGGAAGCCGCAGGGCCCCCAGGAGGCAGCTGCGGCCAGTGCCCGTGCAGAGCCCCCTGGAATCCCAGCGAGAGCCCGGGGCCGTACGGACCGAGGCAGTCCCTTCCCCGGGCGCTACCGACTCGCGCTCAAGGGCGGAGGGAGCCGAAAGGGCCCGGGCAGCCCCAGCATCTCCGGCCCGCGGGCAGCGTCAGCCCCCAAAGCGCCCCGGGTCCCCCCTCGCCCCGGCATCGCGGCGGCCCCCAGCCTGTGCGCAAGCCCCGCAATGCAGCCCGGCACCTGCCCCCCGCCCCGGGCCCGCCCGCCGCTTGCACCTGCCCCCGCCCCGGGCCCGCCCGCCGCTTGCACCTGCCCCGGGCCCGCCCGCCGCTTGCACCTGCCCCCGCCCCGGACCCGCCCGCCGCTTGCACCTGCCCCCGCCCCGGCTGCCCCGTTACCTTCCAGCGCTGCCGCCGCCGCCGCCAGGCAGAAGAGCACCAGGCGATCCAGGGCCATGGCCGAGCCGCACACGCTGCCCCCGGGCACGGCGGGGCTCCCTGCGCGCTGCCTGCGCTAGCGGGGTACCGCGGCTAGCAGCCCGCTCGGCATCCCCCGGGGCGGCGGGGGGGCGCGCGTGCGAGGGTGCGAGGAGCGGGGGGGTGCGCGTGCATGGGGGGGTGTGCGTGTGCATGGGGGAGAGTGTCTGTTCGAGTGTCACATTGCAAGCACCAGCAGCGTGTGCAGGGCGCACAACCAGCCACTGGGGGGGAGGGGGCCTCCCCCCAGCCACGCTCTGCCCACCCCCCAGCACCTCCTGGCCAATCAAGGCGCCCAGCCGGCCCAATCCCCGCAGCCAATCAGCGCGCGGCGCCTCCTCGCACGGGCAGGGCGAGTTTCAGACAAACTTTTGCTGCGCGGCAGGGGCCGGGGCTGCGGGGCGCGAGCCGAAGGAAGAGAACGGGCGCCCCCTGCTGGGCGCTCGGCGGCGCTGCGCCCGCCCGGCCCGGCCCAGCTGCAGCGGCGCCCCGCTCGTGCCAGGCCCGGGCTCGCACTGCTGATGGGCCCGGAGGGAGCGTCCGCTGCAGGGCGCTGCAGGCCCCTGCCCAGCCTGGCCTGGGCCATGCCGCAGGGCCCTGGGGGCACGCAGGGCAGGGCCACCAGGGCAGCACAATACCGGGACCACCGCCCGCTGCAGACCCAGGTCTGGGGCGGCCGGAGAGGAGAACTCAGTCCCCTCCGCCTCCCCGCCAGGCGCTGGATCCACGCCAGAACGGGCTGAAGGCGCCGCCCCAGCCTGGCTCCGTGCCCGCCGACGCTCCTGGGCCTTGGATGTTGGTGGATCCCGCTGCCACCCTGGGGAGGTTACATTGCAAGCCGGTGGGACACGGCCTCCGCCAGAGCCGGGCTTGCGCTTTCCCAGCGACCGTGGAAATGAGCCCGTCCAGCCGTGAATCCGCGCCGCCTCTACCGTTCGCAGCCCGTTTGCCTCCTTCCTGCTCGCCACAGTGCTGCGTCTTCTGGCCCGTGTTCCCCAGCACGCCGGGGAGCGCCTGGGCTCTGTTGCTCCTGCCTGATTCCGAGGGCAGGGCTGAGAGACAGAAGGCGAGTCACCCTGGGCATTCGACCAGCCTAAGGCCTCCATCGCGCAGGAGCCGGCCGAAGAGGGCTTACGTGATGTGCAGGCTGTGCGGTCTCTCTGCCCCAGGCTGGTATCACCCCACCCCGGGCTAACGCCACAGGCACAGAGAGATCCCAGCTGACCATCTAGTGCAGTGGTCCCAAACCTTTCGGGGCTGTCGTGCATCCGGGGGCGGAGCCATACATGCGCCACGTGGCTGGGGGCGGGACCGCCCACGCGCCCTGCGCCAGCACAGCACATGTGCCGCACACTGGGGGGGGCGGCCCAGCTGATTTGGCGGGTGCACATAAATGCCCCGGCGGGCGCCATAGTGCCCATGGGCACCCCGTTGGGGACCACTAATCTAGTGCCTAGACTCCTGCCTAGACTCGGGTGCAACCATCTGCACGTCCTTGGGAGGAATCCTGGTACTTGGCTTATTTTAAACTAGGCACGCCAGCAAGTCCAGGGGATGCCGATTTTCCCGCTGAATCTACCTCAGACAGGAACTGGAGACCGGCCCTTCTGTTTGTCCTGCACTGGGGGGAAGCTGGCTGGCTCTGGGGAAACTGGGCCTGTCCTAGAGGCACAGACCAAAGGGTCCATCCAATCCAGCCCCACTCAGTCTCTCACAATGGACTCTACTCCTAGGTGCCTCGGGAGAGCATCTTTGCAAGGTGATGTGGAGCTCTCCGACTCCCGTCCAGATTGCTTAACATCCGCATCACCCTTGTCTGTTTTCCAGCGGCCTCTTTACGAGACGGTGGCGTTTGCGATGGGCCACGGCCCAGATCGAACCGAACAGCGGCCGCCTTGGGAACAGTCTGACCAAAGGCCGGTAGTGCAACGGGCATAGAGCCAGAGCTGCTTGTGACAAAGAGAGAGCCCCTGTCCCCTGTCAACAGAGAGGCAGCCCATTAATGGAGCCTCGTGCTTTATGTTGCATCTACTCTCCCAGTAGAGAACACGTCTCCAGGCCTTCCGGGCCAGCTCCTTTCCCCACCGTCACCTCATACTAAGAAATGGACTGACGCACAAAGACACGTGGTAAAACAGCCAATTCTTTGTCTCCGCAAGGGGGCGGGGCATGAGGGTATCAGTTCAGTTAAATCCAATGTAATTGTATTTCTCATTCTCTCTCCTATTCACTGTTAATTCTGGCTCCGCTACCTCAGTCAGGTGTGGTTGGCGTAGGACCAACGAGCCAGAATGCCGACGGAGCTCAGTGGAGGTGGGGCCCCTGAAGATGTCCGTATTAGTAGGAGGGCCTCAACTCTCGTTGCTGCATAAAGTCGTTATTGAGACTAAGGAAGAAAGAGTTCTTCTTGACCGAAGGCCGGGCCTTCCCCTCAAAGCAACTGCCTACAAGGCGTCCTCACAGACACAGTAACACCCGTACCACTGCCACTTCTCATTGCTCCTAGCGAATGGAAATCAGTCTTCAACACCCCTCCCTGGCTTTGGGCAACGATGTGTCCGACCCCAGGAACAGACCAGTGGGCTGGGGGCAAAGTGTTTTGGTTCTTTTGCCCATCCTCAGTTTCCCCTCCCAAACAACAAGCCAGACACACACGCATCCAGTTGGCTGGCCAAGGAGGGGGTCAGAGATTTGCCTTTGAAATGGGAGCCACTTTCCCTCCTGGCTCAGAACCACAAGCCAGTCGGCTTGCTTTGGAGATGGAGCTTGCACCTCAGCAGGCTCGGCCTCACGCAGCCCTGCAGGACTCCTCAGCTCCCGCCACAGGTGCAGGAGAGAACGGTTTATCGATTCCAGCGGCTGACTTACCTGCTCTTACGGTGCAAGCCAAGCTGTGCTCTTCTGTGGCCATGAGAGAGAGACAGCCCGCCTCCGGGCCTCCAAAACAATAAATAAGGTACGTGTTCCAGCGTGCTTGCCCTTCTGTGATGCCGGAGAGTGGGAGTGAGCCAGACCTGTGGGTGAGTGCACTGTGAAGTGGGAGCATCAAGCGTGTCAAACGCCGCGCCCAGCTGGACACTAGCCAAGACAGACACCTTTGTTTCCCAAGTCAGCGAGGCAGGAGCGCTGGGCATGTCTGGTTAGTCCTCGTGCTGCCAGTGGCTCTCATCGTCACTGGCCATCCCAATGTGCCTGCATCCTTGAGCCCAAGGCCTTTGGAGGATCCACCACCAGGGCATCTAGTCTGACGTGCACATCACAGGGCCTCACCGCCATCCCGTCTCCTGCCCACCAAGCCCCACTGCCAGCAATACACCGGGAGGAGACCAGTCTCTCCTGTGCCGCAGGCAGAGAACAGGAGGCACAGAGTTGCAACGGCAGAGATTCCTTTAATGAGATACACACAGGACAGACCAGAACACCTTTCGGACTCCTAATGGACAGTGACCACCTCAGATCTACCAGGGCTTTTGGAGAGCAGGTCCATGCCTTGCTCCCACGACGGCTCCTGCTGCCATGGCCTGCATGTGCCGACCCTGTAGTTGCTGCTCCTCCCCCTGTTCATTGTCACTGTATATCGGGCACCGCATTTGGCAACAGCATTCAAGGTGTCCTCAAGCAACACAGAGCTGGGCTCTTTGCTCTTCTTTAGAGGGCTCCTGTTCCTCCTATAGCTCTGCCCCTCAGGAGCGATTCTGATGATGACCTTGGTCAATCTTGTTGCCTTGCCAGAGCTTCCTTCTTTTCTGGTTTCCTGGCATATGGCTCTTTATAACCCCTGCAGGGTTAATTATTTTGGACTCGAGACGCTTGTCAGATGTAGGTACTAAGGTTTATGTCCTTCAAACTAGGTTTCTAGACTTTGGTGATGCTAACAAAGCATTGTCCAATATGTTAACAGCACTAATTACGGACCCTTTCAATCTCCACTGGCTTTTCTTAATCAAGATCTTTGCTCTTCAGCTAACTCACTTCTCTGGGCATAACAAGGAATTGACATGCTGTGCTTGAACTGATATATGAAAGAGAATTGCTGAAGCAAGACACTCCTGAATTGTGGGCCATTATCTGCTATTAGCTCATTTGGAATCCCACGGAAAACAAATGGCGCTTTGCAATTATTACATTGCTACTTGATGTGTTGTGCAACACCATCATTTAAATAACACCCCCTCCCCCAAGAATCTCTATTGATAAGAGGCCGTTTTTCCTGGTTCATAGACCTGCACCAACAGTGGACTATTTGAAACAGTGTGGGTGGTTCTTTTATGTTCTAGGTCTTTGTTTCAGGTTTCGTACCTGAGTGGTAGTGCTGCCCTGCGGGGCTGTGGCATAAAAACCACAGTCAAACCCTTTGCTTTGAAACAAGGCTACTTCCCTGGAGCTAGAGAAGGGAGGTGCACATGGTCTTTCCCCACGCCTCTCTCTCTGGAAGGGCAGGGGTTGTGTGGAGAGGTGGGTGGCTCACTGACCAGCTGGATTCTTAGCCACGCAGTCTGCAGGTTTTTTCCTCTCTTGGTAAAGCTCTTCCCTTCCGAGTTATGAGCGAGTTCCGAGTTCCCTTCACTCTTACCCCTGCGTTGAGCCAAACTCGTGTTTGACAAAAGCACGGCTTCTGGGACGACAATGTTGTTCTCGTAATACCCAGACAGCATCACTCCTGAAAGGCTGGTCTCCATTTTATCCTCCCTCCACTTGGCCTCACGCACACACTCAGACGTTGTACAGGCTTTTGCTCACCATTGGCTCGCCGCTTACACAGGCCTTGCCCGAGAAATCCTCCGGGTTTCCAGTCATTCGCGGGTTTCATTCTCTCTCTGCCACGCCAGCCAGGCTATGTGCCACCAGTAAAGAGCGGGGCGTTTCCCCTTATTGATGCTTTTGAAACACTGTACTCTGGAGTAGCCAAGTAACAATTCCGAAGTGCAAAGCCACGCGGCAGCAGCTAGACAAAAAGATTTGCATTCCTGCTTTTGTGAAAGGACTCCTCTTCTCCCTAGCATGAGCGGTAGCCTGTCTGAATGACCATTCACAGTGGAAAATCCAGGAGGACTTCGTTAGAATGTTTCTTTTTACCGGTGGCTGGAAACATAGCTCTGATGTGGGTGTTTTCAACTGGGGTCAAAGGGGCTGCCTTTGACAACGCTCTTATCTCGCCACGTTAACACAGATGGTATTTAGCAAAAGGAAAATCAAACACTTCAGAGATCAATAGGAGCCCTTCAGTAAGCAGTGGCATGCAAATCAGAGTCTGTACAACTCGCCATCCACAGACAAATATTCCATCGTGTCCTCCTCAGCCTATCACACGCTGAGCAACACAGCGCCCTGGGTCCCATGTGTGCTATGGAAGTCGAGGAGGAGAAATCCAGGTGACAGGGGCCACGCAGTTCTTCTCACCCTCCACAGCTAAGGAAAGGGCAAAAGTAAGAGCAACATGGTTGTCGATGCCCACAAGTCTCAAGTGTTAGGTACAGGGCCACTGCTACTCACCTTCCTGCTCTCTGGGGCTTCTCACCTCTCTGTCCTGCTAGACCAGCACCGTCTCCCCCAGCCACGGCACAGAGTCATGGTCACTGCCCGCCCCGAGAAGTAGCGCAGACAGTGAACCTCTTCAGGTCTAAGGCGAGTGCAGTTTTGGGCCCAGCTTCCCCGGCTACCACGTCCCAATGGGATCAGAACCCCAATGGATTATCTAGGTGAGCCCCCTTTAGCCATGAAAGGGGGAATGTGCACCCTGGCTGCTCCCCAGGTAACAATTATTTGCACTGGGCTTTATAGTTAATAAAGGTGATTTTTTTAAGTACAAGCAGTAGGATTGAAGTGGTAATAAGTGAGAACAGGCAGAACAAAGTAGATCGCAAACTTAAAATAACAGTAATAGAAATGTAGCCGTGTTAGAACAGGACTATGTAGCACTTTAAAGACTAACAAGACGGTTTATTAATAAACCATCTTGTTAGTCTTTAAAGTGCTACACAGTCCTGGTTTTTGTTTTAAAATAACAGAAAACACTGCGCTAACTCTAACACTGAAACCTGAGTACAAACTCACCCTAAATCTCTTCCTTTTCCAGCTAAGCCTTCCAACCAGGCAAGTTCCCTGAAGTATCTGTTTCACTTCCCGGGAGTGCCCCAGCCAAAGACAATGAAACTCCTAAGCTTCCCATTTTTGTATAAATTCCACTCTGGCCAGGAATTCTGTTTTCGACATTCCACCCTTCCATTACATGTCCACCCAACTGGGACCATGTGACTTCCTCAGACCAACCACTGCTAAGCCTTACAGGACAGAGAAGATTGTTTACAGTTGGCCATTTAGACATTGAGGGTCACGCCCTGGATGGCTTTCATTTGCACATTTAAAACCACAAGTCATCCCATGCTCCGTATCTCGAACGTTCCACACACCACAAGAAGATACACAGACCCAGCGGATTAAGACATGAAGATTGACAGGTTACATGAGGCAATTTGTCCCAAGCATCTCTGAGTGATGCAGATTTGTGCCCATGAATCTGCAGTGAGCAGCCAACAGGGGAGTTTGCCCGGCGGGGGGAAGGGGGGAAAGTCCTATAGGCTACGTCTAGACTGGCCCCTTCTTCGGAAGGAGCATGCTAATTTCTAACTTTGGAATAGGGAAATCCGCAGGGGATTTAAATATCCCCCGCGGGATTTAAATAAACATGGACGCCGCTTTTTTTCCGGCTTGGGGAAAACCCAGAAAAGAGCATCCAGACTGGCGCGATCCTCCGGAATAAAGCCCTTTTCCGGAGGATCTCTTATTCCTACTAGCGTATAGAGGGATAAAAGCCTGTTGAGTATCTTTGAGTTAAGTTTAGAGGTGGGAGCAACAGGGGTGATATTGTGGTTGGTGTCTGCTATAGACCACTGGATCAGGTGGATGAAGTAGACAAGGCTTTCTTCAGTCAACTAAGAGAAGCTTCCAGATCACAGGCCCTGGTTCTCATGGGGGACTTTAATCACCCTGACATCTGTTGGGAGATCAATACAGCAGTACACAGACAATTCAGGAAGTTTTTAGAGAATGTTGAGGATAACTTCCTGGTACAAGTGCTGAAGGAACCGACCAGGGGCCATGCGCAGCCTGACTTGCTGCTCACAAACAGGGAAGAATTATTAGGGGAATTAGATGTGGGTGGCAGCCTGGGAAGCAGTGATCATTAGATGGTCCATTTCAGGATCCTGACAAAAGGAAGAAAGGAGAACAGCAAAATACTCACCTGGGACTTCAGAAGAGCAGACTTTGACTCCCTCAGAAAACTGATGGGCAAGATTCCCTGGGATGCTAACATGAAGGGGAAAGGAGTCCAGGAGAGCTGGCAGTATTTTAAAGAAGCCTTATTGAAGGCACAGGAAGAAACCATCCCGATGCGCAGTAAGAAAAGTAAATATGGTAGGCGACCAGATTGGCTTACGAGGGAAATCTTTGGCGAGTTTAAACACAAAAAGGAAACCTATAAGAAGTGGAAACTTGGACAGATGACTAGGGTGGAGTATAAATATATTGCTCGAGAATGCAGGGGAGGAATCAGGAAGGCAAAAGCACAATTGGAATTGCAGCTAACAAGAGATGTGAAGGGTAACAAGAAAGGTTTCTACAACCTTGTTAGCAATAAGAGGGTGATCAAAGAGGGTGTGGGGCCCTTACTGAATGAGGGAGGTAACCTAGTGACAGATGATGTGGGAAAGGGTTAAAGTAAAGAGGCAAAAAAGCTGAAGTACTGGATGCTTTTTTGCCTCTGCTGTCACAGACAAGGTCAGCTCCCAGACTACTGCACTAGGCAACGCAGTATGGGAAGGAGGTGGGCAGCCCTCTGTGGAGAAAGAACAGGTAAGGAACGATTTAGAAAAGCTGGACATACACAAATCCATGGACCCGGATTTAATGCATCCGAGGGTACTGAGGGAGTTGGCAAATGTCATTGAGGAGACTTTGGCCATTATCTTTGAAAACTCATGGAGATCAGGAGAGATCCCAGATGATTGGAAAAAGGCAAATGTAGTGCCCATCTTTTAAAAAGGGAAGAAGGACGATCCAGGGAACTACAGACCAGTCAGCCTTACCTCGGTCCCCAGAAAAATCGTGGAGGGTATCCTCAAGGAATCCATTTTGATGCACTTAGAAGAGAGGAAACTGATAAGGAACAGTCAACATGGATTCACCAAGCGCGAGTCATGCCTGACCAATCTGATTAGCTTCTATGATGAGGTAACTGGTTCTGTGGATATGGGAAAGTCAGTGGATGTGATCTACCTTGACTTTAGCAAAGCTTTTATATGGTCTCCCACAATATTCTTGCCAGCAAGTTAAGGGAATATGGATTGGATAAAGGGGACTATAAGGTGGAGAGAAAGCTGGCTAGACTGTTGGGCCCAACTGGTAGTGACCAACAGTACGATGTCTGGCTTGCAGTCAGTTTTAAGCAGAGTGCCCCAAGGAAAGGTTCTAGGGCCAGTTTTGTTCAACATCTTTATTAATGACCTGGATGAGGGGATGGATTGCACCCTCAGCAAGTTTGCAGATGACACTAAGCTAGGGGGAGAGGTAGATACATTGGAGGGCAGGGATAGGGTCCAGTGTGACCTAGACACATTAGAGGACTGGGCCAAAAGAAATGTGATGAAGATCAGCAAGGACAAGTGCAGAATCCTGCACTTGGAATGGAAGAATCCCAAGTATTGTTATAGGCTGGGGATTGAATGGCTAAGAAGCAGTTCTGCAGAAAAGGACCTGGAGATACCAGTGGATGAGAAGCTGGATGCGAGTCAACAGGGGGCCCTTGTAGCCAAGAAGGCTAATGGCATATTAGGTGCATTAGGAGGAGCATTGCCAGCAGATCCAGAGAAGTGATTATTCCCCTTTATTCAGCCCTGGTGAGGCCACATCTGGAGTATTGTGTCCAGTTCTGGGCCCCCCACTGCAGAAGGGATGTGGAACATTGGAGAGGGTCCAGTGGAGGGCAACCAAAATGATTAGCGGGCTGGAGAACACGACCTATGAGGAGAGGCTGAAGGATTTGGCTTTGTTTAGTCTGCAGAAGAGAAGGGTGTGGGGGGATTTGATAGCAGCCTTCAACTTCCTGAAGGGAGGTTCCAAAGAGGATGGAGAGAGGCTGTTCTCAGTAGTGACAGGTGGCAGAACAAGGAGCAATGGTCTCAAGTTGCAGTGGGGGAGGTCTAGGTTGGATATTAGGAAAAACTGTTCCACTAGGAGCGTGGGGAAGCACTGGGATGGATTCTCTAGGGAGGGGGTGGAAGTTTTTAAGTCCTGGCTTGACAAAGCCCTGACTGGGATGATTGAGTTGGGGTTGCTCCTGCCTTGGGCAGGGGGCCGGACTCGATGACTCCTGAGCTCTCTGCCAACCCTGGGGTTCTATGATTTTATGAAATCCATTTCATAAAGCATGGGTGGGGGGGGGGTCTGTCTCAGCACGTTCTCAGGCATCGCTCACAACCTGAGCACCTCAGAACAGCCCACCCAGAGCAGCTGGAAGTGAGATGCTTTCAGAAATATGAACCCTCCCAGCAGGTTCCTGAGAACATTGACTGGGGATGATGCCGGCCCCACCAGACTGTTTATGCCAGAAGGAGGCACTGAGCAATGTTGTGATTGGCTGCTGCATGGGGCCTGATTCTAGTGCAACACCTGACCACGGCTTAGGTCTGGTTCCTGATTGTGGATTTGATGATGGCTCCAGCCACTAGGTCAGACTGCTCATGTCCTGGCAGACAGTGGCAGCAGTAGTGTGGTTGCATGCGTTGCCATCTCCACCACCTCGCAATGAGCAGGGTAAGCGGATTCGGCAGGGATTCAGGGCTGAGCCCTGGTGGGGAGCAGCTGCTTTCAGTTTCACACTCCGCTTATGACTGTGCAGCTATCTGGGCAAAACTTCATGGTCCCGAAGTCTCGACACCTGCCAGCCCCAGCAGTGGGCACAGGAGGGAGCAGATAGCCATGGTAACAAGACTCCCTGGCTGCATCCATGTAGGAATGGGGGGCAGAGAGGGAGAGGCTGTTCCAGCCAGTGGGGTGTGTGTGTTCGTGCACTGTGGGTACTGATTTGCTGGGGGAGTGGTGGTCTCTTCTCGCTCCATCCTCTGCATACACAGGGAACAGCTGGCTCAGTTGTTCTATATCCCGGCTGGTCAAAAACTTGTTCCAGTTTACTTTCTGTGACTTCTACAGCAATCCCATTTACTCACGCCGACAGCAAATGGTGACATAAAGTCAATATTTGTTCCACGCGTGGTAGTATCCTCCTCCAGTAAGCCACAGAAGAAATGCCATGTTACTTAGCCGACCAATCACAACCCAGCAACACAGCTTGAATTTAGCATATTCACGATCCCTCTGTGTGTAGAGGGAAAGTGTCCATGATTCAGCGCTGCGCAGGGCAGTGACAGGATGTAAGCAATCCTAGCTGACTCACCGCTTGGGTCCTTTCGTTAGTGGCCCCAGGGGGCAGATCAGGGCGATTAGTAATTTGATTGATTGCCCCGTTAGCACCGTGGTTCAGCTCACTGAGGGCAGCTAAGAGACAGATGGGAAAGGAAAGAGCGTCTGGGTGTGGGAAGGGCATGAGGGCTCCACTGGGGGCGTGGCTCTGGGGTGGGGTTCAGGAGGGGACTCTGGGCTGTGGGAGGGAGTGGGGTGCAGAAGGGAGTGTGGGGTGCTTACCTCTAGCAGCTCTTGGATTCAGAAACAGCCAGCATGTCCCTGTGGGGTTGGGGAAGCAGCTCCACATGCTGCCCTCACCTGCATATGCCACCCCCGCAGCTCCCATTGCCCACTGTTCCTGGCCAACGGGAGCTGCGAGGGCAGGGCATGGAGCTTCCTGGATCGTCGTGAACCGGCATTTGCAGCGTCAGCTCCGCGAGGGGTGCCACGGCTCAGGTCTTCTGGCCCACAGGGCAGAGATTTGCCCTGGGCCGGATGAAAGAAAGCAAGGGACCAGATACAGGGAGGGGGGGGGAGGTTCCCCGCCCCTCCTTCACATCAATAGCTAGGGTTGCCAGGTGTCCAGTTTTGAACTGGACAGTCTAGTATTTGAGCTTTCTGTTCGGGAAACAAATAGAAAAAATATAAATGAGAAAATATAAATGTCAGGTATTTTCTAAATAAGATGGAATGTAGATTGTGATATAACGTCAAGTGTGTCCGGTATTTTTGTTGAAACCATCTGGCAGCCCTATCAATAGCAGACAGCAGAAGGTTCAGGACAGAGCTCCCTACTTCTTAGCGAAGGCTTAACAGGCCTCAGAGGGCACATGAGCAGGGTTCATCACCAAATTTGGTTCACTGGTTGGTACAGGTGGGGCGCACAATATGATCCATGTCCCCACCTTCCAGCCTCAAGCAGGCAGGCTGCGTAGCTTTAGGGAGAACCCTCTTTTCTCTTTCTGCAACAGTCTTTGTTCTGTGTTTGAAGCAAGTTAGTTTTGGTCACTTTAGTCTCTTGGCACATGACTTTAACTACAACTCGTCCAGGGAGCAAGATGAAAACACCATCAAAATACGTGCTAGAAATAAGGACAGCATATTCCCACCCACCCATATCCCCACACAAAAAAGTAGAATAGTTGCGTTAACAGTAGTAATACTTTGTATTTACACAAACTTTCATCTGTGCAACACACGGTGCTTGGCAAACATTAATGCACTACCTATTCTCAACCCTACAATTTTCATATCAGCTTGCAAGGCAAGCTTAATACACCCTAAATGTATGAGACTTCATATGCTTATGGTGCATCTACACTGCACCCGTAGGTTGGCATAAGATACGCAATTTGAGCTATGCAAATTGCATATCTTAATTTCAATCTTATTTCAAAATAAAGCACTGTTCCGACAAGTCCCTTAACTCGCGTGGAACGAGGATTACCGGGATGCCGGAATAGCACGCCCATTATTTCAAAATCTATTTCAAAATAACGGGCACATTTAAAGACGCAGAATAGCTATTTCGGGATACTTCTGGTATCCCGAAATAGCGCTGCTGTCTAGATATATCCTTAGAAACAGGCAAACATGTTGGCTTAGCCTAAACACAGCAATGTGAATCTATGTATGTTCAAAAAACCTTTACTTTCTTTGTAGGAGTTGTCCCTGGTATTTGTAGCTGGACAACCAACTGACTTTAACCAACCCCTCCAACTGTCTGTCAAACCTAGATCCAATCTAGAAACATATCGGTGCCAGTTTAATTGAAGATATGTTTTTGTTAAATCAGTGCAACACCCTGTGTGAACACTCTCAAACTGGTTTGTATTGATTTTGATCAATTCAGTTAACTACTTTAAGTAAATCACTATGTCACTTTGCAGACTACACCCTCTCTCTCTCACTGTCCTATTGTCACTCAGACAAGTAGGAGCTGGTGGTGGGAGCGTGCAGGTTAGCTTCTGATTGGAGGAGGAAAAAAACAGTGATCTGGAGTTTAGATCTTGTCTTAGAACTCATTTACACTACCACTTTACTGCACTGTAACCTTCTCGCTCGGGAGTGTGAAAAACCGACGTCACATCCCGAGAGGGGGAAACATGCTGAAAACACACTTAGCAAAGCCAAACTCTGCAGCGTAGACAGTGCAAACTCTTTCCAGGAATGGATTTCAGCAGCCCCATCCCAGGCAGAGTTTATGGCTTCACAGAGGTAACTGATACAATTGCTACACCGTACAACAGTCAGTACATGGGGCCAGCCAAAATCTGCGGCCAGAATCAGCTGTCTGAATTAACATCTTTGCGTTGGTTCTCTGATGGTGCTTTAAGGGATGCCAAACCATTTCTCAAGGACTAAGATCCAGCCTCCCGATGAGAGAAAATGCTAAGTGTTCTCACATGCTACAACCCCCTGAAAGCCCTTAGAAACTGCTTAGAAACCACTAAGACACTAGCACACACTCCTCAGCTTTCACCTGCCCCCCTGCACCCCGCCACCTCGTCTACTCTAGAGAACGAAAGCCGTTGTAAGTGGACGAGTTTAAGCACAAACAGTCCTAGGCATGCAAAGCGCATGCACTGAATTGTGTTCAGACCACAGGCAGGTTTCTTCTGTGCTTTATGAAACCGGTTCGTTGCCATGCCACGTGATTTGCTCTCCCGTAATTCCCAGACCAGCTTGTAGAAGCAGTAGATTCTGGGAGATTTCACAAAACCATCGGACGCTACAATGGGCACGAAGTGATTGAACCACTTTGTCTAGTCCACTGCAACATCTCTGGGAGTCGCAAACCGATGCGGGTGGTCAGAACCACCCGCCTTTTCTTTATGGCTAGATGGGAGAGAGAGCCTGAATCTTTGGTCTTGTTGTACAACAGCGTAGCAGTCTGAAAACCGCTGATCTAGGCAGCGTCCTCACCGGCATTAAAATGTACCAAAGTGAGTGGGTCTCAGCCTGTAGGTAACCCTGGGGCACACTACTCCCCTTGGAGCAGGACTCGCTGCTGGCTTACGTACCGTGCACTGGGTCAGAACCCGGGAGGATTCCATGATTCTTAAAACTAAACTGGCTCTTTTCTGCGGCAGCTGTTTACACGTGTGCGGCACTCAAGCCACGTGCACACAGACTGCCCTGCAGGCTCCTCTTCCAGAATCACCTCTCCTGCAGCCCATGACCTTCCTCCGAGTTCCCTGAAGACGGCTGCCGCTGAAGCCAGCCTTTGTGAAGACATGCGAGCGGGCTGCTGCTGATCCCAGGGACGGCGTTGGTGGCCTTTCATGAGCAAAGAGGGGGCTGGGGACAGCTTTATGCCCTGTGAGCAGGGCGGCGGCTAAGAGGCTAACGTGCAGGTGGCCGTCCTGCCTGCAGTGAGTGCCTGGTCGCTCGATGCCGAGGAAGAGATTACAGCCTGCACCTGCTGACTCTGCCTCTGTTTGTGGTTCAGCCTCCGGGTCCAGACGGCAGCTAATCTGGCCCCAGATAACCCCTCTGCTGATGGCTGCTCACCAGCACGTGCTGTTCCTTCTTCTGGCCACCTTGTCTGCGGTGGCCACTGTCAGTTCACTGCTCAGCAGCTGCTTTGGCAGTCTGGGGTCTCCCTCCTCCCAGGGGTGCTCTGCAGGCTGCATTTCCCTGGTGTTGCCAGCCTGGGGAGGAGCCAACATGCCAGCCAGTGCCACGGACACACGGAGACTGAAAGCGGGTCTCATGCATACCGGGCTGGTTCAAGTGAGCATGAACTCGAAACAGCCCTACCGTGTCCAACCCCTGTGGGGACAGGGCCTGCTGGGAGCTAGTGGGAACACCTCGAAAATGGCATGTTCTCTCCGTTTTTAAATTAAAAGTCTGCAGCCCGCTAGTCACTGGATATTCTTCCACACAGTGGAGGAGTCTTCCCGCACATTGTTCCTCCCTCCCTCCCTGAGGAGGGCCGTGCCTGCCGGCTGCCTCAGGATGCTGGCTGCAATACACCCGCCCAGCTAAGCTGAGAGAGTCATCAGGGGATACGGGCCTGGCGGCTGGGGTGGGTAGGTGTGCCATGGGATGGTGGAAAAGATTGCACCCAGGCACTGGGCAGCAGGAAGCGCCGATGGTAGCTCGGTCACGGCTGTCTCTTCAGAAAAGGGAGGGAAGGGATGTTCTCCCTGGGAGAAGAGACTTTGACCTGAGGAGCCAGACAGACCTTTCAGCTGCTCCTCAGGTGTTCCCCGCCAATGACCTGGCCCAATGAGGCCTGGCTGAAAGGAGCCAGCCCTGTGGCAAGACCACCAGATAAGACTGGGCACCACTAAGCTGCCTATTATCAGCTTCCTTTTGCTCAAAATTAACCTGAGAGGGGCCTGACTTTGCCCGTCTTGGCGGGGCGTGGCATCCACAGTAGTTCTAGGTGGCGGCGGCCGGTGCGTGGTTACATCACCCTGTGGCTTTCACTGCTCGCTACTGCACTGGGGGGGGAACGAAAGCCAGCGTGTTCCGGCGGGAATTTCCGGACACTCCTGCAGCAGAGGCTGGAGCAGCCCAGCGAATGCCGCTGGTGTGCCAGACCTGCCGGGAAGCAGTCGAGCAGAGCACTGCATATTAACAGGGCAAGGCCCAGCACAGTGACCACCAGGGCGTGTGGCTGGGACTGGAGGGAGCTGAGTAGGAGGGTAAGGCAGATTTGGCACGTCCTTGTGATCGGCTTGAGACACCTGCCTGCGTTCAGCTGACATTATTGTGAGCAGGGACTGTACGAAACCGCTCACACCACTGGCCAGCACGGGGGAAAAGAGAGGAGACCAAACCCCATAGTCTCTTCTGCCCCTCCAAGTGGTTTGGGGACAGGTCAGACTCCTCCCCAAGTTAGTCCTTCCCCATGGTGTCAGAGGTCACCCCATGGACTGTAGGGAGTTGGAGAAGAGGGAGAACCTGGGTGCCAGTCCAGGGACCCTGTCATAGCAGCTGTCTGTAATGTCCCCTGTGTGATGGCTATGATGCCCTGGGCCTCTTTCCCCAGCACCTCCCTTACTTCAAAGTGCTGGTACCTGCAAGTGCTTGCACCTCCCAGAACCTGCCGCAGAACCTTCGCATCCCAGCTCCTTGCGCGCAGTGAGCTAACCGAGGGGGAGTCTTTTTAACCAGGTTCAACTGGTTCTTCACTGGCTCCAGGTGTCCTGATCAGCCTGTCGGAATTGGTCCTGGAAAGCTCCTCGTTGACGTCGGGTGTCTCAATTGGACTCTCCCTCTTCATTGAGTCTAGCAAGCCCCTGATTGTTCTGGGGTAGTCCATTTTAGCTCATCCACAGAAAGGAGCCCAATTTAATATGGGGCTAATATACTGCCTTCTGTTCCTCGCCTGCAGCCATTTAGCCTGAACTTGTCACAAAGGAAATGGCTGAGCTGTCCAGTCTGGGTTCTGGTTCTGGAACTAAGATGGACAGAGAACCATGGGGAAACCCCAGCTGTGAGTTTCACTTGACCAAATTCTGCACGCGCCCTAGACCGGCATTGGGGATGATCTCTGGTAATCTCTCTAGCATGCGGGTAGGTTCTGTTTTGGGTTTGAAGGCATTTTCTCTGCAATGCTTTGACTTTCCAAATAAAGGTGCTTGCTCAGAAGGCACTGTGTGGTAACTGCTCCCGGCAGGCAGTATGCTGGTTATGCACCTCACAAAGCAACACACAGACACTGGCCTTGTAGGCCAGCTGACTTGCTGGGGATATCACAGTACAAGGCAGGGCAGCCTTAAAACCTCCAGTGCGGAGGGAATGAGACACGGCTCTCTGTGCAAGCAAGACATCTGGGAGCAGGAAGCCTAAAGTGGGGGCCCTCAGTGGACTATGGAGAGGGGAACAAGTCCGGTTGGCCTCAAACTGTGACAGAGGTCCAGTGGCAGGGTATGGCACTAGGACTTGGCAATTCCCTACTCTAATAAAGGCTCCCTCAGTGACTGTGGTCTCTGCATTCCACAGGACAACAACAGCCCTCGCCTGCCCCGTTCCCCATGGGACGATTATCAGGATAAACACATTCCAGCTGGAGGGGTACTCGGTTGTGAGGATCACGTACATAAGTGCTTAGCTAGAATGGCCCACCATATACAGAAAGAGTGGAATAGAGGCACCATTAAAGCATGCATGTATTCTGTAATATAACCGCTACCCAGAACAGGCCGGGATAATGGACCAAAGAGCTCTCTGCTGCATTAGCTCCCAAACTGTCTGGGGGGATAGCCGGGAGGTTGCACCGAGAAACCATAACCATGTACAAGTGCAGCGTCCTACCAGCTAGCAACTGCAGACGTACGTCTTTGCAGTGAGTCAGCATGGCCGCCCACTGACCCGGAAGGGGAAGTCCTCCATAAGAACCCTTGGTGGGCAGGGCCAGAGATACCCAGCCCCTCCCACAGGAAGCAGAAGGGCGGGGCTGGGACTATAAGAACAGAGAGGGAGCACTCAGTTGAAGCTCAGCGGGCGACCAGGCCAGACACTCTCCCCGGCCTCCCCAAGAGGGAGGCCTGACAGCCACAGCCCTGGAGAGATGATTGGATAGGACCGCTGCCTGACCCTGGAGATGGCCCAAGGCCACACCAAATCCCACCAAGCACCAAGGCAAGACTGAGGTAACCAGAGCACACGCCAGTCCCTGAAGCCAGGACTGTATCCCCAGGACCCGAGAGGGACCCAGACCCCGAGCCCATGGACACACTGTCAGCGCCAGCGCACCTAGAGGGCCCGGAGATGCAGCTCTCTGGCCAGGTAGGCCCCCAGGGGGAATCAGGAAATGGCCCAGGGAAAGCCAACTCGGCATCGGCTGATGAGATGGAGGTCGAGTGGGCAGCATGTTGCGGCCTGGATTCCCGCTGACACTCCCACCCCCCACTCACCGACCTGGTTGGTGCATTGCAGCCTGGATCCCTGCTGACCGAATTGTGTGGCCACTGCTAGGGCCCTGGGCTGGGATGCAGTGGAGTGGGTGGGCCTGGGTCCCCCACCCCCGCAACCCCATTACTTGGGGGCAGCAGGTTCCCCCTGTGGGGAAAAGACCTCTGCGCTTGTTGGTTCTCTGCCAGACAAGGAGAGCTGACCCCCAACTCAGTCTGCAGCCAGACATGAGCCCTGAACTGTTAAAGACTTCTTGTGTAGTTGCAGCCCCGTCCTGACCCTACACCATGAGCGCCCAACTGTTACAGACTTTTTGGTAGATTTGCAGGCCCGGCCTGACCCCGGGCTGGGACACTGAGACTGTAGAACCACCTGGCCTGACCCAGGAACAGGGATTTTCTAGCACACCTAGCCAGTGTAGTGAATCAGCATGGCCACCTGCTTTCCCAGGCTGGTACAGTCTCCATCTCGGAGATGACGGGTGTTCGGCCCTCAGTAGCTTCCTGCAACTCCACTGGAAAATTAATCCAGGGTAGTCTAGTAGTTGTCTGTAGGACTAGTACGGTCTTCAGTAGGTTTCCAACACCGTCGCTAGCGGAATGAGTGAACTGTCTGACCTGAACACGATATTCCCAAGAGACAGAACCTCCCAGTGACTCATGCACTTGGAAGAAGAGGTGGAAGCTAAATAGATAGGAGATTCTTCCAAAGCGACTGAGCAATCTGATCACAGCAGAAAAGGAGGATGATTATTTTGTCATGTGAACAATGTGAAGACTAAATTGTAAGGAGATGAGAAGGAAAACTAGGTGAGAGAAAGGTTAATTTGGCAGCCCCACTGGAAGGAGAGGGAGCTGGGACAGGGTCGAGTCTATTAATTCCCTGGGCAAAATAACAATTCAGTTGGTGCAGGGACTCGGGAACTTAACTCCTTGCATAGTAAAAAAAAGCCAGCTGAAGTGTGAGCCTTTCATGGGTAATATTCTGCTTGCTGAGCACAGAAATAGGAGCTAGACAAGAGCCTTAAGCTACTCCCCACTCCTGTGAGCATATTAATCACTCTACACGACTGAACAGCGGAGGAGAACAATATTAAGGCGCACACTGGCCCAGCACCAGTCACCATCTCGTGTAAGGACCCTACAGATTTTCACCCTTCATCTCTCCACCGATTTGCTCCAGCTGCAAAGGCTGTGTCTGTTACTCTAATGAGGAAGCGGAGGCAGAGTTCTCTCCTCAAGGAAATAAGAATCAAGCAGCCTGCAATTAAAGGGAAAGAAATTTAGCTCCATTTCAGAAATGCTACAATTGTGACTTGGCTTTTTCACCTTTAATTGGCTACTAGTGGGCTGTTGGTGGCAGGTTTCCCACCCCCACGAATGATTAAATGGGCCTGTGGTCACGTGGCATTAGCAGTACTAGGCAAGCGCATTATTTGCCGCCTGCTTTTCCTTTCAGCCCTAAAGATATGAAGCGCCGTGTGTTTCCTTTAAAGACAAAAGCATTCACAAAGGCAGGCGTAAAAATCACTTGGGAGACAGATGTTTGTTTGTTTCTAAATCTGGCTTCAACTTTCATTTCCTTCACATACAAAAAAATCTTAAAGATTCCATTTTATGGCAGGGCCAGGAGTAACAAGAGAGACAGACACATCCAGGCGAGGTTCTGTGAAGTCAGAGTTTCCAAAATGAAGGAAGTACTAGACAGAGAGAGGAATCCTTTCAATGAGGATTAAAACCCTAAGCCCTTCCTCGTGTTCCGAACGCAGAGGCCACAGCGAAATATGGTTTCCTCCAAGGAAATGGTGTTATCTCGCAGCAAAATGCAATTTATGTTCCAAAGCCTAAAAAAAAAGTGAAGAAAAAAACAAGTTGCCACCCAAGGGAAATGTTGCTTCGCACATGCAGGTTCCTCTTGGCTCCGTCCGGCTTTGTCTACCTCGAGCAGAGTCTTTTCCGCAGCGAGATAAGACGTTTAAGATGCACGCCTGGCCAAGGAACTAGGGAGGGGAGAATATTCTGCAGGCCGTGCAGAGTTCACAGTCCCTTCCTTTAGTGACCCTTTCAGACAGCACAGTAGCCAGGTCACCTGCTCTAGAGCAAGCCAGCTAGCAGCCATTGGCTGGGTTTTGCTCTAGCTTCTCCACACGATTCACAGGAAAGCTCTCGTCTCTCCTGTTACATTGTGATTAATTTCCAGTTGTCACCATGAGCAATGGCCTCTCGCATGCTATCATGAGGAAAATATGAATTTCCCCCTGCCTGACACCCACAAGATAATTACATGGATGATTGCATCCAAGGGCAACCGCACACTTCCTGCAAACTTACCCACAACGCACACCACCCAGACGCAGGGACCAGCCCTTCAGGTTTACCAAGGCCAAACACCGAAATGTTCCCTGCATAGTGACAGCAAGCTGTGATCCATGTGGTGCAGACCCCTCTACACTGTGCCTCCCATGTGCCCTGGCGAACACACAACCACGCATGAGCGCAGGGGGAGAGGTCGCTTGGATCCTGGTTTGTTATACTGTTGCCTGCGGGGTTTCTAGGTTCCAAAGGGATCACTCTGAGCAGCTCATCTGACCTCCTAGCTAGCAGAGAGCCACTTCTGCACCCAGCCAGCACCTTTCGCTTGAACCGGGACCAGGGGCAAGAAGAGTCTGTCTCCGTTCTGCTAAAAACCTGCATTCCTGCATCACTCCCGTGCACAGTCATGCACGATGAGCCGTCCCACCAGCCAGCCCTGGGCCACAGCTCCAGCCGGACACGTCCAAGGGAGTCCTCACATTGCAGACCCTCTCCCTGTGCAACCACAGGCTATTAGGCCCCGGCGGGAGCGGCATGCTACAGCCTGCGCTCTATGGCTCCCTCAGACCTTGCTGGCTACGAACTTGCTAAATTCATGTCTGACTCTTCTACATCAGAAGTCCCAGGAGGAAACTGACCCGGTGCTCAGAGGCACCTATCTGTCACCCCGTGTGTGTGTGTGTGTGTGTGTGTCTCTCTCTCTCTCTCTCTCTCTCTCACACACACACACACACACACACACACACACAGAGTCACGGGAGCTGAAAGAGGTGTAGCCACACATGTGACATTGCTGCTTTGGATCACCCAAACTTCTGCAGTGCTACCGACAGCAACCTGGCATTGCCCAGACTAGGGATCACAGAATCCTAGAATCGAGAGGTCATCGAGTCCAGTCCCCTGCCCTCATGGCAGGGCCAAGCACCGTCTGGATCATCCCTGACAGGTGTCTGTTTAACATGCTCTTAAACATCTCCAGAGATAGAGATTCTACAACCCCCAGGCAATTTATTCCAGTGTTTCACCACCCTGACAGTTAGGAACTTTTTCCTAATGTCCAACCTAAACCTCCCTTGCTGCAGTTTAAGCCCATTGCTTCTTGTCCTGTCCACAGAGGCCAAGGAGAACAGTTTTCCCCCCCTCTTACCTGTGAAACCTTTTTAGATACCTGGAAACTGCTATCATGTCCCCTCTCCGTCTTCTCTTTTCCAAACTAAACAAGCCCAATTCTTTCAGTCTTCCCTTACAGCTCATGTTCTCTAGACCTTTCATCATTTTTCTTGCTCTTCTCTGGACCTTCTCCAATTTCTCCACATCTTTCTTGAAATGCAGTGCCCAGAAAGGCACACAAGACTCCAACTGAGGCCTAACCAGTGCAGAGTAGAGCGGAAGAATGACTTCTCGTGTCTTGCTCACAACACTCCTGTGAATGCCTCCCAGAACTGTGTTTGCTTTTTTTGCAACAGCGTCACACTGTTGGCTCATATTCAGCTTGCGGTCCACTATAACCCCTAGATCCCTTTCTGCCGTACTTCTTCCTAGGCAGTCACTTCCCATTCTGTGTATGTGAAATGTAATATTCCATCCCTGTATGTGGGATGTAATAGTGAGTTGATTAACCAATAAGCAGAAGTTTATCGGTCAATGCTGTAGACTACACACATTTCCCCCCCACCCACCAGCCCAGCTCAGTTCTGGCTCACGCCAGGTCCAGAAGCACAGAGCCACCCTGGACAGGGGCTGCTGCCACCTGTATATCAGAGGCGGTGGCAGCGCGGGGTGACAAGTAGCCAGTCCACAAGGGGAGCAGGTTTTCAAAGTGGCTGCCCTCGCAGACCAGCTCCCGCCTGGCACCCTACGCTATTGCCTCTGATACAGAGGCAGCAGTGTGGAGTGGCAGGGGGCACTGGCTGCCGTCCCTGCCCCAGGGACTATCCAATAGTCGAGTAACCGGTAAGAATTCATGAGCTTATTCAACTATTCAATTCAACGCCATTTAAGACCCCTAGCCCAGACAGTAGCTGGAGGCTGGGCACCACCCCTTCTGCAGCTGTGTGGAAAGCAGTTTGGTCCCGGTGCAGCGACACCAGCTGGTGAGCAGCAGTCGACACGCGCTGAGTGTGCCGGAGGGGGACCAGCCTGGAGAGCCCATGCTAACCACGGGTCATTTCCCTAATCGTCACAACTCCACTTCTTTTTATCTGGACATTTGCTCTCCTTAGCAGGGGCCGCTACCAGCTAGGACAGCTGCCCTATGCCTCTCCACCACCAGTTTTCCCTAATCTCCAACCTAGACCCCCCCCCCCACTGCAACTTGAGACCATTGCTCCTTGTTCTGTCACCACTGAGAGCAGCCTCTCTCCAGCCTCTTTGGAACCTCCCTTCAGGAAGTTGAAGGCTGCTATCAAATCCCCCCTCCCCCAACCTTCTCCTCTGCAGACTAAACAAACCCAAATTTCTCAGCCTCTCCTCATAGGTCATGTGCTCCAGCCCCCGAACCATTTTGGTTGCCCTCCACTGGACCCTCTCCAATGTGTCCCCATCCTTTCAGGGGCGGGGGGGGGACAGGGAGGGGCAGAAGTGGATGCAATACTCCAGATGTGGCCTCACCAGAGTCAAATCAAGGAGAATAATCACTTCTCTAGCTCTGCTGTCAATGCTCCTCCTAATGCAACCTAATATGACCATGATATCTCTGCTTCTGTCTCAGCAAGGAGAGCTTTGCTGGGATTTGGACTGTCAGCTCCCTGCCACCCCTCTCTGTCGTTCTCAGCAGCAGGCTTTATGAGCAACCTTCCCTTGCAAGTCACTCTCAGTACCCCCAGGTCAAGTGCCCCAGAGGCCTGGGAAGCCTTTTTCTCACAGGACGAGGCACTCCCTGCCCCGGCCTGGGCACAGCCCATTAAAGGATATCCCGGGGGCACAGCCTCTGCTGCCATGAATGGGCAGAGCACCACGGACTGCAACGGAACTGCGGTGAGAATCGAGCCGCAGGACGTTAAACGGAACTCAGCGTTCAGTAGCGAGCCAGAGTAGCGGACGGATGTGCTCATGACTGGGGGGGGGGGGACTGTAGGAAGGGGCAGATGGAAGAGAACGTGGGGGAGGTTGGGGGGGCAGAGGTTGGAAAGAGATGAACTTCAAACCAAAAGTCTTTGGGTTTCTAAAAATCCCAAGTGAAATGAAGTTTTGCAGCTGTTGAAAACTGAAAATAAAAAATCAAAGATGTCCCCTCCCCTCCCCCCCCCCAAAAAAAGGTTCAGTTTTTGCTTTTCATAAAAAATAAAAAAAATTGCCACAGGACACTTGAAAAAAAAAACTCTCTCCGCCCCCCCTAAGTTTTCCATAGAAAAGCCTTTTTCCAGCCAGCCCTACGCAGGATCCCCTGGCTTCTCTGTGCGACTCGCCAGCGTTGGGGGCGGTGGCTCCAGAAATAGTGCCGTGAATCAGCGAGGCAACTCGTCATCTGTCAGGACGGGCCTTAGTCTTCTGGCTGGCAAGCGGGGGGGGTTCGCTGTCATAGCTATTTTGGGCTCTGGAGTTAACGAGGCTTCCAGAAGGGCCCAGGGGTCTTCCAAGCCTGAAGAGCGAGTCAGGAATGGGCCCTTTTCCCTGAAGGGGTTAGCCAGCTGCTGGGCGATGTTCCCTCTTCCCACCGCCTGCCATCCTGCCGCGTCTGCGGGAAGGTGCGGTCCGCGTCTCCTCAGGCGGCTGATGGTCCCAGACACTGGGGAGTGGGGCTGTTTGCACCGACCTACATGAGGGGCAAAGCTGAGTGCCCTCTGCGAACTAAATTCAGCACCATGTTAAATCCCAGCCCTCAGCCCGCAGGTATCGCAGCAGGTCATGTTTTCATCAGCCATTACAATCGCTGCTCTTTTTGCGCCGGCACTTTGCCGGGACTTGGTCTTTCCGTTTCTAAACTACTCACAGCAGAGTGCGTCCTGGGACGCCCATGGACCTCCAATGCTTTGATAGTCCTTCGCCAGCCAAATCTACTCACATGCCGATGGAACTTCCATCTCTGTTCAAAAGGCAGCCTGTCCTGTCTGCTTGGGACACTCCGTGTTCTCAGAGAATTTAGACTAGAAATATCATTTCTGGTTTATCTGGCTCGACGAAGCTCCCTCCACAGTGCAAACTCTGCCAAGTGCTGGGAACGCCACGGGGAGACACTTGCTGGCAGGCCTTCAACGCGGCGGCTTCCCCCACAGCTCCGGGAAGGGCAGGCATGCAGAGAATGGAACCGCTGGGGCGGGGGGACATTGCATAGTTTTACGCCTCCATAAAAGGCTAGGTCCCAGTCAGCAAGCGTGATGTCCCCCAGCCTCTCTCCCCTGAGGAAGTGAGGGGTGCCCACGAAAGCTCAGGACTCTCTGAATTTTTATTACTCTCCAAGTGCCCCGGGACTACTCGCTGTTTTCAGACTCTAGCTCTCGTACCGCCTGAGGACTAGCGCAGCTTTGCCTCTGCTCGCTGGTTACGTAGACACTGCCCCCAGCTTCCTTTTGGGTAAAGATTGCCCTCGTCGGTTCCAGTTTGAAAATCCATTTGCAGACGCCCCTTTCCAGGCCAGTGGGCAACCCTTCCGTTGACTGAAAGCAGTGGCACAAAGCAAAAGGGCTGCCCTTCTCTCTCCATCCCCACCTGCCACAGGCCGAAGCACCGCAGAGAAAATGGCGGGCGGAAGACAAGGGAGGGGGAACAAATCTGGGCTCCAGCTGCTCAGGAAGGAGGAACAATCTCCAACAAGGAGCCCCCGCCCAGCGGATGCCCTGCCGGCAGCGCCCTCTCATGAGATTGCTGATCTCAATGGCAGCGGGTCATAGGGGGCCAGGCGGGCTCTCTGCCGGCCATGGGCTTTGTCGGGTGAACTGACCAGTGACTCCAAGAGCTGAAGTTCCCCCCAGGCTCGCTGGAAGCCCAGGCAGACCAGGCAGCTCTGGGCTAGCGCACTCCCCTCATGCAACTCCAGTGCCAGAGGTGGCAGCTGCATTCTGCGCTAGCGCCGGCGCCAGACGGTTCCGAGGCAGAGCCCCGCAGCGTGCGGTGAGCAAGGCCCGGCGCGAGCCCGTTCTGCCAAAGAAAGGCCGCAGGCCAGGAGGCACACGGCTGCATCACTCCCGCTTGGAGGGATGCAGATACAAGTTCCATCTGCGCCACTGACCGCTTCCCCCGGCCCTGTCTGGATTGCCCTGCAGCCAGCGAGATCTCCTGCACTCTGGGTACTCAGCGCTGGGCCCTGCTGGGATGGGCCCAGAGCCCCTCTGAGCAGAGAGGGGACAGCAGTGCCCGGGACATCCCTGCGCAAGGTCTTGTCAACACGGGAATGGAACTGCGCGGGAGCCGGCCCATCGCCCCTGCCAGTGCTTGTAACGGGGACAACGGGATCCCAGGCTGCCAACGGGTTCGAGGAACGGGCAGAACCACTTAGTCTGCACAGCCGGGGGCATTTCTACCCAGACCCGCGAGCTCGCACCACGTCCAGCCTGTGTCCCTACTGCACTGGCCTTCCAAGGGGCACAGCCAACTAGCACCGTCCGGTTTTAAAGCCCTTCCAGTCAACGAGGCCCCTCATGGGCCTGCCCCCACCAGTGCAGGATCTGGGCTGAAGATGGTGCATGACACCAGGCCCCTGGCGGATGTCCGGAGACCGAAGGCCTAGGACAAGTTGACCTGACAGAGGGGAAATGCGAGCAGCCACAGACGGGGCACCTACCAGAGCTGGATGATACCGCATGTGCTCAGGAGGCCCTGCCCAGTGTCAGAGGCGGGCACTGGACCAGGCGGACGTTGGGTCTGATCCAGTCTGGCGAGCCCCGTGTCCACTCCAGCCACCCCAAGTTTCTTTCTTCTGCTCTGTCCGACAATGCCCTTCGACCTGCTTTCCTCCCTGCCTCACCAGTGGCTCGTGGCTCTTGGCTTTCTGTGCCACAGCCTCAGAGGTCTCCTGACAGCGCATCAGCAGGGAGCAGGGAGGTGAAACCGCAGGTGAACGGTGCAGGACGGACAGACGCCAGTGGGAGCCAAAGCAGCTTTAAAGAAAGGAACCAGGAGCAGAGCCCGCAGGCAACGACTGAAACCCTCCCCGTGCTAATAGAACTAGCGTGGGTCTGTGCAGCTCCCTCTGCGCTTTAGCCCCCCTCCTCTTATGGTCACGGGAAATCTTTTGTGCAGGGACGCTGCGGCACGCCTGCTCGCGGGAGAGGCTTGGTTTCAGGCCTGAGCGGGTCACGCACAGATGGAGCTGGGTGGGCTCAGCCGAGCCTAAGGTGGACGACTGTTCACAGCACGACGCCACCCCGCAGCATCCCGCCATTGCTGACCCCTGCTCAGGCGCAGCCCAGGACTTGAGTTACAAGCACTCCGTGCGCTGGCAACAGGCGGGTGCAGGCCGTTAGGTACCATGCGCCAAGCGCTTTGCAGGGTTTTTTAAATGCCGTGCAGAATGTTCCCCTCTTGGAACACCCTGAGCAATGCAAGCCTTCCCCAGCAAAGAGGACAGGACCTCACACCTACTCCGGCCCCAGAGGCTCCTGCTGGCTTGGAGGAGCTGCTGGATTCCCCACCTTCATGCCCACAGGCGCCAAGGGGCTGGTTTTAAAGTAAAGCATGTGAAACGGCAAAGAGTTGATAGGGTGTGAAATGCACCTGCTTACAATTCCAACCCTAACTACTCCGCCTGCTGCTGACTGCAGGGTGCTTTGATTAACCGACAATGGAGCCATCACTCCATTACGCCAGTAACTGCTCCAATCCATCAACGTCTCTTTAACACCCAGCCGCTTCAACCCACCCTCCTTCTGCTCCGCTCCCGCTTCCTCTCGGCGCGCTTTCCACTTCTGCTCTGTGCAGTGTTACCCTCCCACCCCTTTTCCCCCTGCTCTTCCTGCCCCTCCTTTCCTCACACGCCGGGAGGTCACGCCCACAGCACGTGGCCTCGTGTTGTGTCACAGAAGCCCTGGGAGACCAAGCAGAGCGGGGCTTCATTGTGAGACCACGGATGTTCATTTCCTCGCTCTGAGCTCTCTCTCTCCCCCCGTTGGGACCATTAGCCTGATTTTACAGGTCGTCTGAGTTGGTGGTACAGTCTATGCAAAGACAGCTAAGAGTCCTTCTAACAACCTCAATGACCTCAAATACGAAAACCAATCAAACCATTGCTGCAGGGACACTGTTGTAAGATGCAGAACTTGGGACCTATGCTACAGAACACTGGAGTACTAGGATTGGTGAGTATGTAGAACTACTCCTCCCCCCCCCACACTTGGAAACGTAACCCCCAAATCGACAACACAGAGACCAGAGGAGTCCGGGGTAGTAAAGATGATGGCTCATCGCACTGTGGAGTAGAGAGCGCAGGGGTTGGAAGCCATAGAACCATAGAGCTGGAAGAGACCTCAGAAGGTCACCAAGTCCAGCTCCTTGCTCTAAGCAGAACCAGTCCCAACTAAATCAACCCAGCCAGGGCTTTGTCAAGCCAAGACTTAAACACCTCTAGGGATGGAGACTCCACTACTTCCCAAGGTAACCCATTCCAGTGCTTCACCACCCTCCTAGTGAAATAGTTTTTCCTAATATCCAATCTGGACCTCACCCACCACAACTTGAGACCATTGCTCCTTGTTCTGCCATCTGTCACTACTGAGAACAGCCTCTCTCCATCCTCTTTGGAACCTCCCTTCAGGAAGTTGCAGGCTGTTATCAAATCCCCCCTCACTCTTCACTTATGCAGACTAAACAGACCCAACTCCCACAAGATTTCTTGTGGCTCAATCCTCCAATTTGTCTAAGTCACTCTGGACCCTATCTCTGCCCTGAAGCGTATCTACCTCTCCCCCTAGCTTAGTGTCATCCGCAAACTTGCTGAGGGTGCAATCCGTCCCCTCATCCAGGTCATTAATAAAGATATTGAACAAAACCGGTCCTAGAACCAAACCTTGGGGCACTCCGCTAGAAACCGACCGCCATCCTGTCATCGAGCCGTTGATCACTACCCGCTGGACCCGGCCTTCTAGCCCTCTTTCTATCCATCTCACTGTCCATTTATCCAATCCACGTTCCCTTAACTTGCTGGCAAGAATATTGTGGGAGACCGTATCAAAAGCCTTGCTAAAGTCAAGGTATATCACGTCCACTGTCTTTCCCACGTCCACAGAGCCAGTTACCTCATCATAGAAGCTAATCAGATTGGTCAGGCACGACTTGCCCTTTGTGAATCCATGCTGACTATTCCTAATCACTTTCCTCTCTTCCACGTGCCTCAAAATGGATTCCTTAAGGATCCCTTCCATGATTTTTCCAGGAACCAAGGTAAGACTGACTGGCATATAGTTCCCTGAATCGTCCTCCTTCCCTTTTTTGAAGATGGGCACTACATTTGCCTTTTTCCAATCATCCAGGATTTCTCCCAATCTCCACGACTTTTCAAAGACAATGGCCAAAGGCTCCTCAATGACATTTGCCAACTCCCTCAGTACCCTCGGATGCATTAAGTCTGGACCCATGGATTTGTGTACATTTAGCTTTTCTAAATAGTTCCTAACCTGTTCTTTACCCTCCACGGGCTGTCCATCTTCATCCCATCTTGTGTCACTTAGTGCAGAAGTCCAGGAGCCGACCTTGTCCATGAATACAGAGGCAAAGAAAGCATTGAGTACTTCAGCTTTCCCTACATCATCTGTCACTAGATTACCTCCTTCATCCAGTAGGGGCCCTACACCCTCTCTGATCACCTTCTTCTTGTTAACATGCCTGTGGAAACCTTTCTTGTCATCCTTCACATCCTTAGCCAGTCACAACTCCATTTGCGCTTTCGCCTTCCTGATAATCCCCCGGCATTCTCAAGCTATACATATAAACTCCTCCCTGGTCATTTGTCCTAGTTTCCACTTTTTGTAAGCTTCCTTTTTGTGCTTAAGTTCACCAAGGATTTCCCCCGTAAGCCAGTCTGGTTTCCTACCATGTTTGCCTCTCTTGCTATGCGTCAGGATGGTTTCTCTCTGTGCCTTCAATAAGGCTTCTTTAAAATACTGCCAGCTGTCCTGGACTCCTTTCCCCTTCATGTTAGCATCCCAGGGGATTCTGCCCATCAGATCTCTGAGGGAGTCTAAATCTGCTTTTTTGAAGTCCAAGGTGCGTATTTTACTACTCTCTTTTCTTCCTTTAGTCAGGATCCTGAAATCTATCATCTCATGATCACTGCTTCCCAGGTTGTCACCCACCTCCACTTCCCCTATTAGTTCCTCCATGTTTGTGAGCAGAAGGTCAAGCTGCGCACGGCCCCTAGTAGGATCCTTCAGCACTTGTGCCAAGAAGTTATCCCCAACATTCTCCAAAAACTTCCTGGATTGCCTGTGTACTGCCGTATTGGTTCCCCAATAGATGTCAGGGTGATTAAAGTCCCCGACAAGAACCAGGGCCTGCGATCTGGAAGCTTCTCTCAGTTGTCCGAAGAAAGCCTCGTCTACCTCATCCACCTGATTCGGTCGCCTGTAGCAGACACCAACCACAACATCACTGCTGTTGTTTGCTCCTTTAAACTTAACCCATAGACTCTCAACAGGTTTTTCTCCCTCTTTATACTAGAGTTCAGAGCAATCGTAGTGTTCTCTTACATATAGTGCAACTCCTCCTCCTTTTCTCCCCTGCCTGTTCTTCCTGACCAGTCTATACCCTTCCTTGACAGTGCTCCAGTCATGCGAGTCATCCCACCAAGTCTGTTATCCCAATTAAATCATATTTCTTGGACTGGGCCCAGGGCCTCCAGTTCTTCCTGTTTGTTGCGCAGGCTTCTTGCATTAGTGTACAAATACTTCAGATAACCAGTTGATCACCCTATCTTCTCCATTCGAAACAGGGGTCCTCCTTTCTTGCTCGTTCCTCTCTTCATTTCTTCCCGGTATCCGACTTTCCCACTCCCCTCAGGGTTTTGGTCATCGTCCCCCGACGAACCTAGTTTAAAGTCCTCCTCACTAGGTTTTCAAGCCTGCCTGTGAAGATGCTCCTTCCTCTCTTCGTTAGGTGGATCCCATCTCTTCCTAACAATCCTTGTGCCTGGAACAGAGTCCCATGGTCGATGAAACCAAAGCCCTCTCTGCGACACCACACATTTATTTCCTCAATTCGACGATCCTTGCCCAGTCCTTTCCCTTCAACAGGGAGGATGGACAAGAACACCACTTGCGTTCCGAATTCTTGGATCCTTCTTCCCAGCGCTACGTAACCCGCTCAAGGTCATTCTTGGCCGTATCGTTAGTTCCCACGTGGAGAAGCAGGAAGGGGTAGCGATCTAAAGGTTTGATCAGTTTGGTAAGCCTCTCAGTCACATCCTGAATGTGAGCTCCCGGTAAGCAGCACACCTCTTGAGAGTGTGAAAAGGCCCTTACCTTCGTGCCACTTCATAGAGAACTGGGCATTAGAGCTGCACCTTTCAGCCTGGGAAGACCCAAAAGGGACTCGAAAAACAATGAACCTTCTTGAAGCCTCATGATTCAGCTTTTTGGACGTAAGCAGTTTCCTGTAATCGAGGCATTCGTTTTACACAGATTCTCAGAGTTGAAGGCCAGAAAGGGCCATCACATCATCCAGCCTGACCCCCTGTGTAACGTCGGCCATGAAAGGTCACCCGGTTATCCTCCAAAACCTCCCAGAGACCCACGGTAGGATGCCTGCCCCATTGCGCTGGCTGCTACACAAACACGGGCAGACACAGTCCTGGTCTCAGAGAACAGACAGTTGAAGAAAGAGGAAAACTGGTGGGCATGGCAAACAGGTGAGGCTAACATAGGGGCGAGCAATATGATGGTGGTGGTTTGCCAGAGTTAGCTCTTGGCGGGCCCCATCACTATATTTACCAGTACTGCCGACGCTCCCGCTGACTACGGATCGCCATTCCCAGCCAACGGGAGCTGCAGGAAGCGGTGCAGACCAGGACTCAAAATACTGCCAAACAGGAAGGGAGTGCGGCAGAGAGGCCATGGGTGTAATTGGGCGCCATGATGCTAGGGGACAAATCCTCTGATTTGGCTCAGTGCTCTGGTTGTTGGCTTGCACATTCCCGCCAAGAAATGCTCTTAAGGAATTAACAGCAAGCCTGTGATTTAAGCTGAACTGCTAAGGGGCTGGGCTAACGTCTTCCTATTGGTTTTACCATTATGTATCACTCTTGGCGTGCTTCCTGATGTGCTTATTGGTTTGAAATGTCTTCATAAAGAAGACACAAATCAGGGATGATTTTTTAAAGTCCAAACCAATAGTTATCATGGGGAAAAGGAAGTCTATCGCTGCTCCAACAGGCCCATGTGTTAGCCTTTGCGATCTGGGGCCCCAAGTCAACGTTGCTTTTAGACACAAGTGAAGTTAATTGTCTCCCCCTATTCTCCACTGGGTGTTTGCCCACCACAAACAGTGACTTCATAATTTGAGACAATGAGGCATGATAGGACTCCAGAACAACAGGACAGGACTGCAGGGTGGAGCTAGGTTCAGTAGGATCCGTGCTTGGTCTGTTCTATCAGTCCCTATCACAACATGGCATTATCTGAACACTTCCATTTCCCTACAGATTAAAAATAGAAATGAGGACCTCCTCCCCACTGTTTTCCCATATGCCTGGAACTCTGGTCCAAATGAAAAGCTAGGATTAAATCTTATCTAAACGTTCAGAGACATTTCATGTTCTTGCATTTTAGCACCTCTTATTTAAGTCTTGTACGCAGAGTTTTTGAAAGAAGAACATAAATCTCTTCTTTCAAGTTCAGTCATTCTCACTTTCTTTAGCGCTTTCCTCATTCGGGGAGGTTGTTCTTCAGTTTTCTGAAGACACTTGTGTCAGGTTCTAAACACATCATTTAAGTACGTGCTCAGCTCCAAGGTTTGGAATGACGGAGGGTGAAGACTAGGGCAGACTAAGACAGAGAAAAGATTTTGCTCCAGTTTTGCAGGGGAATGGAAGGACAGCTGTAAAAATAAGAGGGGCTTCTTGATTAGCGCAGACCTTCGGCAAAGCAAAGGGTGTATTGAAAACGCACGTCCTGCAGATGCAGCAGCAGCCAGCGCAGTAAAAGAAAAGGCCATGCTAAACCTCAACAGTATGATTGAAATGGCTTACGTGTTAATCCCAGTGTGAGCAACCGTAGCCAGGGTGAATCTGAGCCATGTGTCTGACTTCAGCACTTGGCAGGCAGGGAAGGATGGATGAAAATATATAGCATGGGGTATGGATTTTCAAGGCGTGACATGGGTCGGTCTCGGTCAAGAAACTGAATCCCCAAAAACAATGTCCTGTATTTTCAAAATAACTTCTGTTTGATTTAATAGGTCCTCAGCATTCACGATCACATTTTATTGTTTACTGTCCCCAAAAGTGTGCTCGTGCTGTAAAGAACGAAGAGGAAGCAATGTTCCCAATCCAGCGATATTGGTTTAAGCCCCCTTTCCATCTCCACCACCCTCACTCCTGCCCCGCTCACAGTTACTTATATGAACATTATTCTACTCTGTTGAGGTATGTGCCTATTTTATTGGCTCAATAACACGCACCAGGGTTTAAAAATATCACCGTTAAGGTCACTGTCGGGGCGGTACAGACGTGAGAGGCAAGAGGTAGCCAAATGAGAAGAAAGAAACTGAAGAGGCAGTACAAGGGAGTGCGGTTTGTAAAGCAGCTAAGGGACGGCAGCGCTGGGATATGCTGAAACCTCACTCGTGCAGGCAGCATGGCAAAAGACACAGAGGCCACTGGGAAAGAAGTGGCGTTGAGGCTGGTATGGCAGAAGAATTAGGGATGGCACAATAAAAGCCTGGGGCTGGACATGGTGGCAGAGTGCAGAATTTGGGGAGGATGGAATCATTTTATTTATACAACGTGGAGGAAAATAGTCCTCTCCTCTCCCCCTCCCCCCGTACAAAGACCAAAGGTGTGTATTTTTTTTTTTTTTTAAATCTAGAAGACTTGCTATTGAGGAGACCCAACAAGAATGAACAAATATTGATCCTGATCCACTTCTCACTCACACATTTGTAAATGAGCAATTGTTCCTCTGAAGTGCAAAGCCGCTGGAAAAGCGCAGACCTGGGTCCATGAAGGCTTCCTACAACAGAGATGAAAAGAGACCAACACACAAGAAACAAGAACGGGCACAAGAAACACCCAAATGACAACCCCCGTGAGGCTCAAAGGACCATTTTAGCAAAACACTTCATCCGAAAACCAAATATAACTGTTTTCAGCTGTAAGCCAAGAGCATAAGGGGGGGGGGGGATATGAGACATCAAAATGTTCCTTTGCTCCAATAATTCAATTTGTGAGGAAAACAGTTGAAAACAGTTTCAACACAAAATTTTCAGCCCACCCAATACAGGACCCATTTGTGACCAACAGCTTTCAGAAAAATCCCTGGCTGCCTTCATCCACATGGACAGCAATCCAGTGTAGGCCCTGGTGATCTATTGAAGGTGGCATGGGAGGTGAACTCATTTCCATATGCAACTGGTTTAAAAGGAGGTTCTTAGCCATTTAGATAGAGCTAATAATTCACACCAAATTAGTGATCTCATTAATTTATCCTCTTAGGAAGGTGCCAATGGACCAAGCAAGAGCAGATCTATTTCCTTGTATTTATTCGTTATTCCAGACGTTTTAAACTGTGCAGAATGATCGCAAACCTCTCACAAAGGGCTCCATAATTTCTGTGAGCTCCAGCCTGCAAAGCATACAGTGCTCCCAAAAATGGAAGAGTCCCCTCTATACCATGTGTCTTCACAGTGTGTCCAGGAGCATCAAACCAAGCTATGTGGATTCACCGATTGCTCAGCTAAGACCCATATCTAGCTCAGTGTCATCCGCAAACTTGCTGAGGGTGTAATCCATCCCCTCAGCCAGGGCATTAATGAAGCTGTTGAACAAAACTGGCTCAAGGACCAACCCCTGGAGCCCTCTGCTTACTGCCGACCACCAGCCAGACGTTGAGCCGTTGATCGCTACTCATTGAGCTTGACGATCTAGCCAGCTTTCTATCCACCTTGCAGTCCATTTATCCAGACCATGCTTCCTTAACTTGCTAGCAAGAATATTGTGGGAGACCGTATTAAAAGCCTTGCTGAAGTCAAAGTATATCACATCCACCGCCTTCCCCATGTCCACAGAGCCAGTTAACTCATCATAGAAGCTAATCAGATTGGTCAGGCAGGACTTGCCCTTGGTGATCCATGTTGACTGATCCTGATCACTTTCCTCTCCTCCCAGATCTCTCTTCTCAATGACAACCAATGCACATTTCCAGCAGTTCTCTTAAACCTTACTGATTGCCAATAGCTTGTCATCCTTAGAACCAGGCAGTGGTTCTGGAGCACTACGGGTCTCTGTCGTCGGGTGGTGTAGTCGGGTTCCGAAAGCCATTGAATGAAAACTGCAAGGCATTTGCACGGCGGGAATCACTGCAAGCTGGGGGTGCTGCTGCATTCCCAGCAGTGCTCCGCCCAGCCCCCCTTTACACGACAAGGTGAGTGTTTCAGTTACTGCTTGTGGAGGAGAAATTAAGCTGTCGTTGACCAATTTACATCCAACCTAGAGAACTTAACTAGTTTTTGATTCATTTCACTGGTAGGTGTCTCAGACGCGCTTTGAAACTCACCCGAATCTTGCATTGTATTTTTATTAAGAGACTAGACGGACTCCCCCAGGACAAATTAAAACAGCATCCACCATAACGTCCACAGAATATGGGTAATTACTCTGACATATTTTAACCAACAGTAGCTATTCTAAAAGTTACCAAAATTAGCATTTGAGAACATAAAAACAGCCAGATGGGGTCAGACCAAAGGTCCATCCAGCCCAGTGTCCTGTCGGCCAACAGCAACCAATACCTGGTGCCCCAGAGGGAGTGAACAGCACAGGGAACCATCACGTGATCCTTCCCTTGCCATCCATTCCCAGCTTCTGGCACACAGAGGGTAGGCACACCATCCCTGCCCAGCCTGGCTAATAGCCATCAACGGACCTGTCCTCCATGAACTTATCTAGTTCTAGGCATCTCCCGCAAATATAAGCAAACTTGCCAGTCTCAGCAACTGGCGTAAGAAGAGGTAGGATGGAGTGGACTTGTAGGCTTTAATGTTTTACATTATTTTTGAATGCAGGTTTTTTAACCTAATTCTACATTTGTAAATTCAACTTTCACGATAAAGAGATTGCACTACAGTACTTGCAATTGGGAACTGAAAAATACCATTTTTGTTTGTCTACCATGTGAATATTTGTAATAAAAAAATATAAACTGAGTTTATACACACACACACACACACACACACACTTTGAATTGTGTTAAAATTTTAAAATATAGAAAAACATTCAAAAATATTTAAATAAACAGCATTGTATTATTGTTTAACAGCTCAATTAATAATAATTAATTTCATTAATCACTTGACAGCTCTGTATTGATCCTCACAACATCGATATCAGGCTGGAAACTATTCTCCTGGTTTTATAGAAGGGATCTGAAGCAAGAGAGGCTAAGTTACTTGCCCATGCTCATGCAGGAAGTTTGCGGTAAAAAGGGATTTGAAGCCAGGATTTCCAACTCCAATCTAGACTAGGCTTCCTAAAGCCATGGCCCACCTCAAGTCCTCAGCATATTTTTATTTCCTAGAGTTTAGTTACATATTCATTGGTTAACACTGACGTTTTACAGCTTTATTTAGATCACCTGGATTGATACATAGCGGTACGTTATGAGTCTTCCCAGCTAGAGAAGCTAATCCAGTTTGTAGGCAGCTTTAACTTTTCAATAACTCCCAGCTTGCTCATATTATCAAGTTTTCGTTATCTGTTAGGGCAAATGGAATTTTTCTTGGCGGCTGAATCTCTGGAATTACTACTGATTTATCTCTGAGATTCTCCTTCCAGACACTGTAGTCTACGAGAGTCTTTTGAGACTTCTCCTACATGCCATCTGTGCTCTCTGGTGGAGATTCTGGGGTATTTAAAGAAAATCTCTTTTTAACTAACTTCATGGCTAGGCAGAACCTTAGCGCTAACTCAGGCGCTGCGTTGGCCTTTCCTGCTTGGAAAGTATTTGTTTTTAAAACAAAGTTGTAATGGATCTTGCTCTTTTACTAATAGTTAATGTGCGGGACGTGGAGTAGGCTTTGCTTTTTACCAATTGTACTGGTAGAGCTGTATTTGCCCGTCTGAAATTCCAGGGGAGGCACACCTGGAGAGAGCTCTCCAGCTCTGTTCACACTACTGGCAAGGCCCTGATCGCATCTGTGGCCGCCCAATGCCAGGGTTCCTTGAGCTCCATGCCTGTTACACCCTGCTCGGTGATCACCTCCACTCGCTCACAGCAGCACGACAATACGTGTCTGCACTGGCTGGTGTGCCCATGAGCACGTGACACTAGCAGTGCAGAGTGGCTCTAAAGATAGCTCTCCTATCAGCGGGCGAGAGATCTGTGGGAGTTGTAAACTGCACACACACCCAGCTACACTCTGATTGCCCCTGCTCTCTGCGTGGCAATTCCGAAGAAGAATCTGAGCAGTGATTTGGTCTCAGCATTTGTCAGCAGCACAGGCTCAGTGGTGTGTGGACGAACAAGGCAAGACCGCACTGCCCTGCATCTAACATTGCGTGAAAGCAGCCAGCACCCCCACCCCCTAGGTCGCTGGCTACTGAGAAGGCGACACACACAGCCACGTTCTCCTTTGTTTCCCCAGGCCCCACATCCTCACGGTAGCACCATGCACTGTGGGCTGTGATGCTTTTGTCTTTCACCCGCTAATGATGTCTGAGCTCAGGCCGTTCACCTGCACAAACCACGCTCAGTCGCCCAGGTGATTCATCTAGATGTGCATTGGTAAACACCTGGCCAGGCGAACAGACTGTCTCCCTTTAAAGCCTGCACCAACGCCACTGCTGCTGCAACGTGGGCCACGGGTACAAAGATCGGGTGCTGTGGGACACAGAGCACACCCGGAATGCATTTCCTCCTTGTGAGGAGGCAGAGCGTTTCGCTCAGGAAGGCACCGCCCTGGGGCATTCCCCGGAGCTCCAGGAGGACAAGTCTTTGCGGGGACAGAAGCGCTCCGGAGGAGGCCCAGCATCACAGCCCAGAGGTAAGCCCAGCACCGAGAGGGAGGCCGTGCCCAAGCGGTTCTTGGAACAGACGGCATTGCACACCTGCCGGCCAATAAAGCAGGGCTGAGATTTGCAGAGTTAAGAGCCAGGACGGCCAGCAAGCCACATGGGCTCCGGAGAAGGGTGGGCGACGGCTCTCCATTCTTAATGCAGCACTGCGTCGGAAGAGACATCACCGTAAGGGGCTGGTTTCGATTTCCCTCGCGGTTGGCTTCGGGCCAACCCACGGCCATTTCAGAGGGCCTGGCAGCGAATCAGTTGCGATTGCTGTGAAAGGGGTCAGCTAGAGGGGGCTGCCCCACTTACCTCTCTCCCAGCCTTGGGCTATGCATTTACCTCGCCTGGCAGAGGAGGGACGTGGAGGAGGAGAACAGGGTACCAGCCTCGCGAGTCAGTTCCCCAGCCCTGCCCCTCGTGCATGGGGGGACACAGGCGCATGGGGGGAGAGAGAGCAGGCAAGCGGCACAGGCTGGCATCCTGAGCCAAGCAGGAGGTGATCTAGTCCGAGCCAAGAGCGGAGCGCAGGGAGAGAATCAGTGGCCCCGATTTGACAGCGAAGGGGCAGAGGTCAGGGGAGGGATCACAGGAGGACAAAAGTAGTTGAAAAAAAAAAGAACCTTTTTTCAAGTGTCTTACCTGACTCTTCCTGCATTTGTTATAGCCCCGCGGGACACGCCCTCCATCGCCCGGCCATCACTCACACGAGTACTAAGCGGGTAGAACGCTAGCCAAGCCGTTTGGCAGCCTGGGGCAGGGACTGAGGCTGAGGCTGTAGCTACGTGGACTATGGTCTCATCACACACCAGAGAACCCTCTGAGGTCTCATCCAGCTCTAGGAGCACAGGCTGCAAGCATCCCCAAGAGCCAATGTTTGCAAAGGGCTCTTCAGCCGAGTGGAGAAAGCTGTAGCTCTGCGCAATGGCTGACAGAGGAGCTGTGACCAGTTTGGCCTGGAAATGAGGCCCACGTGGCTAACCGGAAGGGCAATTCACCGTCTTGGTGGGTTCCCTGACTCTTGGCAGTTTTTACAGCTGGGTTGGATAGTTTTCTCCCGGAAAAGCCCTGCTCTGGGGAAGCCTGGGGGTAGCGACAGGAGCTCAGACTTGAGACTCGCACTGCCCCCTTCTGGCCTTGGACTCTATCCACCCAAGTGTGACGTTACTGCTGGTAGGAGCTGTCGGGATTGCCTGGTTGCTCACTGGGGCATATCACTGTATTGTTTGTTCCCTAAAAAGCTTTGGAATTCGTTAGGGGTCCGTGGAGAGGAGAGTTTTATGCAGCCCTGGCCAGCACCAGATATAATGTAGGCAAACGCTGGAGCTGTTTTCCCAACGTGTCCCTCCTGCGTGTATTAGAATGTTATTCCAGAGGTTTGCTCGGCCAACAGTATGAGCTTCGGGTGGAGTAATGTTCTGCTGAGCTCAGGGAAGTCAGCTGATCTAGGACAATTGACCCCACCTGAGGTCCTGCCTCCTTAGCCAAAGGATGTGTCTTAGCTAAGTATTTTATAGCAATCTAACTAAATGGCTCACTGAGCATTGATCTTGCTGTGTGAAAGATTTCCTTAGTCATTTCCAGTGGAAAAAGTAGCAATCCAGACCACATCACACATTTTCCCATCTCCCCACAGCACACCCCATGGGAGAATTCCTACCAATTGGTCTGTCATGGGGAACTCTGCAAATCAGAGTCATGAATCCCATTTTCTCCCTCAGGCCTCAGCAGCACAGGGCCACTTAGCACAGGGACGGTCTCACCTGTGGTTAGAGGCCCCAGTAAAAGACTGATTGTGGTAAAACATCCATGTGACAAGAAAGGGAAGGGACCAGGACTGTTTGCTGCAGAGAGGTGACAAGGGACCTGATGGAGAACTACAGGAGAATTAAGGGTATAAACCGAGGCTGATCTTTCCATCCTCACTCAAAATGCAAGGGCCGTTCACTGAAGTGGCCAATGTGAAATTGACTAAAGGAACTGCTTCCCTGCACAATGTACTGTGGAACTCACTGCCACAGGTAGCACTGAACTCAAGAGCTTAGTGTGATTTAGAAAAGGGGTAGATGTTTGTATGAAGAACAAGAACTTCCCAAGTTATAGCAGCAAGAATGTAAAACAAGACAGTGACTGGATACAAGTCCTCATACTTTCAGACATACGACACTGCTCACTGACTGGAGCAAGAAGGCTTTTCCTGAAAATGAGAGGAGTCTGAAACGGCTGGCTAGCCACTGGCAGAGACGGGACACGGGACTGGATGAGCTTTGGGTCGGAGCCAGCCCTGTGTCTTTTTATTCAGACTACAGAATGCAACATTGTAGAGACCCATTGTTTTAATTCTTTGGGAAAGAAAATGTAACATCTTAAAACATGCAAACTACTGTAGAGCCAAGCCTATCATGCAAACTACTGTAGAGCCAAGCCAAGCCTACTGTAGATCCATCCCATGACCCCTCCCTCCTCCCCCATTACTCCAGTAAACCATGTAACCAAGCTTTAAGAAGAGTTTCCTGAAGTAGGGTCATAGTTAACTTTAGATTGTTTTTCCCTTTGCCACTAGGGGGCTGTCGAGAGACTTGCTGGCTTTTGTGACCATCAGGCACCTTTAGGGCCTGGTTCTCCAGGTCTCTACCAGATGTTGGCCTGAAATAAAGCCCTCAGCATCAGGGTCTCCAACCACTGGCTATATTTTGCTAAATTGCTCCGTTCCTCAAACAATTGTGCTTCAAAGCACAGTATTGCTGCTAGTTTTATTTTACTGCTGAGAAATTTACTTTCTACTTTTTTAATCAAATGTAAACATGTACCACTGCCGTTGATCCATTGTCTAAGAGTTACATTTCCCCCCCACACACACTGTGATGGTTCTGTTCACTAAAGCTTAGAATTACTACAGGCCGGGCCATTCCTGTAACGTCTCCTAAAGGGATCCAACAACTCTAATATTGCTCCAACCTCCGTGCCAGGAATTGTAAGGTATTTTGCTAACAGTGTAAGATCCATTCCAGATGTTTAACATTCGTTGACCTGTGGGGTGACGCTACCCATCCATTCTAGCGTGGCGAGGTAAACAGGTGAGGTAAAAGGACACTGTAATTAAGCTGGGCGCTCTGCGCTGTGCAGTTGTGGGTATAACTGCACCGTGTTGGGTCGCATAAGACACGGCACAATCACTTTTTGCCTGAATTCGCACTGGCGGAAGTGGAGATCAACGTCTATGTATTCACAGAACAGGTGCAACCTCAGCAACCTCTAGACCACACGCAGGAGCCTGCGCTCAGATCGGACGTAGGGAGGTCTAGTTCTCAGGCCCACTCTGCCCTGAGCCTCTCTGCACAACGGGGATGCGATTGAGTCTGTGGCGTGGCCACGGCTCCCGTAGGAACCGGCTGGAGAGTCCTGAGCTCCCGTCGCACGTGAAGGTTCCCCATTGCACAGTCACAACGAAGAGCATCGCACGAGAAATGGAGCGGTGCCACTTGCACCAGGGCCTCGTGCCTCCCCAGATGCATGCAGCTGGGAACTTGTGACCGGGAACGCCGTGTCCATGGAGCAAGGGGCTCTTCCTGCCCCATCCGAACAAGAACTGGGGCTCCAGGAAGTCTGCTAGCCTCGGCATGCTGGGAGTATTGCTTTAACCTCACCGGTGTGATTCAGTTTCCTTTACCAGCTGCCATTCAAACCGGTCTAGTTTCCTCCTGGGCTTTTCGATGACAGCGGGGAATTGCTCTTCGCAGCGCCCCTGGGAGGAAAGGCGTATTAATCTCATTTGACAGACGGGGAGGGAGACGGAGAGGCCTCGAGTCTCCAAACGGCGCTAGGCATCTGGCTTGCCCCGAGAGCAATAGGCAGACCAGGCCAATACAGGTAGCTAATCTGGAGTGCCCGAGTGGATACAGGGCTTTGCGCCAGCCCCCACTTCATAAGTTCAAGGCCTCGCTCTTGCTGGCATCCGTTGCAGGGACCATTCTAGGGGAGGGGGAGAGGAGAGCCGTTCACCCTGGGTGCCAACTTCCAGAGAGAACCCGGCCGGCGTCTGTGCTGCTCGACCTCTTTTAGCTTCCCGGATTAGCAGGGGCGCAGAAAACATTCTGCCCTGGCTGCCGCGGAGTCAGGGCCACGGCTGCGCAGCTGTGAGAGCTCAGCATGAGAAATCAGAGCCTCGGCCTCAAGCTGGGCGCCCAGGGAATGCAGAGCACAGTGGCCAGCTGGGGAAAGTGGGGCTTTGGCCACAGATCCAGCACCACGTAGGAACTCGGTGGCAGAGGCAGGGACAGAATCCAGTTCTCCAGTGTTACTCCAATTCCTTAGCCTCGCCCTTCAGTCCTGCGCCCCTTCCAATGTCTTCTGGAAACGGCACACAAACCCGCCTCGCCTCCCAGTCTGGAGTCATTCCAGAGCCGCCCTGCCTGTGCACTGACCGAGGCGGGGGCTCTGTCAAAAAATAGCATGCCATCAGGCCGGACGGGGTCATAGTTTGCCTCCTCCCGTGTGTGTGCATTAAGACTGAGCCCTCGCCGTTTGTTCAGGCATCGCCTAACTTCTGAGCACCGGATTCTGCAGCCTGGCGGGTCTTTCAGCACGTGCCGCGGAAGTGCAGCCCCTAGATGTTCCATCATGAGGAACCATCACAATCCCCCTGGGGGACGGCAGCAGGGTTCCACCATTTAGATCCATAGCAGATGTCTGCTTCTTGATGTAACGGTAACCGGTAGCAGTAGTAGGTTGTCACCCGAGGTGAGCCAGGGCGGGGAGGCAGGCATTCTGCCAGTGAATTTCACAGCTCGTTCCTGACAGCAGGGGGACAGGGACACTCAGCGAGCTCAGGTGCCAGTTTACATGCGGAGGACACTTTTTGTTTTAAAGGGTTAGACTCTTTGGGTCCATGCCTCTTCTGTGCCCCAGCCCTCCATCCTGGCCGTCTTCTAGTCCCCATTTCTCTCTAGCCCACTGGCGTAAACCCATCTGAGCCCTGCCATCCCCTCAGCTGCATATCCCAGGGCCAGACCCGCCCCGCCACCTCATCCCAGCCCTGCAGCCAAGTTCCCTCCTCCTCAGCCCGGCCCATGGTTCCAGACTCCCCACCCCAGTCTCCTCTCCTCAGCCTCCCCGCTCAGTCTGTCCTACCTCTCCTTGGCTTCCAAGCCCAGCCCCACACCGGGCCTCCTCGGTTTCACAGCCCAGGCTCCGGCCTATCCCTGCATTTTATATCCCAGACCCCACCCCCATCCCCTCAGCTTCCGATTCCGTTTTCTGCCTGTCGCCGGGCCAACAGGGCCTCAGCCATGCCAGGCCAGGCAGCCTCCTCTTCCTCCGGCTGCCAAGCCACAGCACGGGCGAGGGCTCTGCTCGGTTTCGGGGCCCTCGGCAGCTCAGCAGGGCACTTGCGGGGCACGTCCTGCTCAGCGCCTCCGCCCAGCTGGCACGTAGGAACCCCGCGGGGACGGACCTTGCTCCGTGCAGACTGCACAGACGTCAACTGCCAGCTTCCAACAAGTGTCAACCGACTGCGTGTGAACGAGGGTCTTCAGAGCCTCCAGGGTTGGGCAGCTCTTCACAGTGCAGACCAGACACCCTGGGCCCCCGGGAGACCGCGCTCCAAAACAGGGACTCCAGAAACAGTGGCTCCAAAAACATGAACAGGTGAGACACATTTGTCACCAGTTCTGAGAAACGGCCGGCCCCTCTCCCTGAGAGTTAGTTCCAAAACCCATTCACCCAGCACGGAAACGCCCGCCCCAACAGCCAAGGTTTGGTCAGGGGTTAAGCAAACTAAAACAGGATCCTGTGTTGTACGCATCCAGCTCTCGTCTCCAGGGCTGGCACCTGCACTACGGGGATGCAGAGTTTTTCAGCAAGAGGCACACGACGAGTTTTAATTAGAGGGTTACTTGAAATGCCTGAAACCTAAGGAGCCATCCTGGTTCTCCTCCCCCAGGAACCGGGCCCAGACGGAGTCCCACGAGGTCCTCTTGCCCAGCCTGTTGGAGCAGGCAGCTGAGAGGGGAACTAAGGCAGCTCGCTGAGTGAGAGGAAGAGGAACATTGCGGGTCGGAGGGGCCGTGTGGCTGGGGCGGGGGGCTCACCAGGAAGTGACTAGCTGCCAGGCATTGTGTGCCATGGCCACAGGAATCCAGGCCAGATCCAGAACCCCCCGCCCAGTTTGGGATCTGATCTGGAACCAGAGTCGAGGGGGGCTGGTCTCAGATGCACTGGTCTGCTCCCACCCCTGAGGCGAGGTGCCTCTCCCTACGGGATTGGTCTGGAACGCAGCCCCTCCTTTCAAGCCCCAGAACTTGCTGGCACAAGCAGCCCCCGGCGTCAAGCCACACGCATTAGAAATCCTCAAGCAGCGCCCCACCAAACATGCCCCTGGAAGGACATGGCAAAAGAAGAAAGCCGTCTCTTTTCAAAGGGCCAGACCTCGCCCCGAACCTCCCTGCCACCCCTCCTGTTTGGCACTGGCCAGGAACCACAAAACAGCCCCAAAGCCACTTCCGACAGCTGTCGCCCTCTGCGGCCCCCCCTTTCCCAGAAGGATTGTGTTGGTTGTGGGCTGCGGGCACACGGGCACTTCTAGAGAGACGTGGGCCTCTCCCTGAAGGCCCGGCTGCCCTCGGTTACAGCAGGGCCCCACGCCAGCCCAAGGATCGGGGGTTGAAGGAGGGCCTAGGGCTACTTGCACCAGGCCCGGCCCAGCCAGACCGGAGCAGCTGGCCCCGTATGAGTGGCAGCGCCTCTCTCCAGAGGCTCATAACAAGTAGCTGAAACGACCGCGTCAGCCCCTCAGATACAGTTACTGCCAGGCCTCCACCACCCCGCGGTATGCGCGCTCTTTCCCGCGGCCGGCAGCCTGGCACAGCACAGAGCAGATGGCTGGAAGGACGTGGCTGAGGAGCTGTCAGCACCAGCGCCTCGCTCGGCGGGAGCTGGAGCGTGCCACCTGGGGGATCGCAAGCGATTCTCGCGCACGCAGACGGGCGCTGTCAATCGCACGCTGGCCAGGGGCCAGCTCCTCGCAGAGCGCACTGGGCCGGGCAGCGTCAGGGGGAGGAGCCCGGAGCAATCATGTGCACCTGCCTGGAGCCAAGTTTAATTCGGACTCCTTGAAATTCTCCCAGCCTGGTCTCAGTGGACACTGGGCCACATGTGAAACCACCCCATCTGCTGGAGTGCTCAGAGAGGCCCCGGCCGGAATGGCAAGGGGAGTTAGAAGTCAGAGCGGGCTGTATTTTGAGAGCATGGGGGGGTCTGAATAGCCCCTGGCCGCAGCTGGAAGGTCTGGTGCTCCCCGAGGGACACCTGGCCCCTGCGGCTGACAAAGCAGCCTGCAGGGAGGAGGCCAGCAGAAGAGACTGGGCTCGGATAGGGACCAAAGGCTTACGGTGGCGCTCTCAGCGGGTCTGAGCTGCGGCCAGGCGCTCGGAGGAAAGGCCACCTCTCCGGGCTCGTATCACTGCTTTGGGCAGCAGGGTCCAGGTGGCATCTGCCGCTGCCATCCCGTTAACCCCACGGCCACTAGCCCGTCAGAGGAGCTGCTGCGTAATGGGAAAGCAACCGGCGCGAGTGGCTGGGAAGACCCAAGGAAGTGAGGGAGCCCCGCCAGGGAAGGCGCACGGAGCCAGCCACCGCCCATCCCCACCCAGGAGTGAGACGCAAGCGTGGGGGGGCGGACTCAGCGGCAGGCTCGGTAGGCTGCACGCCCACCTGGCCCTGGCTTCAGCGGGAACGGAACCGGGGCCCTTCCGAGCTAGAAGCACAAGCCAGCGGGAAGCCTCCAGCGAGCGCTGCAGCACAGGGGTGCAGAGCACACCGCTAGCGGATCCCAGCCGCTGGATGCAGAGCTGTGAGTGCCCAGGACGCACACACTTCCTCTGGGGGCTAGACCCAGCTCTTAGGAGCGAGTGCCTGGCGGAACCCTGCAGCCATAGGCCCGCCAGAGACGCGCTGGGGACAGGCTCCCACACCCAGAAAGGGAGGAAAGTGCAGCCAGTCAGAAAGCAATCAGCCCAGCCAGGGCTTTGTCCAGCTAGGACAAAAACACCTCTAGGGATGGAGACTCCACCCCCTCCCTGGGGAACCCAACCCAGTGCTTCACCACCCTCTGGGTCTGGGCAAGGCCTGCATGTGCCAAGGCCCTCCCCCACAGCACTGGCATGGAGCCGCCGCTACCACTCAGCTAAGCCCTGGTGGGCGGGGGAAGCGATTTCCAGCCTGTTTGCACCCTGACCCTGCAGGCTTCACAACAGCACCCCCGCCCTGGGGCACAAGGCATTCTTAGGGCTTACCCCCCTCCTGCCCACACTGTGGCCTGGGGACAGGAGGCGGCTGGGTTATGTCGGTGGCCAGTAGCAGCCTGGAGCTGCCTTTGCCCCCGGTGCAGGCAGAAGGGACAAGCTGCTCCCAGCCACAGGACGTGCCCTGCAAAGACACAGGCCAGGTCACCCCTTCCCCACAGCCTCTCCTGTGGCTGGGAGCAACCCCGTCCCTTCCCTCCCACGCAGCCACAGGCTGCTGGCCGCATGCTGGGTGAACCCAGGCAGAAGTCGGGGAGGCAAGGCAAGCGACATTGCCTTGGAACGATGCTGCGCCGGGTCCCAGGAGAGGGGTCCGTGCCAGGGCGCAGCCAGGCTGCACTGGGCAGGAAGGGTTGGGGCAGTCGGTCACACCCCCGTGTGAGGGACTGTGCATGTGACCCTGCCCCATGGGAGCCCTAATACCTCAGAGGTACGAAGGTAAGTACAAAGACCCCGACTGTGCCGCAGGGGCGCTGTCAGCGGAACAGTTGTACCACCCAGCTCCGACTGATGCCCCTGGCCTGGCTTGCACCCAGGTGATTTCACCAGGCGTCCCGCACCCAGCACAGGGAGATACGGGCCTCCCACTGCTGACCTCAGAGCTGCAAGTACCAGAGGGTCATTCAGCCTCAGCCTTTGAGTCACCTTGCTGAGCGGGGATGGTGCTTGTTCAAAAGCAACTGGATTCTGCTAGGCCCCCTCATGACAGAAGTGACATCTCTGGCGAGTTTACTGGGAGTCTTGCAGTCATGGGTGCTGCTGGAATCTGGTCAGTACCCACGGCTGTCAGCTTTGATTTGGTAAAAAGGTGTCTGACCCTCCTGCTTGAAGGGAATCTTAAAGCAGCGCCCGGGCACCAATGGCAGAAGGAAAATAGAAATACCCCGGCAGTCCCCATTCTACAAACCGCCTTCTTTGATGGAAGTCCCCCTACTTCACTTGCGGCTTCCCCTGCCCCTCAGCGGGAGAGGACGTGTAAAACGAGGGGCGACAGGCAGCAGCGGGAGGGGAGGGAAATCATGCTGAGCTGCAAAAGTGGCGACGGATTCAGTGTTGGCTGTTCATTCCAGGTGAACGCTGCTCAAAGACATGGCACTTCATGACCATCTGTCCAGCCCACAGAGGATCCTGCTGGCCATTTTCTGCTTCCCACTGCTGCCCTTCTATCTCTGCATGCTCTGTGAGTAGTGCGTCCGTTTGACCATCTGCACCGTCTGTAGTTCACCCTCTTCTGTGAGCAACCACTGCAGGGCGGCAGTCAGGAGTGCTAGAGGGGGAGGCGATTTCATTAACATTGTACCAGGTAGGAAGAGGTTGCTCTGAGATGGGACACGGCTTGAGGTAGATTGGGTCAAGCAAGTGAAAGATGCTTCCTCAAAGACAGAGCCTGTCGCTCCCCATTTGTCCTGGCAAACAGAGAGCTCTGCCAGGACACAGTGCGGGGAAAGGAAGCATGTGGTGAGAGTAAGAGAATATCTGTGGATTCATGACAGCTATGCTATCCCTCCAGGCCTTGCAAGGAGCCGTGAGAAACAAGAGGAAGGAGAGGCCACTGAACGTGGTAAGTGAATGCCGGGACCTCTTTCGGCTGCATATTATGCCATGTGAACAGGCAGGCATAGAACCTCCCCTAGAGCATGATGGGAAGGTTTGGGGGTGAAGGAGACAACTCGCCCCTTCTGCCTCTTGGCTTTCTGGGGCTCTTGAACATGCTGCCTAGGGACGCCCCATCCTGAGGGGCAATGGCTGACTCAGAGTGAAGGGGAGAGCTGTCCCTGTGCTGAGGGGAGCACTAAAGGAATAACATACGCTACAGTCCCAAGCAGGGGCCTCAGGCACCTGACAATTAGCACTAAGTGTAGCTGCATGGAAAAGGTCCCCAAGCCCCACCTTCGAGTCAGCAGCAATTGCAGTGTCTGCCAAAATATTGACAAGCTAGCGATAAAACCACGATGTGATTAATGTCCTGTACTTCTCAATGCCCCCCCCCTTTTTATTTACCCCGGTAAAAATAAATGCAGGTTGAACTGCAAACCAAGCTGTTTCTGGAACGTAAGACCCAACCCTGCTCCCATTGGCTGGAACAGCGAGGGCACCACCACTGTTTTCTCTTGCCTGGCAAGGGAGAGCAGTGGTCGGATGGACGGGCAGGTGAAAAGTGCAGCGGGGCAGGGGAGGAGTTAAAAGAGGGGCCGTGTCTCAGCATGACAAGCCAGTCCATTACAATCAGTGACCTCTGGACACCGGCAATGCCCTGAAACCTGGGGAGGGCGGGAATCTCTGCGGAGAGCCGCACAGATGGTGGGACTGGAGCAGAAGCTCTCGGTCCCAGGAGGGAAAGCCGGGCAGAAGAGCATTTCTGGGTAGCAATCCAAACCCGGTTCTTTCCCCTGGGGCTCCTGGGTCAGCAGGACCTCGCGGGAGCAGAGTCCCATCCCATTTCCGGTGGGTGAGGCTGACAGATCTGGTGACGGAATACGCTGCCCCTGGACGGAGACGGGCTGGAGGCCATGGCTGATGAAAACAGAGACGTGACAATGACTTGGACTGCCAGGAGCCTGTCCTGAGGGCCCCAAGCCCTTCCTAGTTCACTTTAACCCTTCCTGCCCAGCCCTGGGCTCAGCCCCACCTTGACACTGACCACACGTCCCACTCCTCAGAGCCCCATGTCTCTCCTGCAGCCATGCCGGGTTACCCCACCGCACGGCCTCTGGGAGCCTGCAATCGCAAAAGGCCGTAATGTGGCAGTGCTCAGCTGCCTGAGGAGTGACGTCAGTAACAGCTGCTCATGTTTCCAACAGCTCGCGGGGAGGTGGGAAAGGCAGCTGAGCCCCAGAGCCAGGCCAGCATCGCAGGTGAGGCCTTTCTGGCCGAAACTGGGGGCTGCCTCTTGCATTGCGCTCCCCTGGGGCTCCAGGGCCCTGCGCAGAGGGGCGCACTGCTCGCTGTGAGGCAGCGTCCTCCTGCTGGGTCTGTTGGAAGTTGGAGGTGCCCGCCTGGCAGCCCAGGGATGCACATTCCAGACCAGCTTTGGTGGGAATTTAACGGCTTGCTGCAGTTGCCTTAGAGCTGGAAATTGATGTAGCTGCAGATGAACTGGCTGTCCAGAGCGGCACGCCCGATTCCTCTGATTCACGGGTGGCAAGTCTGCAAGGGGACTTTGCACCAGAGTGGGGGGTGGTTGCTCTGACATGTTGGCTTCCGAACCAGCTGGCAGGGAGTTCCGGTGTGGCAGTGACATGAGACCCTGCCCTAGGTTTGGTCTGCCCCACAGAACGTGGGAAGAGTTAGCGACCCCATGTCTGGCAGGTAGGGATTGTTTCCATTCTCTGGGGGCCTCTTCCATGCCCCAGCAGTGTTCCCCAGGAAGGTAGGGGAGATGCTGGAGGGGGAAGATGATGCTACGAATTTGGAGGATGCTGTCCGGGTCTGCGGTGAAGCCTGAGCATATCGTGCCGCCAGTCGAGGAGATATTCTGGCCGGCACCGGCATGGAGTTTGAAACATAGTAAAAGAAAAATGCCATTTAGCAAACCTCCGGCTGCAGCGCTTGGGCCGGTCGTGGGCCCGCGCCAAGCTGGGACTGCTCCTATGGGGAGCTCCGGGAGGGGTTCCCCTGCAGGAGGCATTCATTTCCCCAGCTTTCCGGCACCGAGAGCAATGGGGCTGCGCTGTGGGGTAATGCGGCCTGCTTCCTCCTGCTCACCCTGCACTCACCTCCACCCAAGAAGGGGTAGGAGTGAGAGAGTGTGTGTGGGCAGAGAATAAATACCGCATCATTCTGCCTCTTGTGGGTAAAGCCCCCCTTCTGCTCCCGATGGGGTAAACACCCCACCACCCCCTGCCGTCCCCACTGAGCGCCGGGCAAGCCCACAAAGGTTTGCCTTGCCTTGCCTTGCCGAGCAGGGCTGTGCTCGGTTGGATGAAGCGCAAGGCGCTGCAGGGCAGGGAAGGAGTTGAAGCAGTGCCGTGTTCAAGCAGGCCACACCAGTCCACTGACAACCAGTGCCATCTGGAATGGGTGTGAGCTCTACTCATCAGCAACGCTCAAACAGCAAGTTGAGGGCTGTGGGGGTGACGTGTGGAGGGAACAGTCCTCCCGTGCCATTTTGGAGAGATGCAAGGCTGGAGGTCATTGAGTCCCACCCCTGCCCAAAGCAGGACCAGCCCCAGCTCAATCACCGCAGCCAGGGCTTCATCAAGCCGGGACTTAAACACCTCCAGGGATGGAGATTCCACCACCTCCTTAGGGAACCCAGCCCAGCGCTTCCCCACCCGCCTAGTGAAATAGTTTTTCCTAATATCCCACCTAGACCCCCCCCACTGCAACTTGAGACCATTGCTCCTTGTTCTGCCATCTGTCACCACTGAGAACAGCCTCTCTCCATCCTCTTTGGAACCTCCCTTCAGGAAGTTGAAGGCTGCTCTCAAATCCTCCCTCGCTCTTCTCTTCTGCAGACTAAACAAACCCAAATCCCTCAGTCTCCCCTCACAGGTCATGTGCTCCAGCCCCGAATCATTTTGGTTGCCTCCGCTGGACCCTCGCCAGTGTGACCACATACTTTCCGTAGTGGGAGGCCCAGAACTGGACACAATAATGCAGATGAGGCCTCCCCAGAGCCGAATAAAGGGGAATAATCACTTCCCTGGATCTGCTGGCAATGCTCCTCCTAATGCAACCTAATATGCCATTAGCCTTCTGGGCTACAAGGGCACCCTATTGACTCATCTCCAGCTTCTCATCCTCTGTAATCCCCAGGGCCTTTTCTGCAAGACTGCTACTTAGCCAGTCGGTCCCCAGCACTTTAACGAGGCTTGGGATTCTTTCATCCCAAGGGCAGGACTCTGCACTTGTCATTGCTGATCTTCATTACATTTCTTTTGCCCAGTCCTCTAATGTGTCTAGGTCACTATGGACCCCATCCCTGCCCTCCAATGTATCTAGCCAGCTTTATATTCACTTTACAGTCATTCATCCAATCCACACTTCTTTAACATGCTGGGCAGAATACTGTGGAAGACCAAATCAACAGCTTTGCTAGAGTCCGGGTACATCACATCAGGCTGATCAGGCAGGACTGGCCGTTGGTGAATCCATGTTGCCTGTTCCTCTCCTCCAAATGCTTCAGAATGGATTCCTTGAGGACCTGCTGCGTGATTTTTCTGGGGACTGAGGTGAGGCTGGCCGGTCTGCGGTACCCCAGATTCTCCTTCTTCCCTTTTTCAAAGATGAGCACCAACTTTGCCTTTTCCAGTTGCCCAGGACCACCCCCGATCGCCAGGAGTTTTCAAAGACACTGGACAATGGCTCTGCCATCAACTCCCTGAGCAGCCCCAGGAAAGAAGGCAGGTCCCTCACTGGTCACTACTGCTTGCAGAACGTTGCTTCTGCTGCGCACCAAGTGTGCTCAAAGAGCAGCCCAGCCAACGGTTTGGGTGCCCCGGATGGTCCTACGACGACACCCTGAAATAAGCGGCTCTGTCTTCACGTCCCACGCCGCCCTCCCCGGATATCTGTTCGCACTGGAATCTTGGCTGAGTCCTGCGAAACCCAAGCTGACTCTGCAAAGCCCTTTGCAACCCGAGCCGTCCGGCAGTCCCAGCAGCCACTGCTCCGCCTGATGGCCTGGCCAGCGCGAGCGCCTCCGACATGTGCAAGTGTCTAGCCACAAAGCTCTGAGCACAGGACAGCTGGTGGGGAGCCGATGTGCCTTGCTGGGGCCCGAGCGGTGCTGTAATGGGGAGCTCCCTTCCCCCAGGGGTTACCAAGGATGAGTAGCACAGGCAGCAAGACAAAACCAACTTTGCAGAATGTCCTGAAGGCGGACAGATCCGTGCTTTGGTAGACAAGGGGGAAGCAAATCCAAACGCTGGCACGTGTCCTGCCCACAGACCCCTCCCTCGCTTTCGCAGGAAGGGGTCTTGAGTTGCAGCAGCCATCGGAGTAGGAGCTCTGGAGAAAAGAGACCCCTGGTGCTCTTCATCCTGCTGGCTACACAACCAGCCACTCCCACACCGAGGAGAAACATCAGTCGTACAGCAGCACCGATGGCGGGCGGGGGGGGGGCAGAAAGAAAACCTACCTGCCTCATGTCCCAGCTCTTGGCCTCAGGAAGATTCCACTCCTTGTGCCATGCTCTGAATTCTCCCTCTCTCAAGAAACAAGGATTCGCCCTCGTGGGTCAGACACCGCCACAATGAAGTCAGAGAGTTAGGCACCTTCATAACTCGGAGGATCGGGGCCCGTCTTTTAGAAGTTTCATCGCCCTTCCCTGGGCCTTCTCCGTCTTGGTTGTACGTCCCTAGAGGGGATGGCGGAGGGCTGGCTTTGTACCATGTCACAGCATGCTCGAATCGGGTAAGGCCTGGGCCCGAGCTCTGTTTATCTGTGATGTTTCGGCCATTTGATTAGCTCAGTATGAACGAACAAGCCTCACTGTCTCTCTGCAGTCTAAATATGGCCTGATCTCCTTGCACAATAACATCCCAGCCATCAGTTAGCTCCCTGCCTGGGTGGACAACAGGAAACTGGATCCCAGCATTTAGAGTTCAATGGAAAGTTCTGCTGCGCCTAAATCACAAAGCCCCGCCGCCAGCCCAGCAGACTCTACAAAAGGAGCAGGGTCATTGAGCAGTGCATGGAAAGGGGGAGACGTTAAGGCTAGGGGAGAATGGACAGGCCAAGGACTCCGCTACCGCCCACTGCCATGTCATCGCGCTGTTCAAAGCAACGGGACGTGCTTGGACGCTTTCACGGCCCAACCCGAGACAAGCCCCACCGTTTGAGTGAGGTGCGGAATGCAGCAGGTAGGAAGATTGCCAAAGGAGTGGTCGGTGCTGTGATTTTGGGGAGGGGGTCCAAACTGAGAGGCCCTAAAGGGGGTGTGACGTGTCAGAGGGCAGGCACACAGCAGCACTTCCTGAAGGGCAAGCCCCTCCAGGCTCCCACGATGGGCCCCCAAAGCCGAGGGGTCCAAAGTCACCGGCGCCAGATGGTTCAGACAGGCACCTCGCAGGGTTTCCAGAAGAGTGGCAGCCCCAAACTCAGGCTTTCCTTAGTGTCTCTGATCTGCGGCGGGGCGGAGCGGAGAGGAGCTTGTCACTCTGTGTAATCACAGGACCCTCGCATGCTTGCTGGAGCCAGAACGCTGCCTGGGGCCACAACGAGAGGCACGTGGTCCAAAAACCAGGGCCCCGGGAAACCTGACAACTAACTCTTTTGTAGGTTTTTCTGCTGAAAATTGAAACATTGGAATGTGACCATTTTTGCAGAATCCCCAAGATCACATCTGTCTCGTCGAAAGCCCAATTTTTCTGTTGGAAATCTTTCTGGATGGGAGCATTTCGAGGGTCCCTCCTCCAGCTATTTGGGCCTGGCTGTGGGATACTCCGGCCGGCTGACAATAGGAGACAGCAGCCAGCCCAGGCTTGGCAAACTCACCGCTCGAAGGAACAGAAACGACCACAAACCCCAGTGTGCTCAGGGCCAAACACCCAGCTCTTCGCCCCGGCTTCCCCACCACAGTGTTCTCATTCCCGCAGACTGAGCCCCGTTCTGCAGGCAGGGACGGAGGGGAGGGAGAATACTGATGGTTTTCCTGAGACGGCAGGTCCTTACACACGACAGGGCCTTGCTTGGCCTTACATTGGCTACCTGCGCCTTGGAAGAAGCTCACAGGAGGGGTTGGAAGTTGGGTTGTACCTGGATGCACTCTGCCAACCCCAGTTAGCATGACTAGAGAGTCAACAGCTGTGAATTCACCCCAGAATCACTGGAGGAGGGACTCCACTTGCCAAAAATCCCAGCAGCGATTAGTGCTAGTGACACCGTTGGACAGGCCGAGCAGATGCCCCGTGTCCATAGCAGGGGCTGGCGTCAGCAGGTGGAACGAGTCCAGGAGCGTGCAAAATCATGTAACTGTGCTGGAGCGCGCCGGGCTGCCCACAGGTGTTAACATTCCCCTGAGGCCACCAGCCGCACATCCCTCAGCTGGCAGCGCTGTGACAGGATGGAGGCCCAAGATAAAATTAGAACGGGTTTCTAACCCAGCACCTTGTATAAATGGTCGGGGCCAGTTGAACGAGGTTGCTGTTAATTGCTAAACCAGACTCCCTCTCCTGCCCTGTTTGTGGGCTAGGAGACTTTCAGCCGAGGCCGGGTTTTTGCTGCTGGTGTTTGCTGGCTCCTACAGACTTCAGAGGCCATGTCCTTCATACTGATTGGTGAGGGGGGGGGGCATTTTTTGCCTCTAAAGGAGTGTTGGCTTTTTTCAGAGCAGCCCTCCATCTCTTTATTGGCCATCGCTGCTCCATTTGTCCATTTTGGCAGCGTTGATCCCCCTGGACATGGCTGTTTCAGGCACTGTACACCAGCCTGCACCCCAGGACACACAGTCTGAGGCTTTTGTTCACAGCGGTGTGCCTTCCTCACGGCTCCTTCGGTGAGTGTGCATCACTGAGTTTTGTTTTTGCCGTGCTGCTTTGAAGTTTCCACTCTGGGTGTGGCAGAGGAGGGTCAGAGACGTCCTTTTAAAGAACTTGCAAGTGCTGCAGAACGGACTCCCTGTAGCAGGACGGCGCTGACAGGGGGCCTGGAGGGGTAGGCAAGTGATTAAATCGGAAAGGGCAGAGAGAGGGGGGAGAGAGAGAGAGAGGAGGGCTGGTCCTGAAACTAGAACTCCCCCTCTGCAATGTGGCTCCTTCCTCAGCTTTAGGAAGCGGATCCCTGCGGGGATTTCCTTTCCAAGGTGACTCGTAACCTATTCATTAGGGTGGATTTTGGCAGGGCACTAATAGTGCACTTGAGCAGGGTCGGGCACACGTTCGGTGTGTGTGCAGAGTTCATTTTGGGTGAGGGGGAGCCTTTGCCTTTCCAAGAGTGGAAAATAAACAGTGCCAGCTCTGCAGCCGCAGCCGCAGCAGCTCGGGGTGAGGAAGGGAGCGGTGGCAGTGCTCCGATGGGTACCCGGGCGTTTAAAAAAGACGCCAATGCAGTGGCAATTGAGATGCTGCTCATAGTTCGCCCTCAGAAGAGGAAGACAGTGCAAAGGGTGCAGACAGACAGACAGACGGAACTCAGTGCCTCGCGCCAAAGCCCAGGTAAAGCAATATCTGCAGGGGTTCACATGCAGGGGGACAGCTGCCGGGCCCACCGCCCCAAGCTGCAAGCGATTTGTGGACTAAGAGGTGAGCCATCAACTCTTGGGGGGAAACAATGGGTTTGCGGGTTTTCTCTTGTGCCCCCCGAACTTAAAGGAATGCAGTGAAACCCCTTCCCTGCCATCCAGCCAAAGAGAGGCAATGGCCAGGACCAGGCGTGTTGCACGGAACACCGGGTGGCGTGCCCGTGGGGCGGAAGGGGGCTAGTGTTCCGAGGACTGCATTTGCACAGTGCTGCTCACCATGGAACACGTGCACAGCACGAGACGCTGCCCAAGGGCTTCCGAAAAAGCACCAGATTTACAAGGCAAAGCAGTGAGTGCGCTGAACTGCCCGGGCTTTGGTTATTTAATCCCAAATCGGCGGGTCTCACACAGGGCAACAAGGTCTTATTTTAGTGCATGTGTGCGAGCGCAGGCATACTTTGTAAAGCATCTCACCACGAGACATTTATAGCACCGTTTGTGACAATCCCCTTGGCGGGCTCCCATCTCTTCAGGGGAGCTCCCAGGCTCTTTCTGGGACCCTGGAACTCATGGGCTGTTCCCAGCAGCAGAGAGCGCCTCCCCGCGCTGCAAAGCTGGCAGAGCCAAAGCTGTAGTCCTGCAAACTGGTCTTCTCTTTTTTCAGTGTTTCATGCTCTTGGGGCCATATAAATATTGCAGAAAAGACGAGATTCCTGTCGACCCCATGCCTACCTAGCACCTGTGTCCCCGGGGATTTTCAGCTAGTGGGGGTGAAACCAGCATGGCCATTTCAAAACCATTTTCATGTGAATGTTTTCAGAAAAGATCCAATTTTTAAAAAAATACTCCTTTTACTCAATGTCCACTTTTCAAACCCATTTGTTCTGACATTGTTTTCCTAGCTTGCTTTCTCCTTTCTTCCCCCCCTTTTACCCTCACAACCGAAACACGAACTAGAACGGCCCGTTTTCATTAGAGGGAGGCGGAAGATACTGAAAATGACACCCTCTCATTTTAAAAACAAGGGCCATTTTTTTTTTTTTAACTAAAATATTTTCCAGCAACTCCAATGACCCTGCCTTGTCTGCCCACCTCATGCAGCCCTGACAGTCCAAGAAGGATTTGCTCTGCTCAATTGCAGCAAAGCTCTCTGAGCCATTCTGGCCTGAGCTCCTGTAGGCAACCCAAGGGAGTTCGAAAGGCTCAGCCGCTGTCGGGACCCGAAGAGGAGGAGATAGAGCATGGACAGCAGTTTACTACGGCGGAACATGGCTCTGTGGATAGGCGGCAGGGCAGAGAGAGAGGAACTGAGTACTCCCAGCACTGCTTGCTCCCAGGAGAGCATCAGAACTGCATAACTTCTTTCTGCGGACTCTCCTGGGTTCAGCGGCTGTGTCGATGAATGGAGCTACCGAAGGCAACATTTGGGAAGGAGACAGACCTGGTAGAAAAAGCCCATTTATTTTTTACTTAAAAAGCGAGTGTCATTTATTTCTCCAAATAACCCTAAAAACAAAACAAAAAAGGTCAGTGAAAACTTGCCCTAGAAAGCTGAAAAGCTTCAGAGTTTTGAAAATTCATTTTGGTAAAACTTGTATTTTTGAAAACGGTACAATGTTACCAACGCCAAAATATTTTACCAACCTTATGTCAGTTTTCAATTTTCAATGATACACTGAAAAAATTTCAACCCAAATCAAAATCTCTTTTTTTGGTAAAAAAAAAAAAAATATATTAAAAAAAATGTGGACCAACTCTCAGGCCTGCCAGCAGGTGGGGTATAGAAGACAACTGCCCCGGAGCTCAGGTGTTCAAAAGGGCCCAGGGCAGCAGGGCCGGCGCTCAGAGACCTGGGCCTTTCAAATCTCCTCTGGAGCCCTGTGAGGTGCGCTCCAGGCAGTGCTGGGGGGGACATCCAGGCGGCACTGAGGGCTAGCTGCCCCAGCCCCGCCCCTTCCATCCAGGGCCCTGCCCCTTCTGGGAGCACAGAGCTACACCCCCATCTTGCCCAGGGGCCCGGCGAGGCGGTGGGCTCCCTTTCCACTCTAGTGGCATGTCTTGTAATGTCATAGCCTTTAAGAAGGCAGTGTTGCCTAATGGATACAACTCTGGGCTGAACTCAGGAGACCTAGATTTCATTCCTGGCTCTGCCACCAGCCTGCTTGGTGACCTCGAGCAATGGTGCCTCGTTGCCCAGTGACTCAGTTCCCACGGTCTCTACGATGGAGATAACGATACTGACCTCCTTTGGGATCTATGGACGAAGAGCGAGCTGGTCTCAGCAGCGTTCCCGCGCTGCTGCTCTCTAAAGTTCTTTAGAACTTACTTTCAAGGTGAGCCAGCATCCACCATCGTGATCTTCACCCTTTCGATTTGTCTAACATTTAAATGAGCACACAGCATAATCCGGACAAGTTTGGGAACTGAAACAGGACCACAGCAGGGAAAAATAAAGGACTTCCTCTTGGACGCAGTAATGAATATAGCCCATAACGTGTGTGATACATCCCCCATTCCCATTGCAACTGACTGGGGGGTCTTAAATTACTCCTTTTGGTGTAAGTAGAAAAGGAGTCTGAGTTGGGAGGACAAAAACACAAATCGCAAAGGACAATATTGACCAGCATTTTTCAAAGAAGCTTTCTCCATCCCCCATAGGTCAACAGGTCTTTTAGGAGGCGTCCTGTGTAACGATGTCTCCTCCTTATGGAGTTGGTCCTGCTTCAGCTAAGTCGACAGAAATTTTATTTCTGTCTTCAGTGGGCCCGATGTGATCTTCCCACTAGCTGGCGCTGCTCCTGCTGCCCAGCCCCCATGACTGGTGTTGTCTGACTCTCACGTCCATGCTTGTCATTCTGTAGGTTTTCCAAGCGATGGAAATGGGAACGACAGGTCGCAGCAGCCCAGAGGGAAAGGCCTTCCTGGTACGTTGTCTTCTCCGCCCTCCCGTTTTGTACGTGAGCGAGTCGGGCAAGGGGTCCCGAGGGCAGCCCAGAGCTGGCTGGCCCCTGGCTGCATGGAGATGTTTCACAGGCTGCCACTGCCCAGCGATGACTGTGCACACTGCCCATGTGTGCGTTACAGCCCACCCCATTCCAGCCTATTACCTCTGGGGGATATGCTCCACTCTGACCTGGCTCTCCTTGTGCTCCCCTGTAATGGGGAGAAGCCAGGTCAGGAGGTATATGCATGCGCCAGGGATATGGAGGGAGGGCTAGGTGCTGGATTCCTTTCCCCACGTTTACATGACACATCTGCATTATCCCTTTACTTCCCCACAACCCCCAGCCAGCCACATCTTGACTTACACACCCGAGCGAGGCCGATACACTTCCTATGCGAAAACCCTGCACGCTCCCGCTGCATTGCTTAATGCGAGCTCTGATCCAGCTCCCCCTGCAATCAACAGGGCCACGTTCTGCCCCCAAGCAGCATGCAAACTGTGTCCTGGGCCAGGTGCTGTCAGTAACGGGGTCGGACTATCCCACACAGGCAGCTGGCCTTGGAAAAGCAAATAAATATTAGTGTCTTTGGAGCCGTACGCTCTTCCCTCATGCCTGAGAATGTTTCCGTGACAGCTGCTGTGTAGCGGAGATCAGGAATTCACCAGGACAAGGAAGGGCAGACCCAACACACAGAGCTAGCGGAAGTACCTCCAGTGGTTCCGTGCACATCTGAGTACCCAGACATTTTCCTCTACCCCCCCTGCCAGCACACAAGAGGAGTCCTCTTGAGGAAAATTAAGACTTTCTGATGCAAAAAGGAATAGCCCCAGCACCAGCGGGGTTAATAAATTCACTTTAATCAGACGCGTTCCTGCTTTTATGAGGACTCCGGCATCCCGGAGCAGCTGGTGCTGCTGCAATATTTACAAACGGTGTGACAGTAACTGAGACTGAACCACATTAAAACACACGCTGCTGCCACACTGCGCAACAAAATCCCATCATTCACAGGCCTGAGCCCGGCCAGCCGTGAATTACAAAAAGGGATCGGGCCTCCCGGGCCGGCTCTTAAAGCAAGGGCCCTTTGGCCGGCAGGACACAGATCCCAAGGCGCTTTCTGAAAAACACTAAGGGATAGCCCCAGGGTCACAGCCACAGTTCCCCCTCTGCCGACCAGGCTCTAAATGTCAAAGGCAGGTGGGACGTGGCATTTGCTGACTGTGCTAGCTTAATGGCACTGCAGCCCCGGGGGACAGACTGATGCCATCTACTCCCTGTGTACTGCCAATGCACTCAGCCCCTGATCTCAGCTGCAGTGCCTGTTGTGCTAGGGGCTGTGCACACACCTGGCGAGAGAGAGTCCCTGCCCCACGGACCTTATAATCGACACAGAGAAAACAAATAAAAGGAGAGGATGTGACGCCAGGGTATGAAGCAGGGACCAGAGCGCAGGCTCACAGCGGCCAATCCAGAGGTCACAAGACGAGCAACACTTTTACACTCTGGCACAACACAAGTCTCCCATCCCACCTATCAAAGTGCGTGCACACACGAACGAGCAACACCTTTTACTCAGGCGGTAAATGGAGGCAGGGAGGTATTTTTTGACTTCAGCTATGAGGCCGCCCATTGGAAATGGCTCAGAAACACCGACCTAGACTATTCCTGCAAGTGTGCTGTGTTTTCGGGACAAGGGACTTCAGCTGGCACCAGCCATGCCTCTCCAGCACGTTCTACTTCCTTCCCCCAGGCAGGGTCTCCCCACCAATGCCTGCCTGGCAGGGACTGTTCCCAACCCGCACTGCCTTGTTCACTCCACTCACGGCTGAAGCTCAGGAATTGGTCTACCCCGTACATGCTGAGCTCTGCTGTATCAATTTGCCGTCGAAGCTATAAAAGCTTCAGGCCTGGCCAAAGAGTTTGCAGGGCCCAAGGCGGTGTGTTAAGGTTGGCTGCACCGCATGGCCGGGCGGCTGTCAGCCAGGGCAGTGAGTGAACAGGCGGGCACCGGGCAGCGCGGAGCCCAAGGCAACCACCTTGCTCGCCTAGCCCTAACGCCAGGCCTGGGAACCTCAGTGCCACTTAGCTCATTGGTGGGCCACGTCTATAGGATTTAGCCTGCATGCGTGGCAGGTGCCCTGCAGGATGAGAAAGATTCACTGTATTCTAGTCACAGGGATGTTTTCTTTATCCAAACAGGCCAGCCAGTTCAGATGCAGCCTTGCGAGCCGGTCCCAGTCATTACTTCCTACACTAACGAAGGTAGGTGGTGACCCAGCGAAAGCTGGTTTTCTGGAGCAGTGCAGCATTCATCTCTTATTTATGCTCAGACGAGAGAAAATCTGTCCAGAACATCACCACAGCTAGAGCCAAATACGAGAATGTTTCATAAGCCAACAGTAAAGGATGAAGAATTTGAAGCATCCCTGGGCTGGGCTTTCAGGAGTCTTAGGCCTGCTCTACCATTCGGAGTTTTGCCAGTATTGCTACTGGTTAAGAGTGTGGCTTTTTCTTTAACCTGACACAGCTAAGCAGGTTAAAGTCCTAGTGTTGGCTAGTCCTTTATATTGACATGACTGGGCTTATCACAACCTGGCTAATGCTGCTTCCCCAAACCAGCATCAGCCCTTTCATACAAATCTAATTGCATCCACACTAGAGGGGTTTTCGGTATTGGCCCAACACCCAGCAAAACTCTCCTAGCGCAGAGCAGCCCCGATGAGAACAAGGAAGGTAACAAGAGCTTGGCCACTGGATCCGATTCACTCTCTCCATTGTGTAACGGGACTGTCTTAGGTTTGAATCCTCCTGCACATCTGTTCTATAATAAAACCTCCTTCAAACCTTGTTGGTCCTTCAAAAAGTGGGTCTTGATTAGGGGTGACACAGTTAATAAAATAATTCCCAAAAACAAGACTGCTTCATTCCTTTGGTTTTCAACTTTTTAAAAGCTTCCTGTGGAATTGCTCTCGTGCCTTTTTTAGTTGATTTCCCAAGCAGGTTTTCCTAATAAGCATTTCTAGTATAGCTAGGCACTATGTCTACACTGCAACACTATTTCGGGATAGCAAAGTATCCCAAAATAGCTATCCCGTGTCTTAACAGCAAGCCTGTTATTTATGGCTCGCTATTCCAACATCCCTGTAAACCTCATTCTACGAGGAGTAAGGGGCATTTCGGATTTCGCTTTATTTCAAAATTTGGCACTGTTCAGACAATGCCAAATGACAAAATATGCTATTTCAAAATAGCATTGAAATAAGATACACACTTTGTGTAGCTCACATTGCGTGTCTTATTTCGAGATATGGTGCAGTGTAGACGGGCAATCAAGAGTAGCGTTGCTGGCAGCGCTTATCCCAGCCCATAGCACCTTCGGAGTAAAATAAGCAATAGCCAGAAAAGTGCAGCTGTCTACACTAGGGGCTTCTGTTGCCACTCCTCCTCACACCCGATGGACAAAATAACCCATGCCAGCAATGTCTGTAGTGTAGTGTTCTGAGCTCACAATACTGCATGATCCACATAGCACAATGGCCAGGCTGCAGCTAACTGCTTTCCTGCAAGGTCACTTCACTCTCGGAAATATCATCAGTGGTGTAGGTGTCCACGGCTAGAACTTCATCACACCAAGCAGCTCAGGCCAGGGGAAAGCTGACACTTCCCAGGTGCGATCTTTTCCTGCAGAAGTTAATGGCATAAATGGGTCTGTTTTTCAAGCGTTGCTTCTTGTTTATATTTTACTCTTGGGAAAAGGAAAATCAGTCAGAGGTCTGTGCTTTTGGTAATGTCTCCATCTCTTTAAAAACTATTTCATATAGTAATGAGTATCTTAATTTATTCTGAAGTTGGGGTCCCTACTGTAGTGCATTATGCTCTGTTAGACCAAGTGAACCTTTATCATTTGGGTGGTTACAAGTGTTTAGGAAGTGCCCGCTGCACTAGAACTTAGGTGCACGTAGAACACAGAGTTACACCACAAGTCACATTTCCTAGTCATGGTCCCTTCAGCACCTCTCTTCCAAACACGGCAAGAGTCCAGAGGAGAGCCACAAAAGCGGTCAAGGGGTTATAAACCCGAGTGACAGGAAAAGTTAAGAAATGAGCATTCTTTGTCTTGGGAAAAGACAACTGAGGAGGGACTGGATCAGAGACATCAAATACATGGAAGGGCTGTTATAAAGAGGACAGTGATCGATTGTTCTCCATGTCCAAGTGATGGGCTTAACCTTCAGTGAGGGGTATTGGGGTTAGATCAGCGATCCTCAGTCCCTGGCTCGCAAGATGCGTGTAGCTCCTTGAGGTGTAGCCCACGGCTTTTCAAGGCTCCTTCCCTGAGTGCCACGACCAGCTGATTCGCGGTGGGGGAGGGAGCCCCCACTCCTCGCCCTTCTGCTCAGAGCACAGTTAAAAAACAATTAACCCCTGATGTGAGCAGGAAACGACACATGGCAAAAGCAACACAGAAGCTCAAGGATGAAGACGTGTACAAACCCTTTGGAGGGGATTAGAAACATGATGATCTCTTTGTGCCCAGTAGTGGGAGTACATGCTCAATATGCAACAGTTCCAATATCCAATTCCAAACATCTAATTGAATCAGCTGTTGCATTACTGGTCATCCAAATTTCAGCATCCATTTTCCACCAGGAAGCAAACTCAGAAAAGGGACTTTACCTCAAACAGAAAAGAGCAAAACAAGAAAACGCTTCACGTTAACACAAATGAAAAAAAGTCACAAGGGCATCATACAAAAGGTGAAAAGACTTCAGCTGTCTGATTCAACGATGCTGAGACAGGCATCGGATATCTCAGCATGCATCGAAAATATCCTCAAGGCAAGGTTGTCTTCTTCTGAGTTTGTTAGCCTTGCTACGGATGAAAGCCTGGACATCAATGACATCCCCCAGTTACTGCTATTTGTCATCGCTACAGCTGCTGATCTTGACATGATGGAAGAATTATTAGACATGGTTCCTCTGCGGAACCGGAGGGGAAATTAAAATCGCCATAGTGGATACCTTGAAAAAGTTGCTTGGTAAGAACAAGGGGGGGGCTGTCGTGTTGCTGAAACAAGCGCTGAACGCCGATGAGAATGACCTTTTTTTCATATCATTGCCTCGTGCCTTAGGGAGCATTATTTGTAAGGTTTTGTTCTCCAGACATAGTACAATTCACCAAGTGTGTCAGGGCGCAGGCTAGGAATCACCAGCAACCTCGGCTTTCCTGTGAAGAATTTGGCAGCCAATGTGGGGCTCTGGTTTTGCACACTGAGATGAGATGGCTTTCACGAGGGCACACGCAAGCACATTTTGCGGCTGTTTTCGAACCACTCAAACTTTTCGTTGTTGGGCATGGAGAAACGGATCGATTTTCATTCTTGGGCACCTTAGCCTGGTTGCTCTCCATTGCACTTCTGTGCAATGTCACTCAGCTTGTAAAATGAGTTAACTGTGAAGCTGCAAAGCAAGAATAAGGCTGTGTACAAACTGTACATGGCTGTCAAAACATTCTGTCAAATTGCAGTGACTACACAGCAGTGTCAGCAAAGGGGGCTGCCGTCTTTTTGCAAACATGCAGAAAGTGATCAAGAACAAGCTGAACAAGAATTATGGTGCTGCCAGATTCCATGATTTTAAGAATTCTTACAAACTTTTGCTTCTGGTGACTGATCTATTGCTCATTGAGATGGCAGAAATGGAAAAAAACCAGCTCCCAACTCAGAGATGCAGATCCAGGGATGGAACCTGGGGAACTGAAGAGCTGTGATGAACTGGCACACCAGTTCTCTCAAAATACAGGGGTGAAGTTCTGGAAATGAGGAAGCTGAGCACCCAAAGGGAAAGGTGAAACCTGGAGCTTGGGCTCTGCGTTATTTACCACTCCACAAATTTGTGCGACATCTGCAAAGTTTATCAGCAATGATTTTGTGTTTTCTTCCAGGTCATTGATAAAAATGGTTAAACTGAGTACGGCCACAAACTAATTCCTGCAGAACCCTTCTGGAAACACCTTCTCATCCCCCTCCCCCTCCACACACACACCATGATTCCCTTTTGACAACTACATATTGAGTCCTCACTTAGCCAGTTTTGCATCCATTTAGTCCCGAAAAAGATCACTGCATAACACAAAAGTGTGTCTCCTTCACCCACAGAAAAGGGCGCACTAAAGCCCCTCCCACTTTGTGTCTCAGAGCCTGGGACCCAGACGGCTACAACTCTGCAAGTGTCAATTTTACATAATTCTGGTTTTGCAATCAAAACGTTGTGCGGTATTGGAGTCAACACACACAACACCGTCTTCAGACCAAGCGACACACGTTTTCAATACGCTGTTAAGGAAAGGCGGGGGAATGGTTTAATATCTGTCACAGCGGGAATCTGAAGTGCATGGGATCATATTTGATTTGCTTGTTTCGCTCTTTTGTCTCTTCCATTCGTAGTGTGGCAAATGTGTACACGTCATTTAAAAATAACAGCACAGATATATCTTCAAAGCAGGCGTGTGGAGAAACCATTGCACTGAGGCATCAGCCAACAAAGGACACTCTGGTTTTCAGAGAGAAGAAAGAGGCAGGGGAGGGATAGTTGGACAGGAGGAATGTTGAGCTAGAAAGTGGACACTCTGTGAGTTACATTAGTATTGGTAGGATGTTAATGAATGTGGTTTGCATTTGGATATTATTGTTCTTAAAATGTTTTCACTTGCTAGTTGCCTTTTTTATTCCTTATCCACTTCTGACTCTTTTCCTTGCAGGAACTCATGTGACTGTTGAGGTACATCCTAGAAATACCACCCCACAGCTGTTCAAGAAATTCTCCCTTGGAAAAGGTACGTCGCTGTTTTAAACCATTTGTGCTAGCTAAAATATGCGATCTCAGTGGCACTCGACAGCAGAGAGACAAGGGGCTTGTTTGTTTACCACAGCATGAAACCTGCTAGCTCATTGTCTGTGCATATTAACGATGAAAGTAACGGCAGGGTGGCACTGGTCAAAGTGTGATTTCCCAATGTTCAATACACTGTCCCAGGCACACCCAATGACAGTTCCCCTCGCTACTTCCACGCCGCATTTCAGCTTCCAACTGCCAGCTGTTTTAGAATTCTAAAAGTATCTTCCCTTGTCAAATCCCTCGTACTTCAACACCGATGAACCTAAACCCTTTTCACTTACATTTAAAATGAAGTTTCTGCTTCAAAGACCAACGGGGGAAATTCAGCGCACTAGATGAAAGTTTCTGAAAGTTGTGCACAACCCAAAAGTGGAGGATTGAAAGGACAGGTCTATATAAATGTAACTAGAAGAGCCACTCCCATGGCAATCCTTCTCAAGCGTTCCGGTGCAATTTCTGTGCATTCCCTTGCCAGGACTGTTACGGGGTGTTTCCGGTGCAGAATGGCACTTGTATTCTGGCCCGAGGTGACAGCATTTTAGTAACGGGTGAAGTGATTTCTGTAGTCAGACGCTACCACATTTTGTCCTCATTTACACCCTCTGTAGCCAGCAGATCATGGCGGCTAGAAGGGTGCAGGTGAATGTTGATCACACCGGACAAAACATTTTGGAATTCTTCAAGAAAAGAACCATTGAAATGTAAGACCCCACTCCTGTTGTGGGTCCCCAGTTTCAAATAAAATGACAAATCTGAGTCCACCTATTGAATATTTTCCCTGCTCCCAAAGCAGACTCAGACTGGCCTCGACTCAGTTAAAGAGCGGAAGGGATGCACTTTTTCCCCTGATGGGAAGTAGCCTGGATAGAGAGTCATTGTCCAGCTCTGCACCCTCTACATTCTGATCCGTCACTCTCGACAACTGGGCGGTTCAGAACAGTGTGCCGGGGTGGGGGGACAGGAAAGAAGGAAATGCTCCGTGCATCTTGAGTCGGAACTAGCACAGCCACTGAGGACAAATGAAGTTGTGCTGTAGGCTTTAACAGGGAAGAGATGGAGCCCGGGGTGCTTGCAGAGGGAGAGGTGCTTGCCAGGATGACTGGTGGAATTTCCTTGACTAATTCTGTCTGGGGGTTATTGCAGGAGTCCGCAAGCTGCCCAATCTGACAGGCCAGGATAACAGAGGTGAGGCTGCTTGTTTACCCTAGATTTTGTGAGGGTGAAAACTCTAATCCGGCTTCAGGGGAGTTGCTCTAACCTAAGTGGGGTCCAATATTGCCCATTACAGGGCGTTGGGGCATGGGAGAGGGAGCCAACGGCGGAGTTCAGAAGATGAGTGCGCTGTGCAGACGGGGGATGTGTGCCCATCTCCCTGCTGCGCAGGTGCGCGTTGTGCTGTGCCAGCACCTGGGTCGTGCATCACAAGGAGCACTCGGTAGTGAGAACAAACCCCCCACAACTACAGGCATCTGACGTTGGGTGGCTGCATCACCCCTAACACAGCTGAGCCGTAGCCCACGCTGGCAAGGTGCCGTTTAACACCTGTGCTGCAGGCGCTAGCATGGGCTAGTCTCGCTCTGAAATGCACTTTTCCTTCTGCCCTACGTAAGCCAGGAGGTTGGCTTGCGGGAACAAAACGCTCCCAGCTTTCGTCCCGCACTAGAAGAGGTCTCACTGCTTGCGAACGTGCTACCTGGCACCTTCATGGTCATAGGCCTGGTGGAGGGGAAGCGGGCTCTACTCATCTCTGGCCTGCATGCAACAGTACATGAACCACAGGGCTAAGGACGAGGAAATACAAGCCTGTTTTCCAGCCCATAGACACGCTACCTTTCACTGCCCTTCTCTACTGTTCATCTCACCCCCGTTTGACAATCTTCTAGGTTTTCAAGAGAACAGGAAGAGCAGAGCGCCCCTGCCTAGGGAAAAAGACCTGCACGGTAAGTATTTGCTGTCTTGGAGTTCTCTGTCATTAACGCAGCTCAGCTTCCTCACTGCAGGGAGCGTAACCCCACGGGGGAACTTGCTTTAGAAGTAGCGCCTTTGCCCATCACAAAAGTGCTCTGGCACCAGCTAACAGCTATCGCAGAGAGCATCGCCATTTCATTCCAGTCGCTCTAAAGATGCCTGGCTTTGCACACTGCTCTGCCCTCTGGGATCGGCAGCCAGGGCAGTTCGGTGAATGGCTTGCCTGGCTTACCCAGGCTGCATATGCCCGAGCGCTGAGAAGTCTACTTTGCAAATGGGCCCGCAGCACATTTCTTACCGCCACGGTCCCGGCGCTGGATTGCATGAGTGAGAGCCGCTCCGGGGGCTGTGGCGAGCCCTGGCAGCCAAAGACAAACCCGGATAACCGATTTGAAAACCAAGCCCAGGCGGCTCCCAGGAGGCAAGAAGTCATTAGCAGAGCCAACCAGAACAAGAGCCTTTCGAGTGTGTCAATCTGCCTTCTTGGTCACTGTGACAGCCCCTTTCCATCGCACAGCCGGAGAGACAACCAAGCCATGTAGCGACACACATGCTGTGTGCTCCTGCACTGTGTTAGGCCAGTTCAGCCCAGGAGGTAGCAGAAGATTCCTGGGGCGTATGACTGGATTGGCTGGCTGCTTTCCCATCGTAAGGAAGGTGCTGAAGGAAGCCTAGGAGAGCAGTGGGGAGATTTCTGCTCCTGTAATTGGCCAGGAGCGTGGGGGGCCGCTGAGAACGAATGCACCTTGGGAGCACACCTGCCACCCCCCACAGGGGCTGACTCAGTCTACTTGGGGCCATCCGTCCTGACGGGTGGCCTTATGGCTTCCCCTTGCAGGAGTCCAAGGTTGCAGCCAACAAGGCAGTGTCCCAGCGTTAGGGGTGTCGATGCTGCAGCCTGCATGGTGCATGCTAACAGTAGGTGAAGCTGCTTGTCCTCACCACCTCCTAACAGAGAAGGGGCTGTGCTCGCGCAACCCTCGCAGAAGGCAGCCTGGTCTGGCCAAGGCTGCCTGGGGACAGACCTTCCTGCCTCCCACGGAGGGGGCTGGTGCAGACGGGAGCAAACAAGTGCTCTGTATGTGAGCAAATGGTGTCCCGTCCCCCTCCAGCAGTGCCTAGGCCAACGCTGCCTCTCTACGCTTTTCCCTCCGGGTGCAGAGTGAATTGTTATATGCCCCAAGGCAGGTGCGAACGTGCCCCGCCAATGGAAACAAAGCCCCGCTGTGCTAATCAGCTGGTGGCATCTGAATCGCTCCTGCGGGGCTGGGCTGCCCACACACTCAGCTTCCGGGGAACACTGGCTAGGCCACACCCGGAGACGGCAGGGACGGCTAGCGCGAGGGCCACAAGAGCTGCGTATTTCCGCTCCGGCAGCTTTTGCTATGCAGGAGACACCTTCAATCTTTGTGCTTGCCGGAGCCCTCCCCACCTCCGGAGACACAGCAGCCCACAGAGCAACGTTCCCCATCCAGGTGCTCCACCTCTTCGGTAACATGGCCTGGTCTGTCTTCAAGCCCTTGCAGCTGGGTGGCGGCCCAGTTACCACTCTGCATGCTGTCCCCTTAGCTATGGATGGGCACTCGCCCAGTAAAAACTCTGCTTCTCTTTATACCCCCTTCCCTCCTGCCTCCCTGCAACGCAGCAGCGATAAAGCAGTAGCTGGGAGGGTCTCCTAATCCCAGCATGCCAGAGGGCAGGATTCTTGTAGCTTTGCCTTGCTAGAATGGCCTGTTCGGTGCTGGTTGCAGGGGGAAGGGAGGGAATTTTTTTTAAACAATTCAAATTAATTGAAGGGGGTTCTGCAGGGGTCTGTTTTAGGACTGGTTCCGTTCAAGATCTTCATCAACGACTTAGATGATGGCTGAGAGAGAGCGCATTTACAAAGTCTGCAGAGGATAATAAGCTGGGAGGGGTTGCAAGTGTTTTTGTAGATAGGATTACAATTCAAAATGATCTGGACAAATTGGAAAAAGAGTCTAAATTACATAGGGTGCAATTCAACAAGGACAAACATACAATACACCACTTCGGGCGGGACAATCCGTTTCACGCACACAGAATGGGAAGGAGCCCTGCAGAAAAGGCTCTGGAGATGGTGAGCCACAAGCTAAATGTAAGTCAGCAGTGTGATGCCGCTGCAAACAAACAACAAACAGCAAGCGTCATTCTGGGACACACTCACAGGAGAGTTGTCAGCAAGAAACGGGAGGTATTCCTCAGCGACACAGGCCTGATTTCGGATTCCCTTGCTCCTCCTCAGTCAAATCTTAAATCCGAATCCTGCAAAGGCTTTTATGTATCAGTCACTTTACTCACTGCCGTAACATAGAATCATAGAGCTGGAAGAGACCTCAGGAGTCATCAAGTCCTGCCCCCTGCTCTAGGCAGGACCGATCCCAACTAAATCAACCCAGCCAGGGCTTTGTCAAGCCGAGACTTAAACACCTCTAGGAATGGAGATTCCACTACTTCCCTAGGGAACCCATCCCAGTGCTTCACCACCCTCCTAGGGAAATAGTTTTTCCTAATATCCAACCTGGACCTCTCCCACCACAACTTGAGCCCATTGCTCCTTGTTCTGCCATCTGTCACTACTGTGAACAGCCTCTCTCCATCCCCTTTGGAACCTCCCTTCAGGAAGTTGAAGGCTGCTCTCAAATCCCCCCTCACTCTTCTCTTCTGCAGACTAAACAGACCCAACTCCCTCAGCCTCTCCTCACAGGTCATGTGCTCCAGCCCCCTAATCATTTTGGTTGCCCTCCGCTGGACCCTCTCCAATGCGTCCACATCCTTTTTGTAGTGGGGGGCCCAGAACTGGACACAATATTCTAGATGTGGCCTCACCAGAGCCGAATAAAGGGGAATAATGACATCTCTGGATCTGCTGGCAATGCTCCTCCTAATGCACCTAATATGCCATTAGCCTTGGCTACAAGGGCGCCCTATTGACTCATATCCAGCTTCTCATCCACTGTCATCCCCAGGGCCTTTTCTGTAGAACTGCTACTTAGCCAGTCGGTAACCTCGTTGATTTCACTGGCCCTATTTCCCTGAGTAAAGGGACACCTAGGCTCTACAGGTGTTCTCGGGCAAATCATGCCAGATACTTTACTGAGACTACCTGAGGGCTAAGGATGTCAGAAGCTAGCTCTTGCTGAATACTGTGAGACCAGCACTAGGCCTCAGAGGCTAGAGTTACCCGTTTGGGTAGCTGTTGGACGTCATCTCCTATTTCTCCTGCCCATTTTCTGTAGTGCAAAATGTGCAAAGAGGCACTCCCAGCTCAGGCAAGCATGGCGCTGCTCTGACTGGCTTAGCTGGGCGGGACGGAGAAAGCAGACAGGCCAGGGTATTCACGATCGTCTCGTGCATGTGGACTGTCTTCACTCGGGGGTGGGAGGCTCTGCTCTTGCATGCGGCCAATTCCAACGCTTCTCCTTCCTGATGTGATTGTGTTGTGTTTCCAGCGTACCCATGGGACAACTCCAACCTGAAATCCATTCCTTTAGACCTAAAGCAATTTGAGAAATTGGATGCCTACGCATCAAAGGTACGTCTCCTCGAACTCCCGCTTCCCACAGGGACGTGCTGTCTTCAGCCAGGTGGGACCTTGCGCCCTGGCAGGCCATGGTGCTCCACAGGGGAAGGAGATGGTGCAGTCTTTTGGTCTGACCTAGAATTTCAGAACTTCTATCCCCAAAACTATCTGGAAAATACCTTTCCCCTGGTCATTTTAACTGGGGAATAGCCTACTCAGGAGAAAAGTGGGATGGAAAATATCAGCCACTCTCCGTGCAGACTTACAGCTGCAAATCTCCACTGAGGAGTCCTCTGAAGAGGATGTTTAAAAAAGAGACAGAGCTCCATTGTTAAGAGACAATAGAAAGGGTGTGCAGGGGCAAGTGGTGATACATGGCCATCGGCTCTTACAACACACAGTGACATTGATGAAGATTGTGTGTGTAGAGCTACAGGCAAAATATGCTTTGGGCAGGAGGTGGTACGCACAGACGCATCGATACGGTCCTCTGAAGGGCTGGAAAGGGCGGCTATTCTGGGACAAAAAGCTCCCCTTTGCCATGAAGGTCAAATATGCCCGGCCCACAATAATCCTAGATCTGTGTTGCCTTTCAAAGGGACTAGTCTCATAAGCAGAATTGTCCAGAGGTGCTGGCAGACGTGCAAGAACAAAAGCAATGTCAGAGGCAGAAGGGGGGGGGGGGACTCCTATCCCCTCACGTTTGCTCACTTGCACCTTCTAACCCTCCTGCTCCTTACAAACAGCTGAGCAACAAGAACAGCCCAGAGGAACTGGTGGAAGCCCTGCTCCGAGAAGCGCGGACTGATCTGGAGAAGGTCAGAGCCATCTGGATGTGGATATGCCATCACATAGGTAGGCAGAGGTCTCGGACTCCCACCGCACTGGCTAACAGTGCTGCTGCTATCATTCTCACTGTACTGTGATTGTGCCTTGTCGATGGATTTCTAGGCAGCACCTGAGGAGGAGGAGGAGGAGGAGGAGGAGGGAGCCCACTATTCAAACCTTGTTACAACCTTGATCATAGTTTGGCATGTGTTTTAAATGAAGGCTTGGACGTCTCCCTTCCCATCCTTCACTGCACCTCTAGGGATGGAGATGCCACTCCCTCCCTAGGGAACCCAGCCCAGGGCTTCCCCACCCCCACCCACCTAGGGAAAAAGCTTTTGCTAATCTCCAACCTAGACCTCCCCCACTGCAACTTGAGACCATTGCTCCTTGTTCAGCCTAGCTCCATCCTCTTTGGAACCCCCCTTCAGATAGCTGAAGGCTGCTACTGAACCCCAGTTCTCTCAGCCGCTCCTCATAAGACAGATGCCCCAGCACCCTACTCATGTTTGTTGCCCTCCGCTGGACTCTCTCCGTCCGCATCCTTCCGGTAGTAAGGGGCTCAGAACTGGAGGCAATGCTCCAGATGTGGCCTCACCAATACAAATAGAGGCGTAGTCACTTCCCTCGATCTGCTGGCAGTGCTCCTACTAATGCAGCCCAAGATGCCGTTAGCCTTCTTGGCAACAAGTGCACACTGTTGACTCGCATCCCACTTCTCGCCAGCTCACGGAGGAGGTTTTAGAAATCACGGCTCTAGCACTTCCCTTCTCTCATGTCCCAGGGGCAGGCTCTAAGGCACTTATATTAATGAAGTCTTTCAGATGAAAGTCAAGTTGCAGCATTTCATCAGCCTGTGCAGCATTCCCACGCAGGAGGAATGTTACATGAGTGCCGATAGCTTCTTTTAGCCCTTTGTCAGAAAGATAGCGTCATATTTCTAAAGACTTATAGACACAGTCGAGGTTATTAGGTATCAACACGAACTGTCCTGGCCACCTTCTCGAGCTTTGCCTAGAATAGCATTGCTTTGTTTCCATGTATTTGGAAAATGATATTTCCTGCAGCTCATACTATAAATTCCCTACCCTCATTTATCCTTGAGTAAATAAATGGCTAATGTTATAGTTTGGTGGCTGAACCAAAAAGACCAAAAATTGGTTCATTTTGAATCAAAAGCTAATAACTTTTCAGGCTGAAAACTAATAAAAGCAAAAGAGAAACAGCCCAAATGAAACAAAATTAAAAAAGAAAAGTTGGGAGGGGAACATGTGGCTCCTGGGGTGCGATGGGAACCTGCCATCCTCTGCTCCCCAGGCAAATAAATGCCCACAAAGGAACCACTCCACCACCCTACCTTCAGGCTGTCCCTTATATCCTGTGTTGGTGGGCCGGTGGCTCCAAGGGTGGGGCTCGAACCCACACAGAAGCATCACCACCAGCTGCCCCATTAGGAAGGCAGGATAAGTGACACCCTGATGGTACGGCAGTGTGGTGGGTTCTGCAGTGGCCTGGGGGTTAGGGCATTGGCCTGGAGAGCCCCGTGTTGTGGGCTTGAGCCCTGTCCCCTCCCCCCACACAGAGCATCACCACCTGCCCCATCAGGAAGGCTGGATAAAAAGGGATACCCTGATGGTGGGGTGGGTTCTCTCTCAGATGTTTTGATCCAGAACTTGTTTGTTGAGCGTTTTTCATATTGCGCGCGCTCACCCCCCCCCCCCCCCCCCCCCAAAACACAACATCCTTCAAGACTTTTTTCAAAGTACTGAAATCAACTATTTTGATTTTTTTTTAAAAAAGTATTTGGGGAGGGCAAAAATTTGCCAGATCTTACCCAAATTCATGAATAGCGTTAGTGCCCTGGAAAGGTTCACAATTGCCCAGCACTAGCCCCACTGATGAGTGATCCACTCACAACAAGTTGTTCCGCATTTTCCATTGATTAGATACTTTCAAGGATTGCTCTCAGATACTGGAGACTTTACATTTTACCCTTCACGGTCACGATCCTGCATCTGGAGCTGTATGGAGATGGATCCTGGAGGAGACACACTGATGGCCCATTCGGCACGGACGGCAGAATCGGAGCCTAGCTTTGCAACTTAGCTCCTCAGGAGATACCTGCACAGGCATTCACAGAGGGCACATCTTTGTACAGCTCCTAGTACAGATCATTTCTCGTTATGTTTCCTAAAGATGAAACTAACCCAAATAGTTTCTATTGCTCACCAAGCCCTTTTCGCCAGGCTTTGGGAGGAACTTTACTTTGTCTTTATTTCTGCAGAATACGACGTTGTGGCCTTCCATAACAAAGCCCAGCGGCTGTGTGAGCCACAGGACGTCTTTCAGAGAGGGAAGAGCGTTTGTTCAGGCTACGCTGCGCTCTTCCATCAAATGTGCAGGTGAATAACTTCACAAACATGCAGCCCCCGGGAGAGAGAATGTTAATTGTCATTTCTCCATCCCCCTTTACGTCACCTAAAACGACTTTACACAGGACTCAAAACTCTCTTTCAAAGCTACGCTGTGGAATAACAGCAAGTCCTCAAAAGGTCAATTTTGCTTCCCCCTCCCTCCCCAGCATAATTTACTTTGCGCCATCTGCTGAGCTTCGCATTGCATTAACATAATGGCAGATGAATACATGGAGATAATTTAGTTAGAAGAGGCTGTGGGTTTTTCCTTTGAGTAGCTGTGCATCTGAAGGTTAAAAGAATGGCAAGGCTGAAATAGTGGAGAACGCTATCTGCAACCAACTCGCATGCAAGAGGTATTCACTGAAGACCAGGCACAAGCCTTTCCAATATTCTCAGAGTAACAACCACCAGCTCTTCTAGAAAGCTGCCATCAGTAGATCTCAGAGCACATTACAAAAGAGGTCATTTCACAACCACAACCCATTCCCCTTCCGTGTGCCAGCAGCCCTCTTGACTACGGTGAGCAGGGCATGGTCCTTAACGGATTTAGAGTAGGGCTTGACAACCAGTTGAATATCAAGCTCAAGTAAAAAGCAGCTTGTTTCACTGCAGAAGCAATACACCCCTTGCACGGGAATATAGCACAAATAGCTTCTCCAGTGCACTTCTCTGTCCCAGTGGAGAAATAACACAGCTCTTGTGCAAGGTGAGCCCTGGGAATCACATCTGATGCCCAAATGTATGCAGTAGTTTGGTTTTATGAACCATTGATGGTGATAAGCAATTCATTTTGCATTTAGCTGCAACATGGGCCTCTACAGGGTCCCCTTCCAAATGAAACCCATTCCATCAACTTCTCAACACACTGATCCCCGTTTTCTGTAGGCCTGGAGAAATCTAATTTTAATTGGTACGTCAGTAATCACTGACTTCTCTGCCTACCCAAGACCCCTGGGAAGCACATTCCTTATTAATAACTAAAGTTTACAGGGCGAGAAACGCACAATATTTTAAAAATATTGTCAAAGATGCTACTGTGGAGAATGCTTCTGGCCAGCAACACCGTGTTCCGGGGGTCTATTCTGCTTTCTTAAAGAAAACAGTGAAATTACGATACACAAAAGGATTTTATAATTGCCTCTTATGTAACTTCTTGCTAGCTCTTCCAAAGACAATGAGAGAAATATACTGAGAAGCAGCCATTTTGTTTATTAAAAAAAAATTCATCTTCCCAGGGGTATTTGTATTATTCACAAGCTCCATTCCTCTACTCGCTGCTGAAACAGTGTCATCCTTCCTCATTCCTGCAACGATGCCTCGTCCTGTGATTTTACATACCCCCCCCCCATGTATCCAGCCTGTTTTGTCTGTATCGAGTGCCAGCTGGATTGTGGCCCAGTGCAGTCACCTCCTGGCAGACAACTGTTACCTCTTTTCTCTCCAGCATTTGACAGAGCGCTCCAGTGAGAAGGAGAAATTGGTAGTGCATTCCTTTTGATGCAATTTTGTTTATTTACAAAGCCTGTACAAAGTCCTATTCCCCTTGAACACAGCGAGGGAAGAGAAAAGAAAACAAAACCAAACCAGTTTCTTTGCTGGCCGTTTCAAGTCTAAAAGCTTTTTTCCCTCTCAGCCTCAAGGTCACATTGCCAGCCTTCTGCTACCGCTGGCTTGGCTTTCTGTCACCGCTTCCGCCTGTGTCCTCTCTCTCATACACACACAGACCAAAATAGCTCCACCAATCAAAGCCCTAACCCCCTGTATTTGAAACCTGTTGGGCCACATGACTGCTCCTCTTCAGCATATGCATAGGTCTGTGGTCTGGGCGCTCCGGCTGTAGCCAGCTGCTTAGAATGGTTTCTGGACATTTACCCTGGATTTAAGGCAGAGGCCATGCCCAACACACAGCAAGGGCTAACTCAACCGCGCTTTTCCTCTGCTTCTGTTGCCACACCCTGATAGTCCTTCTAGCCAGAGTTCCTCATTACTGCCTCTTCTCCCTCCTTGGACACAAGTCAGGTCTTCGATCGGATGCCTCTTCAGCTGGCAAGCCCTGACCGGATGAAAGTCCCATAGCAGGGCAGAGTGAAGGCCAGGGCATTCTTAGGTGGTTAGTACTGGGAGGCCAGTACCCAAAGGCCAATTTTCAACAAATCAAACATTTTTGGCAATGAATGCAAACATGCATTTGACCAATCCTTCAGCCACACTGAATTGCCCAGCATTAGCTTCTTGGGTGGCAGCCAGCTGGACGCAGGTGGCTGACTTTCTGGGACCACTGGAAACCCATTGGGTGTGACTATAAGACACACCAACTTAGGAGAGCCTGAGCAGAGACACGGACAAGACTCAACATGGCTAGCGTGAATGCACACAAGCATGTGCACTTCCCGAGTTGCAATGCAATCCATTTCAGCAGAACCCACTAGTCTCCAGTGTATAGGAAAGAGCATTCGCAGCCATACAACTCTTCTCCTTTTCCTCTCCACTTATTCCATGTCATTCCTCTCCACTATGGGCTCCTCCCCTACATGCCATGTACTGTTTCAGTGGTCTTTCAGCAGCATTTCTCTCCCCTCCTATCCCTTTTTTTTTTTTTTAAGAAAAAACTCACAAAAACGGAGCACAGAATTGAAAGCAAAGATGTGCCATTGAGATATATAAGGACAATGTAACATTTTCCACATTAGTCACCATGGTCTCCATCTTCTTTTTAGCACAGGCCAGGATCTTATTGCTTTTAATTCTCTCTAGGAGGTAGCCGGATTAGTCCCTAGTCCTGTGGCATCTTAGAGACTCACACAAGCATATATTACTGCATCATGAGCTTCTGAGGGCAAAGCCCACTTCCTCGCAGATGTTTCTACTCAACTATCCACAGAGATGGCATCAACAGACACAAACAACTTAACCATTTCTTCCTGTCCATGTTACGTTGCACTTAATGTCATCGTCTACCATCTTATTGTCCAGTCTTCTAGCTTTGCTGGGTGTTTCTTGGATTCCTCACAATTCCTACTAATCCCGTACAATTTAATTCATTTGTCTCTCATTTAAATGACACATGTAAGAGACCTGTTTTGTCCATCTTCATGCCAGCACCGGGCTGTTCCTATATTTGCCCAGTCCATTTTTAAATGGCTCTAGCAGTCTTGCATCCACCATTCCCCTTGGGAGCCACAAACCCAGTTTCTCTCACCATTGCGATAGTTTTACTAATTTCCTCCTAAATGGGATTGCAGGGGTTAGCTGTGGGCAGAATATGACTCTTGGCCTTCAGTTTAAACATGTTGAATGATGGGATTTTCAGAGGGCCTAAGGGAATTAGATGCCCACCTTACCTAGACTACTTTGCAACTCCTACCCTCAATATTCCTTCAAGTCATTGAGCCAGCTCCTGAACTCAGTTATTCCAGTGAAAATCCAAGCTGTCTCCATTTGCATCAATAGAGTACTCCAGATTTACTGCCAGGGAACAAAGCACATGATCATGGACTGGCAAAGACATTGTAGATCACCTTGTAAGGTCTTCTGCACCATCGATAAGGCTCCCAATGCAATTCTCCTTCCAGGCTTTACCAGCTTATTGATTAATACCTCCGTGACAGGCCATCCCTCAACACCTCTAGGGTACGGTCGGTCTTTGCCATGCCAGATATAAGCACCAGTTTAAGAAAGGTTTACTCACGTGTACCCAGAATTCTCTCTTAATTTTAGGCCTTTAATCCTGATCACCTTATCTCCCAGATAATACAAAGAGTCCCTGCCCTTTAATGGATTTACATTGGGGTAGCATGTCCCACCTCACCTCTCTGGTCTGAGCTCCTTCATAGAATTAGGGATTAGGGTTGGAAGAGACCTCAGGAGGTAATCCACTCAAACCCCGTGCCCAAAGCAGAGCCAACCACAACCAAACTTCACTGGCTCTCAAGTCACCACGTTCCAGTTTTAGTACTACTGCTGTCTCCTATCCTTCCCTAAAACTGGCCCTAGCGTAAGGCCTACTCAGGATGACAGGAGCCCTGCTCAAGGACCCCAGGACTCTGCACACAACCACAACACAAATGCATAATCCAGACTGAGGTTTTAGCAAACCTATGTGTAATACTGCCTTACCACCACCCTAACTTTACAGATTTCTTTATAGATCACAAAGATTCTGCTCTGTTGTGAAGCAGCATCACACTGAATTCACGGGCAGTGCATAAGTTATCCACCTAAAATTTCTTTATATCACCTACTTTTAGCCAACTATCCATCCATCATTTTGTAGCGCTTATTTCTGCCATATGAATCCTTTGCATCTCGCTGAGTTAAATTCACGTTCAGCAGATAATCTTATTTCTACAGTAGACATCATTTACCACTTTAAGTATCTACTCCATTTAGTACAAGACTTTTCAATGAACCTGAAAAATTTCAGTGCCAGCCTATTCGATGGACAATCTTCCACTTAAATAAAGCAAATCTGGAATTGCCAGCGGTTTAGATCCCATTCATTCTCCCATAGCACAGATACCGATTCATGCAAAATCGATTATATTTTATTTTCATAACGATATCTAGTGGGTTGTCGGCATTAAAAATAGATTTTCCCCACAGCCTCCTTACTCCACTCTCAGAAAAAAAAACTCAGAACTAGGGAGGTTTAAAACCAATTTCCCTCCATCTAGGAAAAATCCAGGACATATTATTGCAACATCAGAAATCTGGGATCACTTGGTTCAGAGACTGATAGCACCCATCTTGATGGCTGTTTCTGATTTTGGGTAACCTTGGAAAAGACTCCAGTGAGTAACACAATGGAGGAAATCAAGAATGTTCTGTTGTTGGAGTGGATGTAACACTAACCTAGACTGAGGAAGCCCCCAAGGAATAGAAATGAAGAAACCGTCTCCTAAAACAGATGCGATGCACTGCCCAAGCCCTCTGGAAAAGGCGCGGTTGAGAGCTTCAGAAAGCAGTATCGTTCATTGCGAGCAAGGAGCGCACACTGTGCAGCAGTCAGAGGAAAGGGCTGAGTGACTACAGGATTTTGAGTTCTAACACTGATGGAAACACTCGTTTTCATGGATTACCCATGTGCAGCTCCATGCACTCAACTGTATAACAATGAAAAGCCCCCCCCCTTCCCTCTCCCCCATATGAATAACAAACTGCTTTGTAATAGCCTCCTTCCCTCAGCATTGCAGGTGTGCAGAGCATGAAGTTGTCAGGATTCTCAAAGGGGTACAGTTACAGACCCGGACAGTCCTTTACGAAGAACAATGACCACGCCTGGAATGCAGTTTACCTTGATGGAAGCTGGCATCTGCTGGACAGCACCTGGGGAAGTGGCTCAGTTGACGATTCATGCAGAAGCTTCACCTTTCAGTAGGGTACCATTTGCTACGGGATCCTCAGGCCTGGGTCAACACAGGGCCTGGAGGGAGCGGGGCAGTGCTGGGTTTCGGTTTCAGAATTTTCTGGTTGGAGGGGGGAGAAGCTGCTCGTGGTTCGCTCCTATTATCATCTGAATTTTTAACTGATGACAAAGGCCCTGAGGGCCACATTTTCAAAAGCACCTACGTAATTTAGGAGCCTCACTTTCAATTTCAAAAGCTTAGCCAATTAGGAGCCTACGTCTCAGTGACAGTCAATGGGACCTACACTGCTAAGGGCCGAATCCTCAAAGATATTTATGTGCTGAACGTAAGCATGGCAGTACCGGGTCAGGCCAGTGTCCTGTCTGCCGACAGTGGCCAATGCCAGGTGCCCCAGAGGGAGTGAACAGAACAGGGGATCATCAAGTGATACCTCTCCTGTCACCCATTCCCAGCTTCTGACTCCAGAATCCAATAACTTGCCACCGGATTATGCTTGGGGCTAAAGAGAATCCTTGCTCCATATTGTTACAAGAGTCAGACCTTGTAAAAAGATGCAGAAACACGAGCAACCAGTCAACCCCAACACCTGCTAACAGAATCCCCAGATACTCCCCTTAGAGGGTTTTGCTTTTCAAAAACGTTTGAAACTCTACTTTTATTCTGGATTAATATTGAATACGTACATGGGGCTGGCTCCTTCGTTACTTCCTGTACTTAAATGAATGTTCAAAGCAGCCACTGTAAAACGCTACATCTTTATGTAGTGAAGCCTAATAGGAAAGGTGTGTCCTGGATATCGAACCACTCGACTGGCTCAAATGCCTAAATCCGACATTTTTAAACAAACAAATAGGAAGCAGAAAAGAGGAAGCAAATGAAAACCTGACGACTTTGGTTTTCCCTTTCAAAAAGGGCACTATTTTTATCTAAACAACTATCGGCCCAATTTACAAACATGCTGAACATTTATAGCTGCTGCTTTAAACACCACACACAAAACCGACCACATACTTTTAAGAGCACTTTGCCGTTAATTTTAAAACGGATGTAAGGTTCACCCCAATTAAAATTAAGAGAGGCAGCAGCCTCAGGCCTTGTATTTAGATCGAATGGTTTTAGTCTGCGTCTGAATCCTGTAGCTTCCTCTCTCAGATCACCATGTGGGGCTGCACTTCCACAAGAAAGGCTTTGGAGTGTGATGTAAATTTCAGTGAGAGGGCATCTGCAAATCAAGGTGCTGATCTTCCAAAAGCTCCTGCATGTGCTTCACTTTTAAGTATGAAGGGGCAAAAGGAGTCATGTGGGAGCGTGGGGTGGGGAGTTCGAATACAGAGACACTTGTCTTGTGGACTTGGTTGGGAGTTTGGGGCTACACTGGCCATGTACAGGTGGGCCCTTGTCCTCACCCCTCCCCCCCATTCGCATGGCAGTGCCCTATTCCAAGGGACAGCAGCGGCTGAGCATATGGCCAACACTCCCCCCACTTGGATGCGCAGAGCAGGGTCACAGTGCTCGAGATGCACGGCTGGAAGATGTACCAAGCCACGGAATACGTTCCATGCTTAGGTTAACTCCTTCTCTCTTGTTCCAGATACAATGAGTTTTATTTTCTTACGCACCCGGCCCTATTTATTAACAACCATTTCCCAGACAACAGTAACTGGCAGCTCCTGAAACCGGCTCTGACACTGAAAGAGTTTGAGAGGAACATGCAATACGGGAGTCACTTTTACCAGCTGGGCATGGTGGCTGCCCACCCAGACTCACACACCATCCCAACAGGTAACGTCCCCCCACAGGAGCCATTACAAGCGCTGATCTGGATGCGTTACATTTCCCGCTGGCCGCTGGCAAACAGGCCGCACGTGGGGCTCTCCTCCCCCGCCGGCCCACTCTTTGGCAGTCTGGGATGCAGCACGGTCACTCGGGGCCCAGGGCTCTAAAGAACTCCCCAGGCAGTATCACCCATTTGCCGTTTCAGTCCCACCGATGTGGGATCGGGAGTGTCACTGTATGCGGCGGGGCTCTCAGACCTTCTGCAACAGCTGGGGATGGCCACTGACGTACAGGGGACTGGACTGTGGGTCTGATCCAGCTTGGCAAAGCCGGTGTCCCTCAGCGTGGGCAACTTGAGAAGTAACATAAGGGGCTCACACAGGATCCAAGAGCACTGACCAGCTCCCTTTCATAAACACGTGTCCCAAAGCATCCACCCCATCTTGTTCCTTGGGAGGGGCACCACTGTGGCTGGTGGTTGACAAGTTAGAGCCAGCGAACAACAGCCCTTTAATTTCCCTAACTGGTGATCTTCTGGGACACTCAGTCCACTGGGTCACAGCGTGGGGGGGAGGGGGTGTTACATAAACAGACTGGAGTAAAGGCCTCAACAGTTTATTTTTTCTGTATTTTACAGTAAACGGAAAAGCAACTATTTCTATTGAGAGCCGTGCTCTGCTACTGTTTATGTTTGACTTGAATGGAGCTGAAGAACATGGTTTGATGACGCTCAAAAAGAATGGGATGAAGCTGGAGCTCTACCCCCAGAAGACTGGGAAGCACAACGTACGGGTCTTTGCCAAGCCCGCCAAAGGCTCGGAGACGCTCTACAACGGCGTGTTAGAATACACCCTGGAGTGCAGCTCTGTGGACAAGAACACACGTTTCCCAAAAGACCTGCATCAGCCTGTTGGACCCAGCTGGTTCACGGAGCGTCAAGGGTTCCTGAGGCCATCACACCCTGACCCCATCATTCACACCAACGACGGGCGGTGTTCCATCACTTTCACCCTGGGCAAAGAGATAAGCGTCCTCGCCACGTTGCATTCAGACAACACTAGCTTGACTGAGGATATGAGAAGACGGCACATCATGCAAATCCATCGAGGAAACCAAATAGAGTTTAAGATCCATCTCCCCCATGCGGGAAAGTTTGTTCTTAAAATCTTTGCCAAGAAGAAGTCCGAGCCAGGCAGTTACAATTATATCTTCAACTACCTCATCTCCTGCCCCAACACCCAAGTCAAGTGGCCGTTTTTCCCACAGCATTACAGCAACTGGGCAGAAGATTATGAACTGCTGGAGCCACTTGCTGGGCTGCTGCCAGCCAATCGCAACGTTCCATTTAAGCTCAAGATGCACAGTATAGCAAAGGCCTATGTTCAGGATGAAAACACCTCTCCTCTGAGCTTGAGTAAAGATGGCTACTGGGAGGGAAGCTGCAACACTTCTGGCTGCACAGAGGTTTTCGTCATGGTGCAAGAGAATGCCAATCAAAAGTTCTACTCACAAATCCTGAAATACACAGTGGAGACCCAGTAAACCCCCTCCCGTTCTTTCCATCGTCGCACACAATCCAACATTTCACCACGTCCCAAGCCCACATCATTTTACGGTGCCCAGTAGCTCTCTTCCCCCAAATCTATTAATCCAACAAATACGCAACAACATTCGGGCATCTCTGGAAGAGCCGACGCAATACGAGATCAAAACCAGCAACAATCAGTAACTGTCACAAAGGGAGCTGCTGCGTAGGGAATTCAAATTCATCACAGACACTGCTAGGTGACCTCTTCCAGAGAAATGGTTTGAGGGAAATGACTGACTTATGTCCACAGTTCATTAACATTTCGGCAATAATTGTTGGTTTCTGAATTACTGGGCATCATCATGAAGGTTTATCGGGGTTACACTGAGAAGACTCTGAACATTCAGGGGTAGGAAAAAGAAAGCACATTATCCTTTTGCAATAGGACTCTGCAGTAGTTTAAGAATCTTTAAACAAGGGTTTCTGTGTGTGCCTAGCATAGTAGCAAAATCCATCCCAGGGAAGAGAAGTGCTACTGAAAGAAGATATAGTAGGTGAAGACTTTCTTGCGCACTTCATTGTCTTACAAAATTAAGCGATATTGCGAAATGACTGTTTTTACACTTCATCTTCAATGCAATAAAATATTAATTTTTATCTTATTACTGGGATGTTTGAGCTGTAAACACTTTTGCTACAAAGGCAGTAACTCGACTATCACGCTACAATTATTTTCTCTCAAAACACAAAAGGAGGTTTCTGCCACTGACAAAATCAGAGTTAAACTGGGACTAATGTTAGTTCTCAAAGTCAACATTCAGAAAGCACCTATTTGTCCAAGACAGAGCTGCTGAATGTGATGGGCTGTCCGGGTACTGCCCTGACAAGGGAAATCAGTGGAACTTTGGGTCTGCACAGAAACCCCCATTCTCTCTACTGTCCTGTAAGCAATCATACCTTTGATAGATGCTTTATTCAAAGAGATCTTCCATTGCAGAAGTCAAGAGGAGTAGTCTGGCTGGTTTCATGTTCAATAGTCAATGAAAAAAAAGCGGCTGCCCAATACACTTCATTCCATGACCATGTCAGCGTGCATCTCTTGCCGTATGTTCCAAGAGGTGGCGTGTTTTGTTTTAACTTGATTTCCCCCCCAAACCAACAGTTGTAATTTCCCATGCAATGTATTTATTGCACTCATGCAACAGCCTGAGCGCCTCCCGTTGGCAAAAACACTGCCTGGCAGTCCCTTTGCCAGACCGCCAGGGAAAGCAACGCTTGGGGGCCTGCGTGCACTGCTCTGGGGGCTCCAGAGTAGAGCCCCTCCTGCAGCTTGCTGCCCCTGGCCGATGACAGGGCTGGGTGGATTGGCAACTGCTCCCACAAAGTGCTAATGGTGCTAATCCCAGACAGCAGGTAGCCCACTCTCTGGAGAGCAGAGATGCAGACAGAAGACAGGGGAGCCCAGGGGTGCTTGGTTAGCTCTGAGGATCCTTGCAGATGTTTCAGCTCCACCCAGGTGCATGCAGCCCAGCTGGCACCTTCACTTACTCCTGCTCCATCCTGTCATCATGGCATCAGCATCCAATGCGGTGACAGCTGGGGCTGCCAGCGGGAGGGAGACGGGAGCCCGGAAGCCTATGGTGAGTGCGCCATTCCAGGGCAGGCCCACAGCTCCCCTCATTCCTTGCTCAGGGTCTAGCAGCCAGCCTCGTGCCTCTACAGACCATGCCAACACAGGCTGCTCTCAGACGCCTGTCATGGGCCCCACGGCCTGACTGTAGCATAACCCCTGCAAAGGAGGGAGACCAGGCTCCGGCTCCTCTTCCCCGAAGTCTGCTTGGCACAAGTCGGTCCCCAGACCTTCAGCCAGCCGGTAAGGTGGCAGGAGAAACCCAGCAGATTCATGTGGTGGGTCCACGGAGAGCAATGTCAGTAAGAGGAAATTGTCTAAAGGTAAAAATAGTTTCTTTGTACAGCTCTCTCATCGCCTGTCATGACAGCAGACACAGAGTCATTTTCTCCCGTAATTGCCCTCACTACAGTCCATTTTTTCTAGTCTCACACTCCATACACCCCATCTGCTTGGACTGCGCAGATACATGACCTACATGCAGGATCGCACGCATAAGGAATTGTACATCTGATGCCCTCCCCCATATCTGACAAGGCCAGCCCTGAAAGGCATGCCAAGACGGCACCTTTCCCTAGACTAGAAATCAAGGCACAACTCACTATAAATTGGTTTCCACCAGTGTTCCCTGTAAGCTGGGCGCTTGTGGGACTGCTCTGGCGAGTCCAGTGCTGCCCAGCTGATTAGCAGAGCGCCCTCAGCGTGGTTTTGTTTCTACTAGTGGTACACATTCACACACCTCAGTGCATATACAAAATTTATTCCACACACCGATGGAAAAATCTTTTCCAGCCATATACAGATTAGAGGGAACATTGGTTTCCACATTTTTTTTTAAATGAAACACAAGGCAAACGTGTGGCTCGGCCTTGCAACTGAGGAAACGCTTTGGTGTTATTAAAAGGATGAGTTCAAAGACAAAAAGCCCTCTAGCTCCATTAATTATAAAAATGCTAGGAGCAAGTAATTATTCTGAGGGGACGTTCAACATTCAGAAGGCATAAATGAATGCTTGGAAACCCTGCAGTCCCCGATAAAAGTGCCATAAACCCTGGATTAGCAGGGCCATCTTTCTCCAGGATAAACAACCTTATTCCTCCCTCCCCACAACACAACAGGCACTTTCCTGTTTCATAGTGCGCATTACTGATCAGTCAGCTCTCCCCACCACTTCCAACGGACTATTATCCTTCAGTCGGAAAGGGGATCGGAGAGCTGCTGTAACCTTATGCCATGCAGAGGAGTAATTACCGAGTGCGAAGAATTCACATTGTCTGTTGTGACTTACTAATGTCAGAGTCTCCTCCTTTTTGATATTGGAAAATTATTCTACACACACAAGTGAAGAACTGCCTCTCAGCTCCTCCATCTATCAATTATCATAGCTAATTACTTCAATGATGGCCCAAATGTAACAGCATATTTCAGTGCCCGGGCGGCTGATGGAACAGTAGTTTCAGGCCATTTGTTACAGTGCAAGCGAATGGCATATTGCCTTTGAGAGCCCCAAATGAGTAGGGATGACTAGCTGTCATCTCGCATTGTTTGGAGCAGTACTTTGGCTCCAGCGCTCTGAGTGGCAGCGTGACCTGACCTGACACAGCTGGTGTCATTGCTTTCATGGTATATGCTTTTCCCTCTCTAGTTATCCAGCCACAGGCTCCACAACTGGGCACAAGAGAGCCTCTCGTGTGGTCCAGCTGCACAGTTTTGCTAATCGTAGGGCAAACTCCCAGCCCCAACTGGGAGTCCCTGAGAGTTTTGCCACTGCCCAGATAATGACCAGGCTTCTGCCACCCTCATATTTCTTTACTCCAGTTCATAGAATCCTGGAGATCCATCGCTATTGTTGCCCCTCCGGCCTCTGCGGTTAGTCTAGGCCCCTACGGAGAGGCGTTCAGTGGCCAACCTCTACTCCAGCTGAAGTCAGAGCCAGGCCCTCCCTGAGCACTCTGGAAAAGCCTGCCGGCACAGCACGACTTCAGACCCTCTGTCGTACGGGGAAAGGAACGTTCAGCATAACTAGCACGTTGCAAAGGACAGTAGGTGACACCACAGACTCCGGAATGGCTCTAGAAGCAGCATTCCCTCTTATCAAGGGCTCATGGACAGCTGGTGGGCCCCACAAACTCTCTACTTTTTCAGTTTCCCAGGCCCTGTAGGAGAGTTCTCAGACACGCACGGACTGAGTGTGCTTGTAGGTATTGGGAGGGGAGGGGATGAGGCAAAAGCTTCCAACAACAGCCTGTTCACCTTTGTTTTGACAGGCATTACTCACCCCGTTCACTGGACGGTCTGGATCAAACAGCTGGTTGTCGCAGTGAGCTGGCTGTCGCTGGCTGCCATTTCAGGTTGCTCCGGAATGGCGTGGAAGGGATGAAAAGTTGTGAAAAACGAATAGTGACAGATACAGGGAATGGCAAAGGTGCAGTTGGAGATGCCAATGCCGCACAGTGTACATCTGATCAGCGGCCATGCCAAGAAGGGGAGGATGAGCTCGAGTCATGGGAGGAGGGAAGGGGGCATGGAATGGGAGGGTGACGTCTGAACAGCAGCAAAAGGAAGCACAGCAAAGGAGCAAGAGGAAAGCCCATGGCTGGGACCTATGGAGTTAGGTGTCCAACTCCCACTGCCTTTCAACGGTAAATGGGATTCTTTGAATCTCTCGCCTAATCTCTCTCAGGGGGCATAAAATCCATTCTGACAATTTGTTACAGTAACTTTGGCTCACTGGCCTATTCATAGGGAGGACTCTTAGTGAGCGGCGTGACGGCATTCGCTTACCCCCTTGTCACAACTGGGCTAGCCAATCCAGTGCGTTTTATAAGGGAAGCCTAGTGCAGAAAACAGAAAAGAGCGGGGGAAGTTGGATTAGGATTCATTCTTTATCAACCAAAGAGTAAGGCTGAGTCTCCAATCTGTTCCCTTAGATGTGACACTCCCTGAATGCTCCCTGAACCCAGACAAGGACACGTGTCACAAGGCAAACCCCTCTTGTCGGCACAAAACACAAAAGTCTCAAAAGCTTCCTGGCACTTTCGCCTGCCTCCTAGCACCACCAGCTGCTCGGCCCTCTGATACAGCTACTGCACTGACCGCGGCTTTCCTTCCTGTGTGCTTATCCCTTACGCTCGACCTCACCTGCTCCAACTGCTCCTCTTTTACATCCCGAGGGAGAATTCTGCCACCTCTCTGTTTTCTGCTTGGCTATTTGCTGCCTCGGAATCTGTGAAAGCAACACAAGAGCAAGATGGATCGGGTGGAAATGAACAGCACAGCATGCAGGCAGCTGGGTGTAGGAGTTGCAGGAAGCTCCAGGAAATATTTACCAACAGTACACTAGGAGAGGAGAGCTTCGTGTGGAAAATATTTCCTCCCCCACTTAGGCCTGCTGCATACCGTGTATGTTTGTTTTGTTTTCAAGAGCGTAACAACTCTTGGAAGCAGATGGTCAGATTCATTCCCCGGAGAGGGATATAAATGAAAACTCACTGGCTGAAAGAGATTTACTTTGTGCCTTGGGGGGAGGGGGAGTAGGGGAGCAAGAAGGGGTTTTTCTTGTTTTGCTTTTATTTTATTTTTTTTTACAGATATAAAAATAACTTTAAATAATTTACATGGGAATTTGCTCTGAGGAGACATCACAATCTCCGTGGCAGTGAACACGAACACACGCACACACACACACACACACACGAACACGCACACGAACACACGCACACACACACACACGAACACATGCACACACCCTCCCTCTCCTGGACTGCAGCATGTTGGATACAGAGTATCAGATGGAGATGTACTTTCACCCGCACAATCACTCCTGTTCCGGAGCCATTCGGGATATCCTGGGTTTTCACACTTCAAATTCATCTTGGGGAATGAGGGCACGTCTCTTCCCTCAAGCGCTGAGCTCGGTCAGACTAAGTTCCTTCCCCCGCACAGCTGATGTGGTTTCATTAAACCAGTCTTCAAATCCACAGACCTTGAAGAGCTGCTACTTCTGGTGTGAGAACTGCCTCACTGTCCTTTCGCTCTCCTTTTTCAGTTCCTCGATGTGAGCATCCAAGCGGTCCAGGATATGCTGAGATCTCACCTCCTCCTCCTCCAGAAACCTGGCGGCTATTGAGCCAATTGGAGCTGTCGGCAGGGGGCACTAAAAGAAAACAGATGCGAACAGGGCTCGTGGGCAGAGAAATAAAGCGCAGTAGGAGGCTTCAACACAGGCCTGCCTGTGAGGGATCAAACCGTGCATTAAATTCAAGTGAAACTGAACCGAACCACAAGCAGTTTCAGCTCGTTCAGGGAACCCAGAATCAAAGCTGGGTCATTCTAGAGCGTTTCAAGTCGCAGGTTAGGAGCGTTACAAGGTCAGCTGGAACCGACATTCGAAAAGCGAAGCCCCTGACGGCTGAGCTAGCAAGTGACTGAGGAGCACAGAAACGGCTCTCCAAGTAGCTTCAGCCAGATGTGAAAAATGCCATCCCACTGTCTCGGCGCATGGAACCACCCTCCGTAACAGGCACTCTGCACGTCCCAGGCTGGGCGGGAGCTACTTCCCTAGGTACCTACTCCATCACCGTACTTCTAGGAGGAATCCTGGCCCCAGGAAGTCGGGCGCAAAACCCCTGCTGACTTCAGCAAGGCCAGGGTTTCATCCCTACTGTTGAATTCCCCCCTTTCCACGCAACCGGAGGGTAACTCGTGACTCTGGATGGGGTTGTACAAAACTATCCTTTAATACAAGTTCAAACCATTATGATGGTTTTATCACCTGGGTCCAGCCACCTTCTCCCCTGCATACTGCTCACCCGCTGGCTGCTGCCTCTCTGCCCGCACTGCGGTACAATCCCGAGGCTGGGAGCAACAGCAGGGCCTCTGGAGCCTCGGGCCCAGGGGGGAAAGGGGTTCGGAGCATAAACTGCCTCTTTGTGAAGTCCCTGCTCTCTTCAGTGCACTCTCTCCTAGAGCACGAAGGGGGTGAGAGGCCCAGTTCCCATGTGCCGAGCTCCCATGATGCTCCTCTTCAGCCAGCCCTCGTTACAAACCAGAAGCTGGTTCTGCCTCTCGCCTCCCCCAGACAGCACAAGTGTTAAACGATGGGAGGCTTTCTGAGAAAGCAGTGGGGGGAGGGGAGGTAAAAACGGGAGCAGGAAGGAGCTACTGTCCGTCAGGGAAAGCCTGACTTCAATTTCTTGGCAAGAGACGCCATTGGGCGGTTCCACATCCAGAGAGACAGGGAAAAGCCTGGCCGGTCACTGGTGTGCAGGGCATGTCTCCTCCACCGTACGAGCACTTCTCCCTCTTGGGACAAGAGCTGCCCTCTGGCAAGCTCCCTCTCACCGCGAATGCAGCAGGGGAAAGAGCTAAGCAGGGCAGCCCCATAAGGCCGCAAGTAGTGACTAGAAGTGCCGTGTGATGGAGAGGGAACCAAAGGCCCCCAGTAAGACAAATATGTGAGCTGATTTCCTACCTCTGAACCCTCCTTTCCTCCCCCTATCTCCTGTATTTCCAGCAGGGCAGATTCCCCCACCTGCAAACCATTCAACGCCTGAGCCAAGGGTCACCAAATGGCTGCTGGTTCAGAATAATTAGTGACCGAAGCGGGCAGCCCACACGAGGTGGTGCAGCACGCCTGTGTCAAGGAGCAGTTCGCTACAGCTGAACCAGCTCGAGTTTAGAATTCGATTTCAGCGGGTCTCTCGCCCCGGGGATTCTGGGACACCACTTCATTGCCAACCGGCGTTCTAGGCATTCGCGTGTTCACCATCCCCATATTATTCGCTTTCCTGGCTTTGGGGTACACTAACTCCAGGCTCACACACAACACGGCGGGTTTCAGAAGCAGTCTCTGAAGCCGGCTCATATTTGCCGCATGAGAGACTGCAGAATCCTGGCTCTCTCTCCTCTCTGAGCAGTGACCCACAGTTCCCACGTCCCTACTTACCAAGGGCGCAAGTTCTCGCTGACGACTGGCGACCAATTCCCAGGACTCATCGTCACAGAAACCTTTCCTTCCACCTGGCCCCAGGGACAAATGGTCTGCGCCCAGCAGCAAGTCAGAGGACAGGGATTCCTTGGAGCTGCTCCTGCTGATGCGGGGGCTCTGTCCTCCGGCTGCCCCAAGGACAGGGCCCGTCCCTGGAGACACATGCTGGGCTTTCAGAGTCTCGATCTCCTCTTCGTAGCGCTGAATGGTCATTTCCAGCCTGGCCTGCAGTTTCCGTCTCTCTTCCTCGTGTTTGTGCTGCAGCTCCTGGGTTCTCCTGGAGGCGGGACAGAAAGCACCCGGAGTCAGGACAGTTTGGCTGTTTGCAGGTCTCACACAAGGGCAGAGGGGTCGGTCTGCACTAGTCTGAAAGGCTTGGCAATTCAAACGGGCCGCTATCGTTTATTCTCGCAAGACCCCCCCCCCCCCCGAGAAGCACATCCAGTCTCCATGGAATTCACACCAGCTAGTCTATGGTTAAATATTACCGGCTGTGGCACATCCTATTGCGACCCCGGTTTCCTGAGCCACAGCCAATTCCTGCACAAAGCCCAGTACAAGTTAACCAAGGAGGGTAAGTCTACACTTGCACCCTCTTTTGAGAGAGGGATGCAAATGAAGACATTCGAAATTGCAAATGAAGCCGGGATTTAAATATCCCGTGCTTCATTTGCATATTCGTGTTATCGTGCTATTTTGAAACAACAGACGCTGTGTAGACGCGGTTATTTCAGGAGAAAACCCTCCTCTCAAAATAACCCTTATTCCTCATACAATGAGGCTTACCAGTTATTTCAAGAGAAGGGTTTTCTCTCGAAATAACTGCTTCTTAACAGCGTCTTCTATTTCAAAATAGCACCATAACGCGAATATGCAAATGAAGTGCAGGATATTTAAATCCCGGCTTCATTTGCAATTTCGAATGTCTTCATTTGCATCCGTCTCTCGAAAGAGGGTGCAAGTGTAGACATGCCCGGAGAACACATGCATGCTTCCCCGGGTGCTACATTTTACTACACAAAAGCAGCGAAGGGCTAGGAGCCATTATAGTCATGGCAGCAATGAGGGAGAGCACCCATAAGGGCACGTCCACACAGCCAGAGGGGAGAGCAGCCCCACCCGACAACAGACGTGAGTGAGCAGATCTGAACACAGCAGTATGCACAGCACTTGGAAGGGGCAGTTTGGGCTCTTAAGACCAGCCCCGTGCCCTAAGCTTCAACGCCCATAACAGTGCAGTCTACACACTTTCAGACCACTAGCATAAGCCCCACGGACTCAAATCTGCCAAGCCAGGCTGGGTCCCACTGTCTCATCCGAAGTGCTGTGTGGACATACTCCACGAGGCAGCACGGCAGAACACAGGGACTGAACGCCATGCAAAACACAATGGCAAATTCCAGACTGACCTTGTGTACGAGTTCTGGGGTGGATACTCTGTACCAAACGTGGCATCAGAACCAGAAACCCATTTGTTTGCCTTTTACTTACCTTTGTAATAAAACCCCTCCCTCCGCACGCCATGCTCTCACCTGCTTTCTGTCTCCTGGATCTCAGCCACTTTGTTTTGCATTTGCTGCAGGATGCTCTCATACTTGTCCCAGCAGACCTGAGTGGAGAGCTCTAACTTCGCTCTCGTCTCAGCCAGGTCCTTCTGCAGTTGCTGGTTCTCCGAATCCAATTTACTTAGGGCCATGCTGTAGCTTTCCTGGAGGTCTGTGAGAGCGGCTTCTTTTGCCTAACAAATGAAGAGATGCTGAAGTCAACCCAAACTTGTATTTTTCAGGGGTTTGAAAGAGACCATCTAAATCCAGAGCACAGATGGGCCCATATAGCAGGAGTCCCGTTTTAAGGGGTGACATTTCCAGGCTTTTTACTAGCAACGAAACCTCCTGAGGGTGAGTCAGTTGCTACTGTTTGCTTGAGCCTGCATCCAGCGAGAATGAGCTAATCAAACCAGCAGCGGGGTGAACTGCAAGGTCAAATGTCGGGGTCCCTGAACTGGCTCACTGCTAAATGACTCCTCAGGTCCACCCAAGCCAGTGTGTTCGTATGAATGGGCTTTACAAAGGGAACGCTGCTTTCCTCCTGCAGCAAAGAGGTAAAGCAATGCGCTGCGACGGACAAATCTAGATGTCTGCCTCCGAGAACACGTTACAGACCAAAGAAACGTACACAGCCACAGCACAGCCCACGTCAGGCCTGTGGACACGAGCGGTAACGTATCCGGGCATGAAATGTCACTTCCAATCTCTCCTCACAGTTTCGCACGTTCCTTACACTCTGGAGCAGCTTGGTGAGCCCCTCACAAATACTGAGCTCTCAGAAGCAGGAATGGGGTGTTTGTACACAGCTGTAGTGATTCCGGTTTGGCAACTAGTTCTCTCCTTCCTAACTCTCCCTCCTAACTCTCTCTCCTCTCCTTTTCCTGACTGGGAAAAGACAATTTCAGTTTCCCAATTGTTTTTCCTCTATAGATTCCCGCCCCCTTCTTTTTGTCTATTCACAGGCAACCCCAAAGCTGCACTTAGGAAAAAGTTCACATACCACCAGTGAGCCGTGACCATTCCAACTGGCTGCTAGCAAGAGCTGGTCTGATCTGTTCAGGGTCTTACCCTGCCCTTATTGCCACAGGATATCAGCACTTTCCAGTTGTGCATTGAGCAACGAGGCTAACACCTGCCACCCGTGCGCGGTTCTCCGTCTCGTCCTCTTCCGAGGGAGGAGAGCTGTGTGTGCAGTGTGCTGCTCTGTTTTGGTGGGGCTGTCAGGACTTGCTTTTGGAGGGCCACGTGACTCTTCGTTTACACTGAAGAAAGCCGTTTGGAGAGGTGTGCCTAGCACTCTGATGGCAAGATCTGGAATGATCCTTAGTTCCTGCGAGTCTCAGCCCAGCCCCCAAGAAAGCCCCTTCTCTGGAACACACTGCCAACTTCCAACAACTTAATACACTGGAGAGCTGGCTGATCAAAAATTGTTTGTATTCTCCCCTCCTATTTTTCCCTGAACAGTTTGGATAAAATATCCCACCCTGCTCTAACAAGCTGTCAGTTGCTGAATGCCACCCCCCGTGCGTTAGATGGAACACCGCCTACAAGGCAGGCATTGCTAATTCCATCCTTCACCCACTAAAACAGCACACCCCAGGAACACCTTTCCCCCGAACGTTGCTGCTGCTCCAGTCGAGTGGGGCTGATTTCACGTTCCCGTGCACTGCACAGGTGGCAATAGCCCAGGCTGAAAGGATGGGTAGCGTTGTGAGATCTCTGCACCAGGGACCAGTATATTCCGCCTGGTGTGCTAAGCCCCAACTTTCTCTCCCACCCTAGCACTGAGCCACCACCCACAGTGCCATCTAGTGGCAGCAAGGCAAATCAACACGCCCTTTCCAAGCAGTGCCTGGAGAGAGGCAGGAAAGCCGACCCAACCGCCTCTCTCCGGGAAGTAAGAGGCATTTCCCGGGCAGTAGCTGCAAGAGCTGGAGGACTTGTAGCTCTCCAAGGTGTGGAGGAGGCATCAGGGATTACAGGCAGCTCCTGAATCGGCTCCAAGCTTGAAGACAGGCTGCTAACAGCATGGCACGCACTCGGGATGCAAGCGACTAGGCGACTATCCGCTAAGCAAATGCTGAGCAGCGACACGGCTAGTCGCTCCGCCCCCCCACACCTGTATTAGAGAGGGGCAGCGGGGGGGAGCAGGAACCGGGGGGAAGTGGTAAAGCCGGTTCACCCCAGCACCGTCTCTGCGGGGGCAGGGGAGGCAGAGGCACAGCGGGAAACGGCGCGAGTGGGGACTACGTCAATCCCCGTGTGTGACGTAGTGGGGGTACCTGGCTGGTTTCTATGCTGCTGGCTCTGGGGGAACCCCCACTGGCTGCTGTGGGTACCACGACCCAGCAAAACAGGATGAGTCACTATGCAAACCAGTGGCCAGACACCCCCCGTGGAGAGGAACAAAGGAAGGTGGAATGCTGCCTTGGCTGGGGGGCAGGGCTGGAAGTGAGTGAGTTGGTTGCTGGCTGTCGGAGGGCATGGATGAGACAGCCTAGGGAGAGGAGCTGGAGTTTAGGGGCCCAGTCTCCCCCATCTCAAGGGGGCCTGAGGCATCCTAGCCCAGTTCCTGTGACCAGATTACATCTGTGCTGCGCTGTGCTGGAGGAGCAGTAAACCACCCTCAATTCCACTGGCTGGTGCAGTCTGTTTGCGCCATTTCGGGGTGCAGGAGACGGGGGACCCCAACGCGCCGTCACACTGGTGTCAGAAGTGGGATGCACTGCACCCCGTGGATGGAGCTTCCAGCGGCAAGCGACAAGGCGCAGTAGAAGCAAGAGCCCTGGAGCCAGGCATGCTGGAGACAGAGCGAAGCGGTTCCTGGGAATCGTGGGGCGCTGCAGCACTAGACTGGTGAGTCTGCACCGAGGGGCCCAGCGGGCAGATGGCCTACGCCCGACTCTTGAAGGCAGAGCTGGTGGGGCTGTGCAGAGAGAGGGGCTTGCCTGTGCGGAAAGCAGCCAAGGCCCAGCTGATTACCCAGCTGGAAGAGAATGACCAGCCACAGGGCCAGGATCTTGTCCCCAGGGGAAGCAGCCAGACCCCCCCTGAGAGTGTGTCAGGCTCAGAGAGGGGGAGGAGCGCTGGAACCCAACGGAGAGATGAGACAGCGTCTCCCGGGAGGCCTGCAAGCCGTAGCCCATCTAGGGCAGGGGCCAGCCCAGCGGAGCTGCGGCGGCTGGAGATCCAGCTGCGGATCAGGGAATTGGAAGTAGAGGACCGAGAGAAGGAGCGCCAAGATCGAGAGAGGCAGCGACAGCATGAGCTGGCCATGGCAGAGCGGAGAACCGGCGGGGCACCGGCTGCGCCAAGTGCGGATGGGCCCCAGGGTCCCAGGGCTGCCAGCCACTTGGAGAGGCTCGTGGTGGCCCAATTGAAGGACATGGGTGACATAGACGGGTTCCTCAGCTCCTTTGAGAGGGCCTGTGGACTGCAACGGGTTCCCCCAGCTGACTGGCTGCAGGAGCTCATCCCCGCACTGAGCCAGGAGGCGGCCGGAGTGCTCAGTCAGCTGGAGGACCTACAGCCAGGGGATTACAACCGAGTCAAGGAGGCCCTGCTGCACAAGTTCGGGCTGACCCCCGAGATATACAGGAAGAAGTTCCGGGGGGTACAGAAAGGGCCACGGGAGACCTATGTGGACCTGGCCTCCCGCCTGGCGCAATACTGCCGCAAGTGGGTGTCTGGAGTTGGAGCCCAGACCGCAGAGGAGCTGCTCAAGCTGGTCATGATGGAGCAGTTCTATGAAGCGTGCCCACCCAAACTGAGGCTGTGGCTCAAGGACCGGAGACCAGAGAACCCCCAGGAGGCCGGGAGACTGGCGGATGAGTTCACGGAGAGCCGGTCCGGGTGTGAACGGGAGTCCCGGAGAGAAAGGGAACCGCGCAGAGACCGGATCTCGGCTGAGCGACGGAGGGAGTCAACTACGGGGCGAGACCAAGGAACAGGTCGTCTGCGCCCCAGAGAACCAGCCAGGGCCTGGACAGAGACAGCCCAAAGCCTAACTTGCCAGCGCTGTGGGCAAAAAGGCCACAAGAGGGCTCAGTGCACCAGGTCCCAGGACCGGGGACTGTCCAGGGTTAACTGGCTGGGGCGGGAGGAAGGGCAGGCTGCCCCAGAGGCAGGGGCTGGCAGGCAAACCTCAGCTCAGAGAGAGGGGAAGGATGCTCAGTGCACCTCCCCTGGGAGGTCTGATTCTCAGGAGGCGGATTCCTCTGTGTACCGGGTGGGGGCAGGACGGCCCCTGCGGAGCGAGTGCCTCATACCCCTGGAGGTGGATGGTAGGAAGGTGACGGGCTTCTGGGACACGGGGGCGGAGGTGACTCTGGCCCGATCTGACATAGTGGCCCAGGAGCGGATACTACCCCACGCGCAGCTGACCCTGAAGGGCATAGACGGGTCCCCGTTTAAGGTGCCTGTAGCCAGGGTGCATCTGAAATGGGGGGCGAAGGAAGGCCTCAAGGAAGTGGGGGTGCACCCGCACTTGCCCACCGAGGTGCTGATGGGGAACGACCTAGAGGAGTGGCCCCATGAATCCCAGCGGGCTCTAGTCACTACCCGGAGCCAGAGCCAGCGGGGGGCTGACAACGTGGGTCCAGGGAAGGACTCCTGGCAGCGTACTCAGGGTCCCATCCCAGTGGACACGGGGTCCAGCCAGGCTGGGACTCCGGACCTAGGCAGAGGTGGGGGACAGGTCCCGATCCCTGCCTCAGCAGCTGAATTCCAGGCTGAGGTGCAGGCAGACCCCTCCTTGCAGAGGCTGAGGGACCAGGCTGGCCTCCGTGCAGCTCAGCCCCGGGGGAGAGGTGGCCAGGAGAGATTCCTGCGGGAGCGTGGGCTCCTGTTCCGTGAGTGGCTCCTCCCCAGGAAGGCGAGGGCATGGAGGGTAGAGCGGCAGCTGGTCGTCCCCCGAAAGTATCGCCTCAAGCTGCTGTATTTGGCCCACGATGTCCCCGTTGGGGGCCACCGGGGGATCCGGAGCACCCGGCTGAAGCTGCTCCAGCACTTCTATTGGCCGGGAATCTTTACAGCCGTGCAGCGGTACTGCCGGTCCTGTGACTCCTGCCAGAGGGGCGGGAAGGCCCAAGACAGGAGGAACGCGGCTTGGGGGTCTCTACCCCAGATAGACCCTCTGGGCTTGCTGAGAGAGTTATGGGAGGGGAAGTCCTCCCTGGATGGAGCATCGGGGGTGGAAGCCGCCCTGGCTGTCCAGAGAAGGCTCGCTGGGCTCATGGCCCTGGCCCGAGAGACCCCGGCCAGAGATCAAGGCCAGCGGAAGGGTGGGTGTGACCCCCGAGGACAGGCCTGCGCCAGTCACCCTGGAGCGGGGCAGCGAGTGGACAGAGGGAAGCCAATTCATGTGGGGCCTCGCCACGGCCGGCCCGAGTCAAGGGGAGCACCCATGTCCTCAGGGCGGGTTCCCACGCAGAGGACCCGAACTTCCCTAGGTCACGAGCGGAGTGACCCTGCTCAGTTCGCTCTCGGAGGGGGGAGAACTGTGACGTAGTGGGGGTACCTGGCTGGTTTCTATGCTGCTGGCTCTGGGGGAACCCCCACTGGCTGCTGTGGGTACCACGACCCAGCAAAACAGGATGAGTCACTATGCAAACCAGTGGCCAGACACCCCCCGTGGAGAGGAACAAAGGAAGGTGGAATGCTGCCTTGGCTGGGGGGCAGGGCTGGAAGTGAGTGAGTTGGTTGCTGGCTGTCGGAGGGCATGGATGAGACAGCCTAGGGAGAGGAGCTGGAGTTTAGGGGCCCAGTCTCCCCCATCTCAAGGGGGCCTGAGGCATCCTAGCCCAGTTCCTGTGACCAGATTACATCTGTGCTGCGCTGTGCTGGAGGAGCAGTAAACCACCCTCAATTCCACTGGCTGGTGCAGTCTGTTTGCGCCATTTCGGGGTGCAGGAGACGGGGGACCCCAACTCGCCGTCACACCGTGCCCCTGGTTCCCACAGCAGGCGCGTCTGCTTTTGCAGTGTACAAGAGTCCTGTGGGCTCTAGGAGAGGCGAGGGGCGGACAGGAGCCAGCACGACGGGGAGCCAGCTGAAAAGCCGGTTCCTCTCATCAGTGTCTCTGGGTGCTGCCTACCGCCCCCACCTCTGTCAGAGGCAAGGGGAGATAGGAGACACTGCTGCAGAGCAGCCTCAGTCCACAGGGGTCCCAGTGGGGAGCTGCCTCCCCCCTCCCGTGGACAGGGGCTGTTGCTGCCAAGCAGCCCCCGTTCGCGGCGGCCAGGGCGGCTCCGGCACCAGCCCCCGTTCGCGGCGGCCGGGGCGGCTCCGGCACCAGCCCCCGTTCGCGGCGGCCGGGGCGGCTCCGGCACCAGCCCCCGTTCCCGGCGGCCGGGGCGGCTCCGGCACCAGCCCCCGTTCCCGGCGGCCGGGGCGGCTCCGGCACCAGCCCCCGTTCCCGGCGGCCGGGGCGGCTCCGGCACCAGCCCCCGTACCCGGCGGCCAGGGCGGCTCCGGCACCAGCCCCCGTTCCTGGCGGCCGGGGCGGCTCCGGCACCAGCCCCCGTTCCCGGCGGCCGGGGCGGCTCCGGCACCAGCCCCCGTTCCCGGCGGCCGGGGCGGCTCCGGCACCAGCCCCCGTTCCCGGCGGCCGGGGCGGCTGGACTCAGCGCAAGCCAGCACCGGCACTCCCAGCTCATGCTGATCGCTGCGCCCCAGTGGGCTCTTACTCCATTTAACATGCAGAGCTGCAGCGCGGGTGGCTCCAGAGCTGGCACAGCCAGGACACCTCCGTCAGCTTCTGGAGCCACCCGCTGCGGCTCTGCTGAGCAGCGCTTATCGATTAACTGTACAGCTGATACAAAGTGTATCGACTACACGACTGCCAGCTAAGCGCGTTAACATGTTGCCATGACAGGAGGCAGCGGCTGTGACAACGAACCAGGGATTAAGCGTCCTGAGTCCTCACCCCAGTTCTCCCATTGGCCTGGAGGGTGACCTTGAGCAAGTCACCTCCCCTTCCTGTGCCTCAGTTTCTCTACCTGTGAGGCAGAGTTCATCACACCCATCTCCTCTCTCCAACGCTTTGAGTGCTCCTGATGGAAAGGACCGGGTAAGAGCCAGCCGCCATCAGCTCTGGCCTCACTCTCCTCAACTGCGCAGCGGGAAGGGGGCAGGTGTCTCCAGCTCTGGCAAGCACTTCGCAGCCCAGATGTGGAATACTCGCTCTATAAAGCACTACTGCTATTGCTCCCCTACCACGCCAGGTCTAACCGCTAGTCCCCATTCCACACCCCCGCCTTCTGCACCATCTCAGACACACGCCGCTTCTCCAGCCTCGAGGGTTCCACCTGAGCCAGAATCGCCCGAGGAGGCAGGACGAACACAAACTAATCCAAGACCTCCGTGCTCTTCCCCCCCCGGTACACCTTGCTCAGTGTACAGAAGCCAAGCCAGCCTCTTTGCCCAGGGCTTTGTCAGACTGCACTGCCCCAGTCCAACTAACCAAAGACGTCGCAAACGGACTTCACAGAATGACAGAAATGAAGGATGTCATCCAGTCCAGCCCCCCGCGCTGAGGCAGGGCCAAGTAAACCCTCCACCTTGACCTGGGGTATGTCCAAGCTGGTCTTAAAAAAATCTCCAATAATGCGGATATTTACAACGAAGCTGTTCCTGAGTGGAATTACCCTTGGGAAGTTATTCCTAACACCCACCGTCAATCTCCCTCGCTTCTGAGATAAGCCCATTGCTTCTTGTCCTACCATCCTCTTTAGAAAAGCGCTTCACGTTCGGGCTGTAAAAACTCAGCAGTGAGTCACACGGACTGGGGGCTCCATGAGTCCAGCCCCACTCTCAGCAAAGGCTGCTGCCGGCTCCTACCCTGCTCCCACAGAGCCAATGTAGCTTGCAGGATGGGCTGGAGGGGGCGGGCAGGCCTGTTGGGCCCCACGGGTTCAGCGGAACCAGCAATCCTCATTTGCTCAGACTCTCCAGAGACAGCGGCCCCGCCCCGCTCCTGTTTTCGGAGTCTCTGAACGGAGCGGAAAGCTGCCTCTTCCTCGGTACCGCCTGGAACCAGGAGCTGCTTCGCTCTGTTCAAGCAGGAATCGTCAAGAGGTCCCCTTTGCTCTAGCGCAGCTTCTCTACCACTCAGCTGAGAGCCGAGCATGCCAGAGCCCCACAGGCGGCCGCACCAGCAGCCTCCTCAGCCAAAGCAGGCTCGGGATTCTTTTCCAGAGCCCCATCGGCAGACAGACAAAGCAATGGCTGCCGGTCTGGTCAGGAAAGCCAGAGGCTGCAGGGGACGCACTTCCCCGGGAGCTCCGAGCAGGGCAGTCCCTGGCTCCCCACGCTCGAGGGAAGGGGGGCGTCAGCTCAGCGGAAAGGCAGGGCCCAGGAGCGTGGAGACAGAGAAAGAGCCTTTAGTCATTTTACCCCGTGCTCCGCAGCGTTCCTCTCCGCTCGTTCCGTCTCCGCCCTCTGGCACCGCTCCACGTCCGAGGTGGGCCCGCAGGCCGAGGCGAGGGCTATGTCACGCTGGTGCAGCGCCTCCGTCAGCTGGGAGACCTCCCTTCTCATCCCTTCCAGCTCGCCGCGGTGGGTGTGCTCAGTCTGAGACAGCTGCTCCTTCAGCTGGAGGGAGACAGGCATGGCCCAGCCACAGACGGGTAAGGGACGGACCGGCGGGCGACGTGCAGCGCTCTAAGCTAGCTGCCTCGCTCTCGTCTGTAAGTGCGCTTCGATCCCGGCTTATGGCACGCTAGCTCCTCCCTTTCCTGGCTGGCTGCTTCCCCAGCCTCTCCTTGGGGCAACAAGCATCCACTGCGCAGCACAAGCCCATCCAAATGCCCTCAGCCCCTCTGAATGTCAGTCCACAGATCCCAACCTCGCCACAAAGCGCTGTATCTGTAGGCCTGTTCCCAAAGCACCCTCGTACCTATCTAGGCACCACACAGCATTCATCACTGTGGGATCTATTTAAAAACAGGAAGAACGGGACCAGCGCTTGCTTTTTCCTCTCTGTCCGCCTGTAGCACCGCTGTTAGTGTGTGTAAGTCAATCGGCGCGTCAAGGGTGAGGAGCTTAGCGATGGGAAGCTAGTGTAGAAATGAGGTTTCAGTGAGTTCTGAACGGGGTGGGGTGCCAATCCTTCATCCCTTGCTGGGAACGAGGGCTGTAGGGCTATGTCTAGACTGCAAGCCTCTTTTGAAAGAGAGCGTCTAGACTGCACGTGTAACTTTCGAAAAAGCGGCTTGCTTTTTCGAAAGAAAGCATCCAGTGAGTCTGGATGCTCTCTTTCGAAGAAGCCCTATTTACATTCAAGAACGCCTTCTTTCAAAAGAGGAACTTTCGAAAGAAGGCGTTCTTCCTCGTGAAATGAGGTTTACCGCCGTCGAAAGAAAAGCCGCGTTCTTTCGATTTAATTTCGAAAGAACTCGGCTGCAGTCTAGACGCAGGTGAGGTTTCTTCGAAAAAAGGCTACTTTTTTCGAAAAACCCCCTGAGTCTGGACACAGCCTAGGTGCCCAGGAAAGTGCAGTCTGTCCCGCCTAACCCCAGCGGCATGGTGTCCGGCCGTCCCAGCAGGATGGGGCCACTATGGAAGGCCATAGCTGCTGAGACCAATCCCGTGGAGGGCTAAGCCAATAGGCTGCGTATCCCAGGGAGCCCCAGGGCAGAGCACTCGGGCAATGTGTCAGCTGCTGTGTTCTGGGCTAGCATATGGCTGCGTGCCTAGCTCCCTAGACAGATACAAACTCTCTCATTGCACTGACGACCTGGAACAGGTGCAGACCCAGCTCTCGAGAAGTAAGAGAAACCTCTGGCCCAGCCAGACACCACCGCCTTTCAATCCTCTCTACATTCGTGAGTCTGCAGGCGTGCCAGGGCAGAGTGGCTCTGAGCACACCCCCTCTCAGGAAGGAATCCACCATCCCACCTGTGGGCTGGGAATACATCGGTCACCCTCCCTCACACCAACATACAGACGGCAGCCACAGCCCTCCGGTGTAGGGTCTAGGCAAGCTAGCGCCGTGTCCTGCCTATAGTAGGACGGGGCTGCTACTACAGAGAGTCCCTTCCCCCACTTATTCCCTTCAGCCCCCCGCTGCCACCAGACTCCTCTCCTCCCCTTGCGGGACCCTCAGTTCTCACCCGTCCCCATCCCAACACAACACTGTCACATCAGCCTTGCACACGGAGCTCTGCTGTGCGGGCTAGACCTCCCCTCCTCTAAGACTCAGGGCTCTTACCTTTTTCATCTCCGCCTGGGCCTGGCACTGGCGTTCTTCCATCACCTGCAGTTCTTTGCACTTCTCCATCAGCTCTTCGCTCAGCTGTAGGTACCTGGCATTTACGGCTCCCAGGCTGGGGCAGACACACACAAATCACAATTTTAAAAGACCCCATGAGCCACAACGCAGGGGGTCTCAGGAAACCAGCCTTCACACATCTAGCCTCTCTGCCAAAGGCATTTTCACAGACCAAGACTGCTGCCGTTTTGAGCCGATATAGCCCCTCCTCTCTCCCGTACCAACGGGAAGTTACCAACGTCCCTTGTAAACCTGGGACCTTCTCTACAGACCCATCCCCGGAGGAACCCCTCTACAGATTTTACTACCAACAGGGTGGATGATATGTTGCTCCCAGCAGCTGGCTGGCTCTTTAGTTTAACAAAGATTTCCCTCTCTGTTAAAAGGAAATGATACGCCTAAGCAGGTTAAAGAAAGTATTTTTTACAGCCTAAAGGCTGTGCTTCAAAACCAAAACAACCCCAGCCCTGTGGTAAGATTTTGGACTCTTCTTTGTATGGACTTTTAAAATATCAGTGCTTTGGACGATTCTCCTGTGTTTACCGCACAGGTGACAACACATCACACGTGCCATAGTGTGTGTGCACTACGGGGTTTTAAGGTTGTGCTCTACCTGCCCTCAAGACGAGCCACCTCGGACTGCAGATCCTTTTCATTCTGCTGCAGGAGTGTGTGCTCCAGCCCCGGGAACTCCTTAGACAGCCGCTTCCCACGCAGGTGTTCTTCCAGCGACCTGTGCACACAGGAACAGGACCGGCCCAGAAGGCCTTAGTCCCTTGGCATCCCTCACCTCCATGAGTGCTAATGGAACAGCCGGGACAGTCCCTGTGCTCTGGCCACAGGAAGGGGTCCGACAGAGGACAGGCCCTTGCCCATCTTGTCCCCAGTTCTACAAGCACCACCCAACTGTAATGCCCAGTGTGGCCTCAGCAGGCATCCTGACGGGTGCAAGCGTCTCACCCTGATGTAGGGATGGTCAATTTTGATTCACTGGCTAATCCGATAGTCGCTGCAATCTGCACCAACTATTTGATTAGCTGATAAGCTTCCGCCTTTGAGGCCCAGGGCTGCTGCTACACTTCAAAGGCAAAACTGCTACGGGAAGCGCGGGGCCAGCAGGGAACTCTAGCAGCGCCCCGCTGGCCCCGCGCCCCCCGCAGCGTTTCAAAGCGGCAGCGCTGCAGGGAGCCCAGGGTCAGCAGGGGACTCCGAATCCCCACACAGCACAGCCACTTTGAAACAGCGCGAGAAGCCTGACGCCAGCCTCCCCACGGCGTTTCGAAGCAGCAGCGCCACAGGGAGCCCAGGGGCAGCGGGGGAGTCCTCAGCTGACCCAGGGCTCCACGCAGCGCTGCCACTTGGAAACGCTGCGGGGAGCATGGGGCCAGCTGGGAGTTGGAACCTGAGCTACACGTGGCATTTCAAAGCAGCAGAGCTGCATGGAGCCTGGCGCTGCTGCTCTGAAGCCCTCCCTTCACTCCCCCCACACCTGCTGCCTCTTTCTGAGAGCGGCAGCAAGGGAGGGGGGAGAATTTGCTTACCAGATAGTGGACAAGTCACTCCCCTTCCCCTGATGACAGGCCCATGTTTGAATTTGGTCAGACTATGACAGGCCACCACCACAGCAGTAAAAACCCAGCAGGACTGGGCCTGTTCAATCCCTGCGGCAGGGAAAGGCCTTGCTGCCAGGCCTCCTTTGAGTACTTGAGGCTCTCGCCACCGCTCGAGGCAGAAGGGTGGATGCCTTTGCCACAGTCATGAGCCCCTTGCTGAGGCCTTTCTCCTACAGCCTCACAGTTAACGGGACACTGCACTGACTCCCGGGAACCCCCGGCCCAGCCTCGAGTGCCAGAGGAGGGCGTCTCTCCCCGCCGCTCGCCGGGAGGCCAGGAAAGGAGCCACGGCTGAGCCCTTCTGTACTGACAGCACTTCACTGCCGGGATGCCGACTGCTCTGAAAGCAAACGGGATCTCCCGCATGCCGTGAATGAAAGGAGCCCGGACACCCTGGCCTTCCTGGGTCGCCCCGCCGCCGACACCAAGCACAGCCTGTGGCGGCACGTTGGGGTTTTCCTGTCTCTTGCACCCCCGTAATGGCACGAACAGACTCCCCCAGCCAGTAGAACCGAGGGAGTTTATTGCTTCTCCAGGATACAGCCCAGCACAGATGGAATCTGGTTCCAGGGCAGGCCTAGGATGCCTCAGTCCCCCTTGAGATGGGGGAGCCTGGGCCCCTACATCCCAGCCCGTTGCCTAGGCTGCTTCCTCCATGATCCCAGCCAGAAACAAACTAACTCACTCCCAGCCCTGCCCCCAGCCAGGACTCCACTCCCCTTCTTCCCATTGTTCCGCTCCCTGGGAGAGCACTGGGAGCCCCCTTGCATAATGACTCATCCCCTGCCCTGCTGGGCCGTGCTGCAGACAGCAGCCAGTGAGGGTCACCCACAGCCCACTGCCCAGCACAGCAACCAGCAAGGTACCAACACTCCGTCACACAGCCCCAAGAGGGCCTCAGGGCACAGAGGGCATTTAGCGAGGCAATGGGCACCCACAGCGAGATGCCCGGGGTCGGACCTGATGAGGAGCTCCTTGCTGTGCAAGGCTTCGGTTATGCTGGCCAGCTCCTTCTGTAACTGCTCCTGATGCATCTGGGAGCTCTTAAGGAAATCCTCCTGGGACTGCAGGGTGACTCTCAGCTCCACCTTCTCCTCCTGCAACACCTGCAAGAGAGGAACTGGCAGTGGCTGCCGCAGGGCGCAGCCTGGGAAGGAGCTGGAGTGGAATTTAGGTGGGTACGGCTTGCCAATCTGATCAGAGATGCTACGTTCACCCTCTATCCCAGGTGACAGTACTGGCGAGCCAGCCAGGAAGCTGCGACAGGCACTGACAGCCAATTCGAAAATTGTTTGATCCAGTGGACAGAAAGATGTGTTACTCCGAAGCAAGCATGGGCTTTCTTATCTCTCTTAGCCTCTCTAGCCCAGGTTACAAGGGATGGGCAGGATGCGCTAACGAGAGCTGGTGTGAAAATGAACTGAGTTTTCAGAGGCCAAGAGCAGCCCTCAGTGCTGGATGGGAAATGGGATCTGTGACGGGGAGCTCCCGCCCCGCACTCAGGGGGCTCAGGGGGACGCCGGATGGACACACCAGGTGGCGGGGAGCCCGTACGGCCCCAGCACGACGGGCCGCGCAGACACGCCAGGACCCGGCGTGGGGAGCGCCAGGAGGCAAAGGGCGCCGATAGACAAGGCCCAGGAGGGAGGGGCCAGAGAGGCGCGGGCTGATGAGGTCACGGGGGAAGGGCGGCTCTGGGGCGTCGCGGAGGAAGTGACGGACACGGGGAGCGGAGCCGGCGGGGGATTTAAACCTGGGGCCGGCACTGCGAGAGGGGGGGAGGAGAACGGAGCGGCAGGGAGGAACAAGAAGGGAGAGGTGAGGCCGGATAGCGTGGCAGGGGCGAGCCCTTAAGGACTGGTGGAGTAAGAAGCGGCCCAGGGCAGGGTCGTGGAGCCCGTGAGCGGGTGTGTTTTGGGGCACTTCCCCCATCCGTTAGGGAGGGACCATGGGTCCCTGCCTTCAGGGCCCTGGGCCGGGGTTCGGAGAGGGGGCGGGCCCGAACCCCCCTACTCCACTGGCCGACGAATCCAGCTCGGGGTGCGTACCCAAGAGAACGGAATAGAAGGCCATCGGCCGTGTTGCTGGCGCACCGTGGCGGACTTGTTTACAGGATCCCAATGCCACAAGGCCAGCCTGGCGCTGCACGACAGCATGGACAGACGGGGAGGGGACCCTGCGGGGTGCCGGTATCGCTCAGGTGAGACTCTCACCTCCGGGCGGTGGGGGAATGCACTGAACTGCTCCAAGCCCCACACAGCGACAGCCCTCACTGCCTCTCTCAGGAGCCTTCTCTAGTTCCTAGAGGGTCCTTCACTGACCTGCAACGTTTTCTTACAGTGCCCCAGCTCCTCTTGGACTCTTTGGAAATCCTCCAGAATCTTCCGATTGGCTCCAGCCAAGTCATCCACTCTCATGTTCAGCCTCTCCGCCTCCAGCTCACTGGCACAGATGGTATCATTGGCTCGCTCCAGCTTGCTGGTTAAATGCTGGATTTCCGATTGGCTGGCCAGTTGCATGGATTCCAGCACCTGCTTCCGACTGGCGAGCTGAGTCTGCTGACAGAGGTTGTTGCTGTGTTAAAGGTAAGTTACGTGTGAAAAGAGGGGAAACAGAGTCAGAGCCTCATGAAGGTGCCGCACTGATCCTTGGCAATGCACCATGCCATTTTCCCTGAAAGCAGCCTGGTTCCGCAGGGAGCAACACGAGGCCCTGTCTCAGGACTCTGACATAGCTGCAGCCTTGTTTGGGGGGAGCAGGGGAGGGGAGATGAGAGCAACTGATGGGATCCTTATGATGCCAAAAGAAGTTCCAAGGGCACCGAATGACAGACTCTCGAAAGCAGATGCTCCACAATGCCCAACGAATCCAAACAAACAGTAAAGCGGCCTCATTCCCCCTCCCCACCGCCCGCAAACACATACACCAACCAGGTGTTAGAGCTATCCAGAGGACAAAATGGAAACACCATATATTAGCTAGAAAGCCAGGCAAATCTGTTAATCCCATATGGAGACAGGGAACAACACCTGACAGACGGAAAAAGAATCAAATAGATATTAGAAACCGGAGTGACGGCAACAGCCAGTCATGTTCCCTTTCATGCGGTGAACTCTCTCGAGGTGGGAAGGTTTTATTGTTTTAAATGTAGAGAAAGGAATCAAACAGTTATATGAAACATATCACAGGCAAACAATGCCTTCCCTGTTGTTTGTTAAATTACGTCAGTCTGCACATAAGCCCCGTCGGATGCCTCTAGACATAGTGACTTTCTGAGCACCGGTTTTATGTAGTGCCCGGTATGTGCAGTGTTACATTACTCTGGCAATCAATACACAAACCTGGATCCCAGGCAGCAATGGCTGCAAAAGCAAAAACCTGTGGCTGCCCACGGTGGCCCAAGAAGCCAACACACCAGACTGGCTAAATGCATGGATGAATTCTGCAACAAGGGAACGCCTGGCAGCAAAAGTTAAGACACAGAAAGAAAAGTTCTCTCCACAATGTCCCGTGATTCCTCACCGGAGACCCAGTTTCAGATGTTGGCCTTCAGTTTTCTAGGCTGGCAGGGGTGGAGAAAGGCACGGGTCCCTGGGCAAGAGAGCCAAGGGCTACTCAAGAGTAAGCTACACACTAGCCCTTAGCTGGAAGAATGGCTCCTGACTGATGGGTGAGGTGGGGCACAGGTGTGCACGGGTCCTGACGATCTCACCCTCCCCGTGCCAGAGAAACAAACACAAAGCGCAGGAGGATGTGCTTGCAACAGGGTTAATTTTCTCGGGGACAGATTTCCAAAGCAGCGGTGAAAGTGTAGGCACCTGTCTTCCATCCCCGTTAATGCTGCACCTAACTCCCCGAGACTGCTTTGGAAATCTCCACCGAAACATCTCGTCTGGCTGCTGCCCTGTGCTCTAACACACTGGCCGACGCTGCAAGGACAAACCAGCAGCCATGAGCCCTTCTGCATCTGTGGTGTGCTAGTCTCGCCCCCCGCCCCCCCACAAAGTGCCATCTGGACCAGCTCCAATCCTGTCAACGCAAAGGGCAAAATTCCTCCTTGCAAGAGCTTCCACTCAGCAGCGATTCGGGGCGTGAAGTGCAGAGCTCCCAGCGAGAGCTGCTCACCAGCTCTGACTCTGTCAGTGTGAGCGTCTTCACAGCGGGGCGAGGGCCCGCTCACCAGAGCGCTGCAGCAGCACGAGCTCCGGGACTGGATTAACTCGTCAGGGACACCAGCACCATTCTCTTCCTCTAAAGAGCCTCAAAACCAGAGCTGGAAACTCGCCATCATGTGGCAAGTGCCTTTTGTACGAGGAGGCTATTTTCAAAGAGCGGCTCTTGTATAGCAGCAGCTACGCAGCTGAGACTTGGCAGTACTAGGCCTTTGAACATGACAGGTCACTAAAGTTATTGAAGTGCCATGCCCTGTAACACCCCCTGTGATTCTTCCTGCCCCCAGAAACCAACTTTTTACCCTCTTCCCCATGGGCCGGAGTGTACAGGAACCATGGGGGAGACGTAGCCAGCCTCCACATCTTCCGCTGCACGTGGTGTAGACAGGTTCATTCCGTCAGGACCGACGAAGCCATTTCAGAGGTGATCCGAATGGCTTTAGCAGCTCGGCACTGCAAGCCAACGACGCTCAGCCCGCGCCGACTGTACCTGAGTGAGCTCGGACTGCTCGGCCAAAGCCTTCCTCTGCGCCTCCAGCGAGGCCACCTGCTGCTGGTAAAGCAGGCGCTGCTTCTCCCAGTCGAGAGATTTCTGGCGGAACTCCTGCAAAGACAGGTGGGCTGGCCTGGAGTGTACCACCACTCGGCATGACAATCATTCCCTCCCAGCTCTCACTACCATTCCCCCACCAGACCCTCCTGGGCCTTCCACCGCAGCAGGGCAGCGCTAACCAGCCACGGGCGGAATGCACTCTCTCAGCAGGACACAGCCCCTCCCGCTATGCTGCTGCATTGCTCCCTCCAGGTAAAACCGCAGGGTCAATTCCTGCCACGGCAGATGCTGAGAGCCGATTCAGGACCTGCTGGCCAGATCGGCTGTAGGAGCAGCAACAATTCCTCTTCCCTGCAACTTTACAAGAAAAGGCTGCCAGTGACCTCCCCAAGCTTGCAGGTCTGAGGTACCAGAATTCTGAACCCAGAGAGGAGATGGGGAGATTGGTCACCAACTTGTGAGTGGTGTGATCGAAGATGAGAGAACGCAGCTCGTCTCATCCTAGCAATAAGGTTCAAGACAAGCTGGACTTGGCCAAGAGTGTAACATTCCCACTGAGAATTCCCTGCCAACCGGCGGCAGCGACACCACCGCACTTGAGTGTTCTACCTTTACCTACTGCCTTGTCCTTAAAGCCCCCCCCCATGTAATCTAACCCATGTTCCAGCAATATTAGCTGTATTACAATAGCGCCTAGAGGTCCCACCACAGCAGGACCATGTACTTAAGGCGCGATACAAACATGTGCGCCAATAATCAGATGTTTCTTTTTACATTTCCAAACCGTTCGCCCCTACTCTCCACCCCCCACCCCCACCCCCAGGGATCGCCTGTCCCCATCTTTTATAAAATCTTGGTGGACACCATGTTCATGAGCCTGGGTCAGGTCCCAATCAACTCAGGGAGCATCGTAGACAAAAGCAATGCAGAAAGGGCGTTTGCCCCGCAAGAGCACCAGGACAGTGACTGCAGGACAGAGGACTGAGTACTGGCACTCACAGTCCACTTGCTTAGTAAACACTCACGATGCTAGTCAGTCTGAAACAGTTCGGTTTGTATGAACCCTGGCCATGCTGCTTTGTCCACACACCTCTATCTTCTTCGTCAGTCTGCTCACTTCCGAGCGGTCGTCACCGTGGCTCTTGGCACCCTCTCTAGCTTCTTTCAGCTGCTTCTTCTGCAGCTTCTCATAGCTTCTTTTCAGCTTGCCTAGCTGCAAGGAAGGCAGTGCAATTTTGACAATTTGAGGTCCCAGCGCATTACATTAATGACGCATTCTGAAGGAAGGGACATCAAGTCAGCTTACAGAGACTCCCCCAAACCCGGCTGGATTTCTAGCTGTATAACAAACATAAATCACCAGAAAATATCACATTATGTGGGACTGGCAGGGTGGTGTGCCCCAGGTGCATCATTGGCAGCAGGGGCTGAACCTGGATCCTATGGACTTAGGCTGCAATACTCAACCCGCGGCTGTCAGCCAAGGCTGTCGCATGCTCAGATTTCTGTGTGTGGGCCAGCCAGCTCTGGCGGGAGACAGAGCACCAGGCGGAGCAGATATCGATTACACAAACATGGAGTGGCAGCACCCAAAGGGAAACAGAACGCTGTGAGGCCTGACCCGGAACTCAAGGGCTTCCACTCATCAAGGATATGGGAGAAAGAGGGTCATGAAATCCCAGCCAGGGCGATAGGAAAGCCACTCGTTGCATCATATTGGTTACTTAACTTCCCCGCCGACGGGAGAAAGATGAGAAAGTCTGTCACCTACATGTCTACGGCTCCTTTCATTGTAAAACTTGACTAATAAACACGTTGCATCCAAACAGCCCCTTGGCTCCAATCTTTTGAACTTAAACAGCATTTGCCACCTGGCAGTGTCATTTCTTTACAATCACTGATGAAATAAAACTCCCGGCACCCTCGGAGCTGGGGAACCATTTTCTCCATTCCCCAGATGGATAAAATGCAGTCTGGGACCAGGACTTGCCTCTGGTTGGAACAGAAGCATATGAGCAGAGCCAGGAAGGGAACGTAAATGTCAGGATTCCCAGGCTGGCGCGTGACCCCCCAAATCAGGCTTCCTTTCAGAGGGGTGCTCCTGCATCAGCAAAGTGCTCAACCATACGCTTTGCTGAGCAGGGATGCCCTTCCATGCACATTTCACATTAAGCTCATACTTACATGCTTTGCTGAGTGGGAGCCAGAGAACTTCGCAAATATTGATTTTGCCTTGAAACGTCCCTGTGATTTACAGGCTCTCAAGGATCCAACTCTCACATGGGGCAGGGGGAGGTTGGGAGGGTTTCCTCTGGACACAGCAAGCAGTCCAGGGATTAGACCCCAGGGCCCCTCAATCTCCTGTTCCAACCCCCACCGCATCGGCCCTTTTGGATTTCAATAGTAATGCATCTCAGACTCGATCCATGGCGTGGATGGGAGTCCAATTCTGAGCCTTCAGACAGATCTGCTAATGCACTTCAGGCTGGCCTGCCAGCATCTCTCCGATCCCGGTGGGGACACCTCCGGAACAAAGACAGTTCATCATGCTGAGATGTAAGGGGTTTTAGATGAGGATAGATGTCTTCCGCACACTAAACTGAGACTACCAAATTAATTATATTTATGAACTCTGGTGAGCAGGAATTGAGCTCAGTCCTCCAGAGATAAGAGGTCAATGCACTGCTACCCTCTCCTGGCATTTAACTCCACATTACTGACAAGCAAGTGAAAACAGATGTAATCACTAAGGCATTTGCATGAAATGCTGTCAGCCCACCTGCAGAAATCCCAGCATCTGTTTGCTGTACAGCGGGCAGGACGTCCTCACTGGGAGGAAGAGCGTGGATCCCCTTTTAAAAGTCTTTGTCAAGTAAAGGTAGGGAAATGAGCATGCCTAGGAGAATGAAGCCACCTTCCAAGAACAAGAACACAGGCAGAACCAGTACAAGACCACACCTGCTCCTGCCCCGCACTCTGCCAAGCTTCAGCCCTGCCTGCATGCTGGTTTAACAGCTAGAAAGTCCCCTGGGCTAGCAACAAGAATATCAGCCGGGCGTCTGGTCTCTAGAATGTGGACACCCACCCTTGGTAAAAGGAGTGAGAACAACCGACTTCCCACTCGCCTCTGAAAAGCCACCGGAAGGGTGCTATTCGGACACTTCCAAACAGAACTGTTTCAGCACCAAACCCACCTCTTCTTGAAACTTCTTCAGCTGCTGTTCATACTCTACAGCCATGCCTTGCTGCACTTGCTCCATGTGCTGTAGCTGCTGGCGCAGCCGACCGACCTAAAGGAAGAGTTAAAGCACAGTGACTCTCAGCACAGAAGCAGCGGGCTCCAGCAGAGCCACATCAGTAAATGTGGAAATTGAAGGATCTCTCAGTTTCAATGTAAGGTTTCCATTATCTATATAAATGCACAGGACAGTATAAGTGGTAGCAATTGTTACAGCGAAGATCCTGGTCCAAGAGGTGTTAGTGTTCTACTGGTTTCAATGGGGTTAGTCACCAGGCACGAGTTGTGTGCTTAACTCTTTGCAAGATCAAGGCCTACATCTGCAGAACTGCTTCATTTCAGTCCCCGGTTTTTAGCCAGTTTTCTGACATTTGCATCTTTGGGACTGAAAATTGCTGAACCCGGTTTATGCCAAAAGGTGACTTTTTGAGGCAGGAGCAGAAACGTGGGTTAACATTTCAGCTTATCTGTCAGCAACAAAGACAGGCACCTGCTGATTCGTCAGTAGGGAGTGAGAAGAAATTCTCCAAATTCTAGATGCCAGGGTGGGAGGGTATCAAAGAAAATGAGGTTTCAAAATAGGAGACTATTCTTACATTACGCAATATAAAAGCCTTTAAACTCATTTTCCTTTTTTCTCAGGGTATGTCTACACTACCACCCTAGTTCGAACTAGGGTGGTTAATATAGTCAACTGAAGTTGCAAATGAAGCCCGGGATTTAAATATCCCAGGCTTCATTTGCATCTTGCCGGATGCCGCCATTTTTAAATCCCCGGTAGTTCGGACTCCGTGCCCGCGGCTACAGGCGGCACGGAATAGGTAGTTCGAATTAGGCTTTCTAATTCAAACTACCTTTACTCCTCATTAGAAAGCCTAATTCGAACTACCTACTCCGTGCCGCGTGTAGCCGCGGGCACGGAGTCCGAACTACCGGGGATTTAAAAATGGCGGCATCCGGCAAGATGCAAATGAAGCCCGGGAAATTCAAATCCCGGGCTTCATTTGCAACTTCAGTTGACTACATTAACCACCCTAGTTCGAACTAGGGTGGTGGTGTAGACATACCCTCAGATCCTTTCCCCTTCTGGAGCAAAGACCTGTCTAACTGTATGTCTGCGAAGCAGCAAAAAAAATATTTGGGTAATGTAAAATAAACATTTTTATACATCTCAACATAATACATGTATAGAAAGGGAACAGGTGATGTAAAAACTATCCAGGGATGTCTGAACTGTAATCCTGGGGGCAGAAACACAGTTTAATCAGAGTGTGTCTCTGGTGACAGGGAATCCCTCAAAAGTTTTAAATGAAATCTAACTAGTAAAAACGGGATCATAACCCAAAAAAGAAATGGGAATACTGGTGGCCTAATACCAAATAAATGCTTTCTGGACATGCTAATCCAAATACTTACCCTGCCAATCATAACCAATATCTGCAGAAGAGGGTAGGGTATTATAAATAAATCCCCGGCACATCACCAATATAAGGTGCCTGCATCTCTCATCTCCTGTCCGTGGTCTCGTTAACCTACATTGCACACCAGCCCTACTAGTAGTCATGTACATACGTACATGAAGTTTAGGGCCCGTAGAAAGACCTGCAGTTCCAGGGTGACAAAGGCACCCAAAACAATTTATAGACTCAGTCATCAACCCGTTTTGTGATGAAGGTGCAAATTCTAGCCTCAAGGTGTTAAAACTTGGGCCTTCCCCACATCCCTGCAGAGCAGCTAACCTGCTATTCAGGGGGAGGGCAGAGTGCGGAGAAGGCAGCGTGCAGACAAAGGACTGCATTACGGGAGGCAGCTCCTCACTTAACGCTGTCCTGGTTGACACTGTGTCGTCCTTACACCCCGATCGGTCAGAGAACGTGTGCATTTAAAGTGGCACAGTGCTTGCTCATAACATTGTTTGCCACCTGCTAGTAAGCGAGGGCTTGGAACCAGGGTGGGCCAGCAGCTCCCCATATTAGTCCCCCCGCCCACTGCAGCGCCACTCACCATTTATCACCCGCCAGCAAGCCCCACAGGTAAGTACAGGTCCCGCCTCTTTCCCCGCACCTCCTACCCACAGCAACCAGCTGTTTGTCGGCATGCAGGAGGCACTGGGGGGAGTGGGGAAGAGTGAGGACACAGCACGCAGCCCCCTCCCTCCCCACATGCCTCCTGAATGCCGACTAACAGCTGATTGCTGCAGGCAAGAAGCATGCAGTCTCTCCCTCCCTGTGCCTCCCAGGGCAGCAATCAGCTGTTCGGTGGCAGTCAGGACCGGAGGGGAGGAGGTATTGGGGGCAGAGCCAGGATGGAGCACCCCCTGCACTATGCAAAGTCGGCCCCTGTGCAGCCATGCATGTGCCATGCGGAGGAGGGAGGTGTGCTCCAACCGGATCAGTGGGGTTATTACCTACAGCTTCCACAGGGAAGCGTTTGCAGGCCCTGCCCTGTCTCTTGCGTCTCCTCCCTCGAGCTGCCTTGGAGAGCAGGCTATGTTACCAGCACCACGTTCGCCTCTGAGGGCTCAGCCGAGTGCTGGTTCATCAGTTAGCAGCAAGGCATTCCCTGGGAAGTATCCCGCCCGACAGCAGCATGGCTGCTTTAGGAGATGCACAGGGAGCTCATGAGAAGGCCCCCGGACAATCCTTTTATTAGAAAATGTTTAAAACAAACTGTTGGTGAATATACCATCATTTGTAGGGCCACAAGGATTTCCCTGAAGCCTGCCCCTTCCTCCCCATTTACATTAATTGGATTCGCGTAACATCGGTTTTGCACTTTTCAAGAACTCAGCCACAATGTTAAGCGAGGCGCTACTGTACAGCAAAGGGCAGCCACGGTGCGACACTGGTCCTTGAAAACACCAGATAAACACAAGCCACAGCCGCTTTTCTACTTGCTCTAGCCGTCCCGAGGCAGGAATCTGTTGCACAGGGCTTTGGAACCCCGCCCCACCAACGCCTCAAACAGATCCCCGGAGACACTGCACTATCATTTCCACTGGGAGTCGGACACTCGGCCCTTTGAGTCGGCAGTGGCGACGCAGGTTCGGCTCCCCGAGCCAGGGTTAGCAGACCTGACGTGGTACATTTACGTTTTCTCATTGGCGTTTTCTCTGAGCATCAAGCAATACAACACCACCAAGAACCAGGATGCTTCTGACAACACAGTGACTGACGTGGACACGTGTGTGGCCAGACATGAACACTACAGAATACACGGAGCCAGCGGGGAGGTTCATACTGAAGGAGAGTGTGCACAGGAATATCACTGACTCTTAACTAGAGCAAGCCGTACCTCCTTGTGCTTCTCATCCAGCTGGGCCGTGACAGAGGAAAGCTCCCGCTCTCGGCTCTCCAAGCAGGTCTCCAGGGCCTGAGTCTGCCCTTCCCATTCAGATCTCTTGTGAGACACCATGATATCAATCTGCTTCATCAGCTCCTGCAGCTCTGCCTCACAGGACGTCAGGAACCCTCTGGGGGCAGAAGACAGCACGCTAAAACCGCAGAGCAGACAGCAGAGCTCCGACCCCAGCTCAACAAGAGTACTTCTTCCCTCCGCGCGGACAAACCCCCGCATGCATGATGATGGGCACAGTAATTACTGAAACATGGAAAAGCCTCACCTTCGCCTGACCAAGGAAAGCCAGATGCAGAGAACTATTAACAGTGTAGCAACCGACCCAGCTCCCTCTATCTCTGCTTGGGACCAGCTACAGTCAGTGGGGACACAGATTTGCACTAGCTCAGCACCCTATAATAAATGCACATGTGGTACTTTGCACTTCTATGCAAAATGACTTATTTATTTCTCTCCATTTCTTCTGGCCAAGACCCTAGCCACAGGGTGGAATTTTCAAACGTGCCCAGCAGAGACACTTTGATCCATTGACTTCAATGAGAGTTTTCCTACTGACTCCAGTGGGAGCAGAGCTAGGCCAATGCTGGGCACTTTTGAAAATCTCAGCCAGGACAAATGGCCTGTACAATTTAAAACAGGGGCAAAACCTCTCTGTTTAATTGCAGGGGCATTTCTTTACACACAGGAGTATACGCAGCAGCAATAAATTTTACTCTCTCTGTTTTGACACTTGGCTAATACACAGTTGATTGAATGTCTAACCTCCGTATCACTGAAAGGATCTTTCTAGCAGCTGGAAGGAAGTACAAAAGCAGGGACCTGACCTCAGCACTTGGCCTCTCTCCTCCCCCGTCTAACACCTGGAAGATTGTCTGGAAGACAAAGATGCTGAACTGGAGAGTCTGGTCCCAGGCTGGGGAGGGAATCCAGACTGTGTATTAACAGCTGTACACCACCTAGAGCAGCTAGTGGGGAGAAACTGCTCGATTCAAATCTCGCTTCGTTTGTAAAATGTAGACTGCACTTTTACTTCTATGTCATAGGTAACCAACTTCGATCTCCATGCCTGCTACTTATAATCACTTTAGTGTTCTGCCATTAAGGAATCTTTTATATTATATGGAAAACAGTGTGGGTTTTGGCTGAAGTGCTCAGGTAATGGAATCTCAGTGAAGGTTAACGATGGCTGTTGCACTCGTACTACCCTTTTTATGAGTGAACTAATGAATGAGCTGACACCATCCAAGGAAGTCTTGAATAGTGCAAGATGGTATATTTCTGGGGTGTAAGACTAGGGGCGGGGGTGACTGGGTGGTGCCCCTCTGTGTATGAGTCATGAGTGGCTTAGATCACATTCATGTCATTTAGCTGGGTGTGAGTCTCCACATGCTGATAGCAAAGCACTGGTAGGGACTGGCTACTTGTCACTGACACACACTCCAGGGTTGAGAGTTAAGGGGCACAGCGCCCAGGGGAGCTGACAGCCTCTGCGAGCCCCTGTGCAAGGTGTGTGTGCGGGGAGAGGGGTGCTCAGCACTTCGGGAAGGGGCATGTCATCAGGCAGAAGTAGCAGGGCCAGGGGCAGACAGCCCTCCTCCCTCCCCCGCATGGCAGACAGGAGCCTCTGGCTCCTTTGAATCACCAAGTCCTGGGGCAACTGCCCCCTTTGTGTGCAACCCCCCGCCTGACAGCAGGCCTGACAATATCCCACAGCTCCAAGCCGGACCCCGACAACCCCCTCACAACTCCCAAGCAGAACGTTTTTGTACCAAGTTCCAATCACCAGAGAAATCTTACAGGACAGCTTATCAGCTCTTGAAAACAGAGGTTTGTCACAAATGCTGACAAACCCCTAACTGAAGCAGGGTGGATAACACACCGTAATGAAGAATAAAACATCTCCAATCCTCTGGCAAGAGTTTATTCCCCAGAGATGCTGAAATTTCTACTTTGGTGCAGTAATCACGGAAGCCAAATTGACTAAGTTCTCTGAAATCTCACAAGCTGCTAAGCTTGGGACAATATTAAAACTTGGAAGATGGAGCCCAAGAGAGAAGGAAGCGCCATACTGATCTTTACACTTTTAATTTGCTTGTCAAATAGGGAGGCCTGAAAAGAAATGGAAATCAATAGATTAATGGAATGAAATTCCTCTGTCTCCCTGGAGTGCCCATACACTGCAAAATCTGACAGCTTTTCTGGGGGGAGGGCCAATCGTTCTTAAAGGAGTCCCAGCCTTGCAGTTCGGTTTGAAGTTCACCCTGTCTGGGAGTTGACCGAACCTTAGGCAGTAATGATGGTTCTTAAGAACTTTTCCCAGGCAGCGGTCAGAATAGCAGAATTTCATATCCAAGTTCTGAAATCAATGACTTGGCAAAAAGATAAGAGTTTGGTCGAATTCTGGGCCAGGCCCTAGAAAAGCGGCTTGCCACTGAGACACATGGATCCGTTTCTTCCCTGTCCTATTTCCTCGACTGACAAGAGAAAAGATGCTTGCTCTTTTCTGCCGGCACTGCTGACTCAACCCAGGGTCTGACATGTAGGAGGTCCCGTGGCCTGGGGTGGGCAGGAGGTCAGAGTAGATGACCACCATGGTCCTTTCTGGCCTTAAAGTCTCCGAGTCATGATGCTTGTATCCTGGCTGCAAGGAGACTGCACCTGGAACTTAGCTGTGGTCTGCTGAAGTTGTGCGAGCCAGGAGAGACCCCAGCTCCGCCTCCGGTAGCTGCCTGCACTGCTAGCTGTATTTCCACCAGCAATGGAAGCAGGCTGGACTAGCGCCAAGGAGCTCATGATCCCATCTATGTGTTTTGTTAGCCTTTCAGGTGCTACCAGACTATTTGTTGCTTTGTAAGTTTTTCCTGTTACAGACTAACTCGGCCCCCCCTCTGAAAGCTTTTGTAATAAGGAGATTTTGCAGAAAGATAATGGTACAAAAACACCAGCTATTAAAACAACGAAAACTTATAACCAGGGACTACTTGGAGAAGCAATTCACCATGGGCCTGCTCCCGCTCCAACAGGAGTCAGAGACACTGCCAAATCCTGAAGACCTTATCAAACAGAACACCCCGTACAGCTCCTAGCACAGCAGGTCCTTATAAGCAATGAAGGCTTTATCTGACTACAGAGCAAGTCAAAGTAGCATGCATCTGAGAGCGCATTGTGAATCGTGGTCTACTTACCTGCCATGCCCTTGTCTTTGCATTCTCTCCAGCAAAGCCTCCATCACCTCCTCACGTCCTCCCTGGCAGCTGGGAAAGCAAGCAAAGCAGAGATCATGCCATGACAAGTCATCAGCCAGGGCGGTCCCTTCACAGCTGAATGGAGACTGTGTTAGAAGTGCACAGGAATAACGCAGAGGACAGGCCAAATGTTAGCCATATGAAGCAGCAGAATAAAGCCCATTACAAAAAGAATCTGTATTTCTGCTCACTCACCACTGACTTGGCTGATCCAATAGTCAGATCCAGTAAATACAACGCTGCAATAGTGCACGTGAAATACACACTCAGTAGGTATTAGTGGTCTGCTTATACAACTGGTAAGGATTTACTGGGCTTTGAGAGATTTTTCACTCTAAGGCAGAGAAATAATGAGACATAAGAATCACCTGACTGGGTCAGAACCAAGGTCCATCTAGTCTACTGAGCAGTCTTGGACAGCGGCCAACAGCAAGCTACTCCAGATGAAGGGAATAAGAACCCCCACAACAGGCAGATGTGGGATAACCTGTCCCCACAGTAGGTCTTGGAATAAGGATCTTGCGCAAAAGGGGCTTTTGACGCAAAACAGAAGTGGCTACACTGCTTCTTATTGCGAAAAATTCCCTTGCGCAGAAAGAATCGGCATAAAATGCGCTAATGATGTCACGACTCATGCTAATATTTTCTGCCACAAAAACTTGCAGTGTAGACAAAGCCTTACAGACTGCACTGCTCCTTGCCAGTCCCATAATACTGTCAACAAGACAAAAACAAACCTCCTAATACTGCTGATCCCAGTGATTTTAAACCCATTCCTTCCTGTGTCTCTAAGTCATGAAAATAAGCAGTCCTGATTTCCATTTACACTCATTGCTTTGTTCAACCACGCTATCATTTCAACTAGCAGCACCAAAGAGACGCCATCCATGCTTTCCTGGAGCAAGCATTGTTACCCACTCGCATGGCTTGGTCAGGAGTCTCGTGATTATTACTGCTTTCCTTAAAGCCCCAGCTCTAGGAGTCAAGTTAATATGCGCCCATTTCAGCCTTCACGCCAAGGAAAATTAACTTTCTAGCCCTTGGGGCTGTGAAGAAAGCTTTGACATGTGACACCACTGCATCCTAATGACTCAAAAAACAGACACCAAATAAAAAGAACCACAAACCTATTACTTTATGTTTTTAACTCTTTTAAATGTGGCTATTTCAGTAAGCCAGACTGGTGACTTTTGAACAACACTGCAATTACAGAGAAGTTACTCAAATTTAGACACTGAACCTGGAGAACACCTGAGCTCTCACCCAGGCTCCTGTCAGGAGAGTGTGAAGAGGGGATGCTGTGTGCTGACAATTAGCTAAAAGGTTTGACGATCATAGGAAATGGAAACATCCACCTCTGCCTCCACTTACCTTGTATGATATAATCAAGGGGGCTAAGTGCCTTGCCTGACAGCTACACGTACCTGACAGAAGTCCTGATTTGGACAGAACAATCCTAGATTCAGAGTCTTGGCCCCAGGACTGTTGGCTGCTGCTGCTGCGTAAGGTTTGTTTATTTAATGCTGGATTCTGATCTTATAGGAGGCAGACAGCAGGCTGCCCGCCCCCCTGCTGACTCCAGGTGCAAAGCAGACAGTGAGATAGGGAAAGCAGCCAGGAGCAAACATTCACCAGGCTCCCACCCACCTGAGCAATACAATGGCAGCATCAACCCCCTCCCAACTCATTAAAGCTGCACTGAAGAAGGCTGGCCCGTCACCACTCTGAGGAACAAAGGGTCCAATCAACTCACAGGGGAAGGAAAAAAACGGACAGAAAACATCAAAGGGCGGACATGGAAAGAGGGAGGTATCCATTAGGGAGCCAGAGAAAGGAGATACCCCCGGTTGCCAAGAAACATGTGCCTACGGGCCTTTGTGACAGGTGCCAGTACAGACCGCCGGCCCCTGGAGAGTGAGTGTGTCGGGGGGAGGAGCTGGCTGCTGCCCCCTTTCTCCCTTGCCAAGCAAATAACTAGCTTGGACCCCTTGGGAAAGAAAGGTCACAGGGCCTCCACTGGCGCCTTCTGTAAATCCCAGCCCTCTTGCGGCTCTCTCCTCCCGGCACCCAGGGAGGACAATGCAAAGGCACCCGTTTTGAATCCCCAATAACCAAGCTATTCCTATTCCCACTAACAACGGATTCCTCTGGAAGCTTTGATTTCCTGATTTTCCTGTCTCATCCTTCCTCAAACATCGGCACCTGCGCCAGCACGACGCGAGTCCTGCGCATGCTCTGCTGTAACCAGTACTCCAGCTCCAGCTCTCCTTGCCCTCGGCCGGAGGAGCACACAGTCCCCTTCACAGCAGAGAGCTCCCCCACTGAATGCTGGGAGAGGCACTAGGAATGGGGGGTGGGGGAGTTAGGTGGTCTCATTTGCCCTACCTAGGGTGCAGTTGCTTGAAGCTTTTAGTCTAAAACTCAGTGAGACAGATGATAGTGATGATGATGACTCTAGCCCTTCAGCTCTGAATCTTATAGTATATTTTAGAAACATGCACCTGTCAGTGAGTCTGTTTGTTCAACTCCTCCTAAACGGTAAGAGCTAGAACCACCACATTCAGTCTGCAGCGTCCTCTGATCATAACTTAAAGCAAGACCAGGGTCTGGTTGTGCCAGGACAACAGGGTGTGCAGGGAATGTGACTGTTTCTCATAAAATGGAACGGGGGGTGTCTGGTTGGAAGGACAGTTAAAGTGCAGAATAACCACAAGCAGGGGCTGCAAGGGGCCAGAGATGGGGACCGGAATGGCTATAATTAATTATTTAAATGAAGAAAAACAAAACTCATTTGGGTTAAGGACCTGAGCCACGCCAGGTAACTCTTCTAGAGCATGTACGTAGAGCAAAAAGGCAGACAATAATTAGCCACAAGTGTTTTATGCCATTGTGAAGATAAATTAAAACCTTGTAAGTGTAACCTTTGGACCAATTCAGAGAGATTACCCACCCCATGCCAAGTCCAGTGCCACTCCTTTTCTCAACATAGGTATTAGGTAATTTTAACATTCACTGTACTGCAATGTTTATACCTCTTCGGAAGTAATGGTCCATCAAATGAATTCATCCCAGCATCCTGACAGTCAGCAAGGAAGGGGTCAAAGTAAGCAAGCTTTTGAGACTCACATAATCTTCCAACAAATCTGAATTCTAGGCTGCCTATGGCTGTGGGCCTATTTTCATTGTTTCGACAGCCTGATGAAGAGAGTACTGGGCTTATTACTGCAGCTCCAAAACCATTCGTTTGCTTGCCTTTACCATGTGCCTGGTCTAGAATCAGCCTTTTTGCCACTTCTTGAGGTTGAGGATTTCAAATAAAAGAGGGAAAATGCTCAATGGTGCCTTACTTGCTGGTTTGAGTGCCCCAGCAAAACATCATCGCTAAGCACATGCATTTAATTGGAAATCAGGTTCTTGCATTTCTGATCCTTACAGGAAATGCAACGACGGCAGCACTAAGAGCTTCTGCGTGTATTGATATTATATATTGCAAGTAGAAGTGCACTGTGGTTTTAAAAAAATATTGCTTTGGTTTGCTATAAATGTAAGAGTGTTTGCCTTCTCAAGCCAACCCCAGTGTAAGCAATCCCTTCTCATCCTGCTCCGTGAGGTCTCCCATAGACAGCTGGTTTTCAACCAAGGCCCAAGACCCTTGAGGGTCTCAACCCAATTACAGGGGAGTGCCAAGCAGGGCCAGCATTACACACACTGGGGCTCAGGACAGAAAGCCTCATTGCATGGGGCTGAAGCCCAGGGCCAAAGCTTGAGCAATGCATCTTCATGGGGCCCCCAAGCATTTGCCCTGTTTGCTTCTTGTTATATGCAAAACAAAACCAAAAAACCAAAAATCCACAATATGCCAAAGTCTTTATGGCTGACCTTGAACAACATCTCCTCAGCTCTTGCCCCCTAACACTCTTACCCTACTTACGCTACACAGATGACATCTTCATCTTATGGACCCACAGGAAAGAGACCCTTGAAGAATTTCACAGGGATTTCAACAACTTCCACCCCGCCATCAACCTCAGATGGGATCAGGCCACACGAGAGATCCACTTCCTTGACACTACAGAACAATTAAATGATGGGAAAATTTCCATATACTGAAAGCCTACCGACCGCTACACTTACCTTCATGCCTCTAGCTTCCATCCCAGACACATTTCTCAATCTACTGTATACAGCCAAGCCCTAAAATACAACCGAATTTGCTCCAATCCCACAGAGGCAAACACCTACAGGATCTATCTAGAGCCGTGGTCCCCAACCATGTGCCCACGGGCGCCATGGCGCCCGCCGGGCCCTTTACGTGCACCCGCGGAGCAATCTGGGCTGGCCCCATCCCCGGGCGTGCGGCAGGTGCCAGCCCCGGGTGCATGGCCAGCCCCGGCCCCGGGTGCGCCGCGCGTGCCAGTGCCGACCCTGACCCCCGGGTGCACCGCGCGTGCCGGTGCCGACCCTGACCCCCGGGTGCACCGCGCGTGCCGGTGCCGACCCTGACCCCCGGGTGCACCGCGCGTGCCGGTGCCGACCCTGACCCCCGGGTGCACCGCGCGTGCCGGTGCCGACCCTGAGCCCCGGGTGCACCGCGCGTGCCGGTGCCGACCCTGAGCCCCGGGTGCACCGCGCGTGCCGGTGCCGACCCTGACCCCCACTCGCAGGTACACCGCGCGTGCCGGTGCCGATCCTGACCCCCGCCCCTGGGGGCGCCGCGCGTGCCCTTGCCGGTCCTGGCACCGGCCCCAGGGGCGCCGCGCATGCCTGCGCCAGCCCCAGCCCCAACCCCGACGAACCTGGGCAGCCCCTGCCCGGGATCGCAGCACATGCTGGTGCCGACCTCGGGCGTGCGGCGCATGCTTGGCCCCGCCCCCAGTCACGTGGCCTGTGAGCGGCCCCGCCCCTGTATGCAAAGCGCGTGAGCGGCCCCGCCCCCAGGCACCCGGCAGCCCCAAAACATTGGGGACCACTGATTCTAGAGCATCCTTAAAACTGAAATACCCACCCAGAGAAGTGAAAAAACAGATTGACAGAGTCAGAAGAGTACCCAGACATGAACTACTTCAAGACAGGCCTAAAAGAGAAAACAGAATTCCACTTGTCATCACCTACAGTCTACAACCTAAACCCTTCCAATGCATTATCAATAATCTACAACCTGTCCTCACTCTCACAGGCCTTGGGGGAAAGGCCAGTTCTGGCCTACAGACAACCCCCTACCATCAAACAAATTCTTTCCAGTAACTACACAGCACACCTTCATCATAATCATCCAGGAACCCACCCCTGCAATCAGCCCGGGTGCCAACTCTACACTAGCAATTTCATCACCTGACCCAACCACATCAGCCACCAAAATGGAGGCTCATTTAACTGTATATCCACTAATGTAATCTATGCCAGCAATGCCCCACTGCAATGTATACTGGCCAAACTGGACAGTCTCCATGGGAAAGAATTAATGGACACAAATCAGATATCCGAAAAGGCAATACACAAAAACCTGCTGGAGAACACTTTAATCTGCCTGGACATTCATTAATGGATCTCCAAGTCATCCTTTTGTTTCAGGCCAATTCCACAAGCCAAATACACAGGGAAGGGCTGGAACTTAACTTCATTCACAAGTTTAATTCTTATGCAAATAGTCTGAACAGGTTGGCTTGCACACTATCTTCCACATCCTAATGACTTAACCAACTAAACAATGGAGGTGCTAATTGTTCTTATCAGTCTCTTGTAACTATTTGAACCATCTACTCACTGTCTCTCTCTTTTTTCCCCCCTCCCCTCCTTTTCTCCCCTCTTCCCCCTTCTCCTATTTATTCTTGGATCTGGACTTCTAAAACTCCTGTCATCTGAAGAAGTGGGTTGTGCCCATGAAAGCTCATGATACCATCTACATATTTTGTTAGTCTTTAAGGTGCTACCAGACTATTTGTTGTTTAAGTTTTAAAAACCCCACAGTTATTGTGGCATAAGAGGGCCCCACCGAGTTTTTCTAGCATATTGGGAGAGCCTCAAAAAGAAAATAGCGAGAACTCCAGCCCTAGCGCACCCCCTTGAGGCTTTGAAGTGAAGAGAGAAACCAACTTACAAGCATTACTAGAGAGCTTACTAGTACATCAGTTTTCTCCCCATATCAAAGCCTCAAGTCACTGCTCCTCCAGCTTCATTAACACAGGCCCAGGCAAACATCTGCTATAGCCAAGCTCTGCCCCACTCCCTCACTTCTCATTATTAATCACTCGCAATCCACATCCATCCTCCTACCTTACACTCTAAGCTGCAGACTCCCCTACACCCAGCTCCTCAAAATACCAGAGCTCAGATCATACAGGCTCAAACCAATTTTTTAAGTGACAACTTAAAGTCTGGAGAGCAATTCCACAGAAGAGTGGTTTCATCAATTCCACCTACTCTGACCTCCAGTATAACACAGAGCAGAAAACTACCCCTGAAATAAATCGGAGATTCTGAAGTCACACCTGAGGCCCTGACTTACAACCAGTAGCCATCAAGGTTGCTGTTGGTTCAAAATATGTCAGGTGGCCTCCCTTTCATTCGTCACTTGCATCAGCTTGCAAAATCCATTACTTTTTCTCTTTGACATCAATGGAAAATACACAATTCTTACAAACAAAACAGAAAATGCCAACTCTTCAGACCCCATAAGTAAGAAGTTCCTAACAAAACAACTAGGGTGCGTCTAGACTGGCAAGATTTTGCGCAAAAGCAATTGCTTTTGCGCAAAAACAATTGCTTTTGCGCAAAAACTTGCCAGATGTCTACACTGGCCGCTTGAATTTGCGCAAGAGCACTGACTTTGTAATGTACAAAATCAGTGTTTCTTGCGCAAATACTTTCACGCTCCCGCTCGGGAAAAAGCCCTCTTGCGCAAAAATACTTGTGCAAGACGGCCAGTGTAGACAGGGAAGAACTGTTTTACGCAAAAAAGCCCCGATGGCTAAAATGGCGATCGGGGCTTACTTGCACAAAATCGCGTCTAGACTGACAACGGATGCTTTTGCACAAAAACACTTTTTGCGCAAAAGCATCCGTGCCAATCTAGACGCACTTTTGCGGAAATACTTTTATCAGAAAAACTTTTCTGTTAAAAGTATTTCCGCAAAATCATGCCAGTCTAGACGCAGCCCTAGTTTTTCAATGACAGATAGAAAAGAGCCTTCAAGCATCTTTCCCTCCTCTACCCCCCATCTCCTGAAGTGGTCCTGGATTTGTGCTTAGAAAAGTGTATTGATGCTGAAAGCATTTGTATTGACCTGCCACAGGTGTTTCTAGCTTTGAAAGGTAACGAGCTACTGGACCTTATAATTACATCACTGTATCATATTGCTTGTTTTTTTCTTTTCTGACACTTGATATGGTTCTAGTAGCAGACATTTTACAAAACTACAGAGTGCACTTCCAAGCTTGCAGAAGGCATAAAGCTAAAAATTAATGCTTTAACAATACAAGACGACAGCTGCTAAAGCAGCGTCAGATATTAAGCATTCAATAAAATGCTTAAGTATAACCCCAACTGTAAGTGCAAGAAGCATCGCTGAAGTGAATTTTAGGCTTGAGTACACAGGATGATATTCAGAATAATGGAATGTGTCCGTGTACACTAAGGATGTTAAATAATGATTAATTTACTAGTTGAGTAGTCGACGGAATTTCCATCAACTACTCGATAGGCACTTCTGCATTCCTCCTTTGAAAGTTTTACCACTGAAAAGAGGGAGGGTGTCTCCCAACTTTCCAAGGCCATAAAATAGACTTCATTTCTAGATCTCCTGAAGTGCAAGACATCGGACCTTACAATGGCAATTATTAAAGCAGGTTCTGAAATGTGCCCTGAAATAGGGATGTCAACATGTAGCCGAATACATGATTAATCGATAAACCTCTGCTGTATCAAAGGCAGCAGCGCAAGGCAACAGGTGGGAGCTGATCTGCATCGAGAGCCAATTTTTAAATCGGCTCCCCTCACAGACCAGCTCCCGCCTGCCACCCCATGCTGCTGCCTCCGATAGAGAAGGAACAGCGTGGGGCAGCAGGAGGGCGCCCCGTGAGTGGGGCCGGAGCACACTGGCTGCTGACCCTGCCCCCGGGGACAATCAAATAGTTGTGTAACTACTAAAATTTGATGCAGTTACACGACTAATCAATTAATCACTATCTAACATCCGTACCCCTAAAGTCAGCTAACTGGGCCAAGCATGGAGGAACCCACAGCCTCTCCACTGAGAATGCTCAGCCCCCTAGTATCCAAAATTAACAAAACCAAGCTCAGCCCCCTAGTATCCAAAATTAACAAAACCAAGCTCAACTTTTAAGTCAAACCCAAGGCAGAAAGTAAGTCTTTAAAAGTCCCAGATACTACTGGGATATTGAACTGTTACTCTGAAACACTGCCTGCACTGAGCCTTCCTGAACCAGTGCTGAAAATGACTTAAGTGCTACTGTTGCACAACTTAGTGCACTATGGAGTTTTGCATCTGGTATCAGGCACTGTCAGAGACCAGACTAGATGGAAGATGGACTGAAAAGGTGTCTCTACCAGTAAGGGAACTTCCCAGGTTCTTGGGGGGTTTGTCCATAGTCTGAACACAACATTCTTTTCCTACCAATTCAGTTTTTGTTCATAATTTGGGGCCCACAGAAATACCTGCAGTTCCAGGGTGACAAGGGCACCCAAAGCACAGTTTATAGACTTACTCATCAACACGTTTTGTGATAAAGGTGCAAATTCCAGTCCTAAGGTGTTGAAACATGTGCCTTCCCCACATCCCTGCAGTGAAGATACAGCCCCAGTGGGGTGGGGGCACAGAGCCTTGCATGAACAGCCACAGCCAGACTCCAGGCTACAGTCACCTCATCACACAGACTCACAGCCAGGTAAAGTCAGACATTGACCCAGTGTGACCCAGCCCCACAGGAACTGTCACGGGCTCACAGACGGACAAAAGGCTACAGTCCCCTCGTCACCCAGGAACAGTCAGACAAGGCCAGCCACAGTCAGACCCCCATCTACAGTCACCTCACCAGGCAGACAGACAGACAGACAGCAATAATATCAGGGATGGTCTAGACAGTACTGGGTCCTGCCATGAGGGCAGGGGACTGGACTCGATGACTCTCGAGGTCCCTTCCAGCCCTAGTATTCTATGATTCTATAAACAGCACCGCACAGGCGGGCAGCAGGCGACAGCCCCTTGTCTGCCAGGGACAGTCAGACACGGCGGCCAACCCCCGGCTACAGACACCTCGCCACACAGAAAGAGTGAGAGCTTCACAGCAGGGTACAGTCTGACCCAGCCCCACAGGAACAGCCACGGGCTCACAGACAGACAAAAGGCTACAGTCCCCTGGTCACCCAGGGACAGTCAGACACGGCGGCCAACCCCCGGCTACAGTCACCTCGCCACACAGAAAGGGCGAGAGCTTCACAGCAGGGTACAGTCTGACCCAGCCCCACAGGAACAGCCACGGGCTCACAGCCGGACAAAAAGCTACAGCCACCCAGGGACAGTCAGACAAGGCCAACAACAGTCAGAGCCCCGCCTCCAGTCACCTCAGCAGACAGCCAGCGCCGCACAGGCGACAGCCCCTTGTCCGCCAGGCACAGTCAGACAGGGTGAGGGTGAGCGCCTCACGGCGGGCACAGTCCGACCCAGGACACGCCCCCGCCGAGCCGTTACCTCCGGGCCGGCCTCTCTCTCCTCGGCGGACTCGCGCCGCCGCCTCTCTATGGTTGGCGCGGCCTAGAGTCGCCGGTCACGTGGTCCGCTGCTAGGGCCGCGGGGCGGGACGGGGCTGGCGCGCGCGCCGGGTGTCAGGTGCGGGGCTAGGCCCAGAGGCGGGAGGGGCCGGCCCGCGCGGTGGGGGGGGAAGGGCTGCCCCCGCCCCGGCCCCCTGCTGGGGCCCCTCAGCCCCGCGCGGGGGGGCTGCTCCCCGGGCCCGGAGGCGGGTGGGGGAGGGGACGCTGTGCCGGGTTGCTACTGCGCATGCCCGGCGGGGCGGAGCCTGGCGGGCGGTGCCCCGCCCCTGGGCGGGGCGTCTCCATGGCGACCGGGTAGCTGCGCAGCGCTGGTGCGGGGGGTGCGCTGGAGATGCTCTGAGGGGTCACTGCGGGGGGTGCCCTGGGCGCAGGAGCACAGCCGGCCTTCGCCTGTGTGGGGCCGACACCGCCGGGGACACAACAGGTGTTTGCGGTGGGGCCGGGCCGTGGCCCGTCACCCGTGGGAGGCGATGTCAGCCCCTTTCTGAACAGGCAGGGAAACAATCGGCCACAGGTCTGAGAGAGTCTGTCTGTTTCTACAGCGTGAGAGCGAGGGCCAGCGAAGCCAGGACGCCGCTTCCACTGAGCACAGCTTAAAGCAAGGGCAGGGGCGGGTTGTGCAGGACAATGGGATGCGCCTGGAATGGGATTGACTCTCATACCACCGTACTGAGAAGAGAGAGAATCACCAGGCAGGTCCCAGCCCTACCCCGCAGACACCTGTTAGGGAGGGCAAGGGGAGGCGCATCTTCCCCCAGATTAATACGAGGACATTGCTGGCTCCCTTTGGGGAGCACGGGGAAAGTGCACAGTGTGCTGCATTCCTCCCTCTGGCTGGGGAGGACGGGGCAGACGAGCTGTGCACTTTGCTCTCGTTCTCTGGCAGGGACAAGAAGAGGAAGAGCAAGTGACCCTGGTACAAAACTCAAGGAGCTTCAGCCTCTTTGCTTACCCCGCTACACACACACACACACCACAGTCCCCTGGCCAGATCCCCTCCCTACCCTCCCACTCTGACTCTTACCCACCCCACTTTCCCAGTTCCCTGCCCTGAACACCTTAGGAACCTGAGCAAAGCCACGTACATGTGCTAGTTTGTTGCATGGACAAAAACTGAATTGGTAGGAAAAGAAACATGTTCATGCGTCTCATAGGGCAATACAAACAATGGAGGGTATTAATAACTATGAAAAACAACTGTGCCATGCCCTACTGACTGTAAAACAGCCATTAAGCTATTTAAGAAAGGAGTCATGGCCAGGGCAAGCATAGAATCTAAGCTCCATCTTTTTGGGTTCTAGATATCAAGGATAATTTCTGCTTTATGTCGCAGATCTATCTGCATGTAAATTGTGCAAAGATGGACAGTGAAGTGCAGAGGGATGGAAGAATCCTGGATTTGATCGATGATGCATGGAGAGAAGATAAATTACCATACGAGGATGTAGCAATACCTTTGGTAGGTGAACACAGTAAGCTGCTTATAAGCCTATATTATGTGTCTACCCCCTTTAACCTCCTAACAGAGGCATGGCATAGGAAATGTGCCTTACAGTTCTGACAGTTGTATGAATGATGCTCCCTCACTCCAGGGGCCAGCTTCCCATTTATTTTATGCGGGGTGGTGGATTTCTTCCAGCTCTGCATATCTCCGGCTTGGTGGAGGAATAAGTGCTTCTCTCCCTGCAGCTGACTGCCTCGCTTTGGAAGGAGAAAATGCTTTCCCATAATCTAGGCGAGCTACCTGTTTCTTTGGAGGGTGGAATGTTTCTTTCTATCCTCCCCTCATACTCCTAGTACCACCAGTCTGTGAGGAGCGGGTTCCAGGACTAACCTCTTCCTCAGCTTTTTCAAGTGCTATGCTGCTGGCCCGAGTGGAGAGGGGAGGACCCAAAGACTTCCCCTTCACTTATATACTTCCAGTACTGCTAGCCAAGAGTGAAGAAGGGAAAACTCCTAGGTCCACTTAGCAACTATCTTTGATCTGTCACAGATTACTTGATAGCACACCCGGATCTTCACAGCCCCTTGTCTCTAGGCATAGATACAGCCTTGTTATTAACGGAAACGTCTCATTTAAGCCTGATAAATCTTGAGATTTTCTCCTTAATTAACTGGATAAAGCCCTTCCTCGTCCACTCTATTTTGACAGGCTGCCTTTCATGTTGAGACACTTCTCAGCCAGCCATGATTTTTGCTCACGGAGTGTATGTACTTCAGGCTTTTGTACCTGCATCACCTTTTGCAAAGATCCCTTCTTAGAGTAGTGATGGACTTCCAAATTGTAGGCCACTCATCCTGCTAGATTTCTTCCCTCCCACGTTTGCATACTCAAAACCTTCAAGCCTCTCTTTATTCTTACATTAGACAAAGTTTGTGAGAAGATTACTTGAAGGGAATTAGTCTCCTATCACAGACATATGCATAGCAACTCACTATCTTCACTTAGCCTCTGCAGGTGTACTCCAGCGTTAGGGAATGATCCGATCTCCACCGTGCGGAACTGTGGTTCTCTTTTTAAGTTCTGGAAGCCCAAACTCTCCTACCTGTTGGAGTTTATTGGGATGTGCCTCGTTAAGCTGGCTGAATACAGAAACCTCTTCAGTGCTGGTACTTGTTTCATCTTATGGTCAATTAACTAGATAGCGTCACTCCTTTTTGGGTAGTGGGTGGAGGGAGGAACTATGTAACTACTCTTGGAGACTGAGGCGCATGCCCAGAGTGGAGGAAGAGTTCCTTACAGCATACTTCTGAGGTTTCCTGGGCTTGCCCTGCAGATGCTCATACTAACAGTAGAAAAGGCCTGAGTGTGGACCTAAAGACCCCATGAGACCTGAGCCATTGACATAGGATTGGCTGTTGGCAAGCTAAAAACCAGAATGGCAGCTTTGGGATATTCCTTCATTCCCAAGTCAAGAAGGAGCTGACTAAAAAGTGGGTGGTGCTTAGAGCAATGGGCAGTAGGTGACCACCAGTAGCTTGAGCCCTAACTGCTGCTACTGCCTTCAGAGTCTGAGCTGAAGCCCATTGAAAACAATGAAAAAACTCCCATTGGCTTCAGCAAGCTTTAGATCAGATCCTCCGTGAACAAATTCCTAGAGTTTGGGGAGCTCTTTTGTCTCTCGCTAGGATGCCAAGACCCAGGAACGAGATGATATTCTGGGGAATTACGCATAGTCTAGCAACTGCACAGTTATGATAGCACTCGCAGAGAAAGATGGTTAAGAGAAAAACAAAACAGTTACGCTATTGCTCATCCTGACAAGCTGTAGACTCATCAGTTTTCTGTTCCTAAGGCAAAAGCACCTCGGGAGTGCTTTCCAGTGTTCTGTATGGCACTAGCACAGCCTCGCCTCTTTAGAGCCATTGACCTCAAATTCCAGACAGAGTGCTGCTTATTTTGCTCTTTGTTACCTTCTGTATGACAGAAAAGAGAGATTTGAGAGAATGCCTTATTTAAAATTCGGACATAGAATACTTACATATTTGGACTTTATTATGGGAGAAAAAGGTTGCACACAGGCAATAAACTATTTGCGTTGATATCTACTTATTCTATGTTTACCAGACATTACAATCATTTATTTTGCTGTGTACGCTTGGGTCAGCCAGCCGTCAAGTTAGGAAATCAACTCCTAAAACGAAGTACAGAATTCTTGTGGAAATGGAATGCCCATATTTGGATTTGTTGATATTTTTAGTGGAAGCAGTATGTACAGTACATGCTCTTCTGATGCTCCCTTCAGCCTTAGTTGCAGATGTGTGCATGTACCAGTATGAAATGATGCTAAGCTGATCTTGTCAGGGTGCTTTGAAGGTATAGAATGCATTGCCCCTTTTGTGTTCTCAGAACGAACTTCCTGAACCAGAACAAGACAATGGTGGTACAACAGAGTCCGTAAAAGAACAAGAAATGAAATGGACAGACTTGGCTTTGCAATATCTTCATGAGAATGTTCCCCCAACAGGAAACTAGTAAATCAGTGTTATTTCATGGAATGATTTCAATGCAAGAAGACGGTTTCCAGCAGATCCTCACCATCTCCTGTCTCACTGCTTTAACGAGTCAAAACTTTTAAAAAACCTTCTGGTCTCAAACAGCTGTTGTATTCCACAAAAGCACATTACAGTTTAAAAGGCCCCATGTGACTGATGTAAAATAACTATGACATACCCTAAAACTGAGAGGAGGTGGCCGAGTGCTTTTTCACAAATGCAAAAAATTCTGGAGTCCTGTTGACAACTTCTTTATAAGTTGGTGCCAGTTCGTTTAATCTTAATTGCTTTTTGTGTATGATCAGAGAGGTAGTTATCACTACCTGAAAACTGATCATTGATCTCAGAAGTGATTTGGTGAATTTTTGTGGTGGCTTTGATGTTTTATAGACCGAAAGCTATTCTTTTATATTTGGGAGCTACTGTTAGAGTTAGAAAGCAACTACCAACCAACTTTTACAGCCTTTAACTAGCCTGACACAGGAAGGACAGAGAAAAAGGTTAATGAACAGGAGATTAAGGAATTGAAATTTGTCTGTAGACACAAATGACGATGGGAAAAGAAATTCTTTATAAAGAAAGCAGCCTAGGAGATTGCCGATTCTGGTTGGAGCACATTCCCAATGCTGACATCCTGTGGTATGTTTGCTAACCTGCATACTGTAAAAGAACACAATTTATATTAAAAGGCTTTGTTAGTGGTGACTCAGAGTAATTGTCCTTTTATGTATGTTCATGAGCTATGCGAAAGGCATTGCTGACCTCAATCCGATTCCACGAATGCAGGTCCACATCCCTCTTGGCACCCTTGTTAAGAGTCTCAGATAGCAGACAGAGTGAACTATCTCAGCCGTGAAGGTGATGCCTACAGGAAAGGATGGAGACATGTTTATTTGAAAACGTGCTCATTGAGATAAGCCACTGAAATGTCCCATTGAAATCATAAGGAGTTGCAACAGCTTACTCAGTGGTTGAATTTGTCTCATGAGAGCCATCATTTTGCTTGCATGAGAATACCAGTCAACAAGAGGTATATATTTAAACAATATCAGAATGATGCCTACCAATAGATGGACACATCATTAAAACTGATACTTCATTCAGAACTACTTTAAGAGAATGCTATAGTTGCAACGTCAAACGTGAAAGTTTGGAAATGCCAGAATAAAGGTTGCCTGTGTAACCTTTAATTTTGCCCCCTTTTGCGTACTCATTATGTACTTTTTCAACAGGTCCCTGCCTCATTCAGGGCAGAGTCAGACGGGCAGCAGGAATGAATGAGGGTTGCACAGCTTACACTGCATAGAAGTCCTCGTGATTGTTGTTGCTCAGGAACTGCAGCAATGCATTGGCTACTCAGACAATACTCGTTCCCAAACCACCTTTTATCCACCAGTGGGAGTGATGCTAGAAGGCCCCTTGGTGGAAGAGAACTCATGGGTAACTTGTGCCATTGCAACTGCCTTCTAGACAGACTTTCCACTTCTGGGCACAGTCCTTACCTGTGTAACCTAGGAGTTACCCTAGCCTCTGATGTTGTTTCTTCATAGTCTGCTGTAGCAAATATGCTCAGAGTCCTCCTGAAATGAAATATTTCCTCTTGGCTGGAAACTTTAACCTAATTTAAATATGAAGATGTAAGAAAACCAAAATCTCCTTTTAGAAATATCAGAATAATATCGAAAGACCAGGAAAACAAGAGCACCCAGATATGGATAGTGCTTGGCTCATGGATTGTATTTGCATTGTGTGTGCATAGAACAGTGGGCGAGGATCGTAGTGTGAGGCTTCTAGGCACTACTGCAGTACACGTGATAATAGAAAAAATAGATTACAACAACATTGACAGCTACTGCAGACATTGTATTAATTACTAGCTTTTCTTGCCGTGTCAATGATTATGATTTAAGTACATCTGTGTGATTTAAGAAATACAAGTTCAGTCAAGCAACATTTAAACCAAGCTGTCCTGCTAAAATCCAGCAGGGGGCGGGGAAGGACCTTCTTGTGTAATGTCTGGACAGTCTTCAGCAGCGGCTCAGCGGATGGCGCTAGTTGACAGATTATAGCCAGTAGAGGGCACAGAAGCAGGAATTTGCTTAGTTAGCTCAAGGCCTGTACTTGGCTTACTCATGTTTAAACTGCACAAAAAAATCCAGTGGCAGCAAGTTTTCAGAAACTGGGTTTGCACTATGGAGCTACAAATAGAAGTGTAGACATTCCCGCTCAGGTTGAAGCCTTGAGCTCAGAAACCAGGGAAGGGCAAACCCACATCAGTGGCCCCAGGCTCTGAAGCTTGCTGCTGTGGAGGTGTTTTTGCAGTGTAGACATGCCCTTAAGAAGGTTTCAGTCTCCTTTTTATGAGGCTTATGGCTTCTGTAAAGCTTATTGAGACGAGATATTCTGTGATTTGACCCATATGGCACATTTGAAGTGAATTCTTGTTGTTGATTTTTGGTAGGGAAATGAAGGGATGCTAGTGTATCTTCTTAATACTGCTGCCTATGTGTGGGTGGAAACTTCCTCTGTTCCGCTCTGCCAAATCCAGCCTCATCTGCTGCCCCATCACTGTTCTGTGCTGGCCAGCTGTAAGCACAAAGTGCTGACTGAGCAAGTCAGAAGTCTACAAAAATAAAAGTCTCCCAGAAAAGAATGTGTGCACCGGCCACAAGGCTAGTAACGAAGGCAGGGTGAGCCGGTGGCTAAGGCACTGCCCTGGGATTCAGGAGATCAAGGTGCTCTTTTTAGTTCTGCCACAGATTTCCTGTTCGCTACTCAGCCAGTGTGCCTCAGTTTCCATTCCGTAAAATGGGGATAATAATACTTCCCAACCTCACAAGGCCAATGTGAGGATCAATGAGGCATTTATACTATGGTAAAGAGCTCCATGGACACATAATAGCAATAGGATTAATGCAGCTGGGAAACTGAAGTCAGCATGAACTATGCCTCGTTATTAGTACAGGCTAGCAGATTAGTTCCAGATATGCAAGAATGCAATGAGTATGGATTTATCTGGTCTGATAGCATTTGCACTAAAACATCGATAACCTTCTAAATATGTGTGAGAACCTCATTAAGTTCAGCCTCTTATTTAAACAAAAAACATATTTTGTTTACTTCCGGTTAGACTCAGAAGCCATAGCTTCTAACTGTTAATCAGTGATCTCTCTAAACTGGCAGGGAAAAGGTGCGTTACAGGACGTGACAAAGTTTAACTAGCGAGAATATAAAATACGATGATTTCTTATTTTGAGTACAAGAAATACCCCATGTGTGCATTTAGATACTGCATCATTGGAATTTGACCCAGGATTTTGTCAGAATCAGGCAGAATGCCCCTTCATGTTGTATAAGCTGGAACTAAATATGGGTAGCCAGATTCCATGCTGTCTGTCCTTCATTAGTATCAATAGCGTAGTCATGTCTTCTCTTATTCATCTCCACTCTAAACTTAACCATCTCACACTTTTCAGTCCCTCCTCATATGGAAGTTTTCCCATGCCTCTAATTATCTTGATACCCCTCCCATTTCTGCTACATCATTTTTAAAGGAAAATAAAAACAATCAATAATAGTTCAAATGTAGTTACCTTACATATAGCACAATTTTGCACATTGTTTATGCTTTTCAGTCCCTGTATATAACATAACTGAAGGTTATCTTCATGACTTGATCCTTTGTTATCCTTTTGAATTCCACACCTAGTACATTATACTGTCATTTCTCTAATGTTATCCCTTTTGATATATGTAACTACTACAGAATTCTATAACCAGGCAGTAAAATACATCAGTGAATTATCCCCAGAACTTTATAGTTAATACATGTATTTTTAGAATCCAAGTACTTTATCTATGCTTTACCACCAAAATTATACCTTCAGACTAATTTTGATGTAAATGCAATGAACTTAATGTACCTGGATTTTAAAGCTACATCTTTTAAACTAATGGGGTATTAAATAATTCCATTGTATATTTAGCTATATGAATGACTGATAGTTATAGATATCAGAAAGCACTATATTGTAATTACTCTGTAGTCTGTAATTAAAATCACTGTATTATAAACTACATTCCACTTATCTTCCATGATGCAAACTCTCCACCATGCTGCCAAAATAAAAAATTGTTAGCCAAAACTAATATTTCAACTGAGCCACAGCAAGGTATGAATTAGTGTGCTATTGATGGTTCTGTGTGGCTGAAATCACTTGGCCTATGGCCTTGTGCCTTATAGTCCATCTATTGCAATCTTGGCAAGCAGTACCAGTCTCAGTAACATACATTTGCTTAGTTATGAATCTTCATAATTGGGTGTGCAGACGGGGAGTAATCCCAATATATCTGATTCAATTTGACATCTGAACTATTTCCATAAAGCTAGCATCAAGCTAGCATTATGCTCATCTTATACATTCTTTTGTGGATAACATGAACTAGATCAGATTGGATACTAGAAAATAAGCTGTAAGAAAAGGCATCTTATTTTTAACCCTCGATGAATCTGAAGTCCAGTCCTGTTTGCTTGCCCTCGATGGCCTTAATAAGTACAGCATTTAAAGTACCTGCTGAACTTTGAGAACACGAATAAGCCACACCCTGCTTAGTAGAGCAGTTGTGTCCATGTTTAAATCTCATTGAAGCCAGTGGAACTGAAACATGCTGAATTAAGCATGTGTTGCAGTAATGTTCTAACATATATGGTGGCACAATCTGTGTTGGCAGTCATGCTTTACCTGTGACATGCAAACGCAAAATGTGACAGCACCTTCCAAAAGTTGGGATCCTATTCCTTTGCAAACCCTTTAGAATGATTCTGCTTTCTTTTGTAATCATCCTGATGCCCTTGTCTTCTGGTAAGTGTGCCAGACAGCAAGTTACACCTCATCACCGAGCGTCACACCAGGAGGAAAGTGTCAAGAAGCTGCTACTGAATCACCTTTTTCAAAGCTCTAGGGTCTATTTTCCCTGGACCTAAATCTATGGAACATTGATTTAATTCACATCTGAACTTCAGGGGACCAATATGAATTCATCCCTTTGATGTTCCCCCTTCCACTAGACCCATCATTGTCATTTTGCATCTGGTTGGAGGACAAGATGTACCACAACCTTTCCTGTGGGTCAGTGCTAACTTATGGACTGACCAGGAGGGTAAACTGGAAAAGCAGAGCAAGGGGCTGGACCATCTGTAAACTCTTAGCAGTACTATCCCCTAGATTTAATAGCCGCAGGTGCTGGAGAGGGAGAGGTTCATTGATCACAGGCCCAAAGAGTCTGCTTTCCAGTGGAACCAAGGCTTGGAGATCTGTCTCAGGCAGCCCCCTCCGTCAGCTGAATGACGCTGCACAGTGAGCCTACAATCACCCCACTTTTCTCAACTGTCCATTCCAGCAGGAGAGCATCACCTAGCCCCAGCAGATACCGAGACTGCTGTTCAGTGGGGCACCTACGGCGCCAAAGGAGCTAGGCTCGACTCCCCAGTCAAAGCCAAGCACACAGCCTGAGTCCCCCCGTCCCGTTTTGAGGCCAGAAAGGGAAACTCCAGCTGCACTAATTTTCCCCAAAACACCTCCCGTTCGCCCACACAGAGACAATGGCATCAGCAAGGAAACCACCCGCCACTGTGGAGATACAGCAAACCACAATCTTTGCAGCGATGAAAGAATAGGAGAAAGCCTCATGAGAGGGGGGAAAGGGAATGGTTGCCCCTGACTTTCCCCCCCTTATCTAACGTCCATCCCCCTTCCGTCTTTGCCCGGTGCTTCGATTCGGTTTGCATTTCTGGAGATAATTTAGGGAGCACGCTGTCATTGGTGAATCAGAAATCTCGGAATTTTAATGTGTTCCATCTGGAAGTGTTTGCGCATGTTGAAATGTTAGCGTGATGTGGTAATTCCTGAGCATCCACAGGGGAGGTGGGCACGGGGGGAGAGGGGTGCTGTGGACTCCTGTCCCCCTAAACCAACACACTCGCAATCCAAACGACAAAGGAGCCGTGTCCAGACTGGCACATGGGTGTGCTGGGGGAGGGAGAGGGCAGGGATGTATTCCTGCCCCCTTCCTTCTTTTGGAGGGGGAGGCTCTTTTCCAAGGAGACCTTGAGGTATGGGGTTTTGCTAGGCCCTCCGCCAGCTCGCATGGAATCTGCGTCTCCATGGAAACTGGCTGCCAGAATAGCAACAAACAGAGGCAGAGGAATTTCAGCATCGCCAGCCCGGCCTCTCTGGGCCAAGAAGGGCTCTCATTTACACAGGGAAAATAAAGGCTGGCTAAGGAGCACACAGAGGCAGCAGCGCTCCTCAGAACATCACTGACTCCTTCTGGAGCCGCAAGTCACCAGGAAAATGGAGAGAAAACTCTTGCCCTATTTACTCACTGCCCAGCTTCACGAGTTCATGCATCTTCTGGAAGGGTTGACGCCAGGACACCTGCAAAGAGGAAAGGTTTAGAGCCGGACTGTCATCTGGAGTCAAACATTTCTCGCTTGTCTCTAGATTGTCTCTAAAGCCTCCCTATATATTACTGCCATCTGTCAGGACTTCTCTCCTCAGCACCCTTCGTCATGGCCTCATTTAATCCCTGGAAGCAGATTATGTCAGAACCAAAGGGTCCTGAGACCTAGGAAGGGGGAGCAGGAAGGGAAAAGAACAATCATGAGTGGAGGAATTAGTGCTTGCAGTGCACGTTGAGCTCACGAAGCACTATAACCGGTAAGGGCTTGCATTGTTATAAGATTTCGCTTTCCATCACTAGTACCTCGTGGTGGAGTCAGCCCCACATAACAAAATGAAGTACACAGCGGGAAGAGACAGTTCCAAAGCCCTTTGGCTGCAAGAGACCCCGTTACTCCAGTCCTGGGCCCTGCCAATCTCAGCCAATTCTCTTCAGGCCTTGCTTGCAAGCAACTGCTATGCTATTTCATATGCAGTTTCTTCCCAGTCAGGTGACGTAATGTGCCAGGGGATGTAACGGATTTAAGGTATGGACAAAAGTGAAGGATGGATGAGGCAGAGAGACCAGCTAACTCACTACACTTGTGAGTGGAAGACAGAGCAGGCGGTCTTCAGAGTTGAAAAGAGAGTGCATGTAGCTCCTAAGCAATGTCCCTTCTAATTTTTTCCATGCATGTGCAGAATAATTTTTATGTGCCCTGAGGCGTGTGCGGATGTGCACCACCAGTAGTGACACATGCTGCCAGCTGTGAGAGGCTGTGGGCACTCTGTTAATCAGCTGGGTAGCACCTGAATCTTCCCTAGGTGGCCACGCTAGCGCTCAGCTTACAGGGAACACTGCTCCTAAGTATGAATTGCATCTTCTCCGTTCCTACCAATTGCAACTGCAGAAAATCTTCAGCGAATCATAGAAGATTGTGGTTGGAAGAGATCTCAGGAGGTCATCTAGTTCAACCCCCTGCCCAAAGCAGGACCAGCCCTAACTCAATCATCCTAGCCAGAGCTTTGTCAAGCCGGGACTTTAAAACCTCTAAGGATGGAGATTCCACTCCCTCCCTAGGAAACCCATCCCAGTGCTTCCCCACCCTCCTAGGGAAATAGTTTTTCCTACTATCCAACTTAGATCACCATGGCCTAGTCAAATTGATCAAGCCATTTTATGGGGCAGGCAATGCTTATTCATTGACTTCTTTTACAGTCTGACTCCTGAGTCATGCAACGGGAAATCCTGACATTTGATATCAAAGTTGCATGAAATAAACACATATTACAAGGAACAAGAAATCAAGATATCAGGGAACCTAGTTCATGTAAATACTTGACATGAAAAGACCCTAATTACTCAAGACCTGCAGCCTATTCAAAGCCGGCACGTTTATTTGGTCCTAGACATCCAACACTCCGGTCATCTGAAGAAGTGGGCTGTGCCCATGAAAGCTCATGATACCATCTACATGTTTTGTTAGTCTGTAAATTGCTACCAGACTATTTGTTGTTTTTTCAGTTCCTCAACATGCAACTCCCCAGAGTTTCTATCCCTGACCACTTCTTAAATAAGCATGCTGTCATATTTCACCACCTGCTTCCTTGTTTCAACCAGTGATACCCATTTCTGCCCCCTCACTGTCATCCCTTTTCTCATTTTCTGCATGTCTCAGTCTCTTATTTTCTAGCCCCCAGTGAGTCAGAATCAAATATTTAACGGGGACGGTGTTGTTCTATCATTCCCCTGAACAACTCATATTTGTTGTTCGCTGCCATTGAAAGAATGGCTCTTAAACACCTGCTGTCCAGGCATCATAATTACAGTTCACCTTGGTGTACAGATCACTTGTGACAGATGAAACATCTGGGGAATGCAGGTTGCAGTTGTCGCAGGCTTAAGCCAGCCATGTGCACGGAAAAGCATATTTCAAATTGCATGTCATGGCTGTTTGCTCAGCAAACTGGCTGTGCAGCGTGTTTAGTTTTCCGGTAATGAGTTGAGGATGTTCTTGTCTCTGTTTTTATTTGGCAAAGTGTAGCTATACATTTCATTCTTTCATGGGGTATTGCAAAAAAAAAATCAAATCTGTTCTGAACGAGACTTTGTAAACAAGGCATTGTGGCATCACCGTTGGCTTCTCAACGATCCCCGGTCAAATTTGCAGAGTGCAAATGAAACAATGTTTTTTCTGACTACCGTCCTGGAAATTCAACGTGGGCTCTGCAAGACAAGCTTGGCTTCTTTCCTTCTCAAGCATTAGCATCACCAATAAAAGTGCTGCAGGCCAAACTAGGTTCTCTCTTACAGCTGTGCAACCCGCATGTTTTCAAATGATCACTTAAGAGATATCTGTGCTGTCCCATTGCTATTAGTGGCTATGGCTGGAGTTTAGGAAACTATTCTCTTGCTGATGCATGGGAAGGAATTGAATCCAGCCCACTCTCCTGCAGCTGTATTGGCTCTGCAGTGCTACCAGGACTGAAAAATCATCAGAACTGATTGTTCTAATTAAATCAACAGATGTGTCTGAATAGACCCATAGAGGAGCTAGATAGAGTAAGAAAATGTGTGGTTACAGTCAGTTCTCAGACCAAAAGGACTCTGTAATGGCACAAGCCTGTAAATTATTGAGCACTGATCTGGTAATGACTTTAAGCACATGCTTAACATTAAGCACAGGAGTATCTTCACTGAAGTCAATGAGACTGAAGATTGAGCTTGAAAGAGAGCAAGCTACATTGTCCCAAGGCCAGCATGTGGCAGGTTCCCGAGAAGGAGCAAGCAGCAACCTGTGCACGTACCTGCAGGCTGTGCACTCATTCATGTTTCAACCAAGACATTTTGGTTCAACCTGTCTCTTAAATTAATTTACTGGGGAAGTTGAATTGAGATGTAATGCTGCAAATGCAACCACGGCGCACCGACACGCACCGTAGCAGAAAGTGTGGTGAGAGGGAATAGACTGGCAGGAGAAACTCAAACGAAATCATATTCCCTAGCACAAATTTGTGAGAGTATTAATTTCCAAACAATTTGCCAATACTGGCAAAAGGGCTTTTGCACTACTGCTGCCAGTAGCTGTTGCCAAGTGAAGACGCCAAGGAGATACGAAAGGGAAGCTTGATTTATTAAGACGCAAACACCGTTGATGACTTGGGCCCCCTATTCTGCAGACAAATCCATGCACACAGACCCCGGTGGATTCAGCTGCAGTTCCACTGCAGGAGGAGTGAAGAGGGAGCCAGATTCCACGTGGGCCAGGATATAAATGCCGGGCGAGAGACACACTCATGGCAGGGGGAGGTTTGCACAGAGATGAAGGCCAGGCTATAATCTTTATGTAGCAACTAAACGTTGCCAGCTTTATGGCAGCCTCCACGAGCCCCATATTGCACTGGGCGCTGCTGGAGAGAGAGAATCCCAGCCCTGAAGGGCTGAGATCTGGCGTTGGCCCTTCTCTGGCGTATCAAGGAGCCAGGCCGATAGATTCCAAAGAGATTCCCATCTAAAGCTTGGCCAAAGCGGGAGGGGAGCTGATGTCCCATTTCAGCTGGGACAGTCCTCTTTTTAAGCCCAGTCACAGTCTCCTAGAATCCCAGGGCTGGCGGAGACCTCGGGAGGCACCGAGACCAGCCCCCTGCCCAAGGCAGAGCCAGCCCTGACCCAATCACCCAGCCAGGGCTTTGTCCTGGCCGTCTGGACTTCTTTGGCAAGTGGGCATTCGTCGCATTTGCTTTTGCCGACGTGAGCGATGCCAGACCAGTGGTGGAGGGAGCAACCAGTAACAGCTGTGCATGGGGGCAAGCAGGATTTGAGCAACCAGTGACCCTAGCCTCATGTGGGAGGCAGGCAGGGTTCCTGTGGGCAGTGACCCCAGCCTCATGCTAGACCGGACAGGGCTCAAGTGAGTGGCTTGAGCCAGTCCAGTATGGTGTCCTGTTTTCCTTTGGGCAGTATGGTCACAAAACCAAAGGGCTGGTGTTCCCTGTAAGCTGAGCGCCCCTGCCGATCGGCAGAGCACCCATAGCCAGCAGCATGTGTTTCTATGGGTGGTACACATTGGCACATGGCTTGGTGCACACAACAACATTTATTCTGTATATGGATGGAAAGAATTAGAGGGAATGTTGATGTTGGCCACCGTGTAGGGTGGAGGTGGAAGTGACTTGTAGGGTTCCCGAGAAGGCTGTGGGTGACCCTCTCCGCAAGACTCACTTGCCACATCTGGGTCAGGTTCTCCTGACCAGCACACAGTGCTGACGGCTAATAAGACAGTTAAATCCATGAGTTCAGGTTTCAATGCTTCCATGTGCTTCAAGTGTCTTAATCTGGGCTGCCTGGGGAATTTGTCTCCCCAGGACCCTTCGGTATGCTGGGAATGTTTGCTGTTCCTGCTGTGTGCGTGTGTTTCAGGCGCTCCTGTAAAAACAAGAGCTTCCCTCTTGCCTGGGAAATCTTTGCTTTGATTGACAGAGCCCCCTTCGGTGATTAGCAGTCGGGGAAGAGAAAGCCTGACATCAGAGTGAAACCTGGGCCCCAGCAGGCCGGGGCAACAGCGCTGAGAGAGGGGCAGATACGTGATTCATAACCTGGCACTTCAGCTGCTGTCAAGGACCCACATGGAGTGGGACACTCTGCTTCACCCAGCGCCTGAGAGGGGAAGAAACAGACGGACACTCCAGCAAGCTCAGGACATGTAGCGGAGTCCAGACATCAGAGACCCTCAGAATCACACCGACAGGCCACCTCTCCACTTGAGATTTACCCGCTGGCGAGTCTGCCTGCTAACTGGCTTGGGGCTGGGGTGAGAGTGACATGTCCCATTTGAAAGCCCAGCAGAGATTAAAACCTCAGCAATTTACAAAGAGGAAATTTCTGGAGTTTTCTGAGTCCCTTCAGCTCCTCAAGGGCAACAACAACGATGAGGGATTTGGAACGGGTCCCATATGAAGAGAGATTGAAAAGACTTGGATTTTTCAGCATAGAAAAGAGGAGACGAAGGGGGGGATAGGACAGAGGTCTATAAAATCATGATTGGTGTGGAAAAAGTGAATATGGAAAAGTTATTTACTTATTCCCACAATATAAGAATTAGGGGTCACCAAATGAAATGAACAGGCAGCAGGTTTAAAACAAACCAAAGGAAGTTTTTCTTCACTCAGCGCACAGTCAACCTGTGGAACTCCTTGCCAGAGGATGCGGTGAAGACTAGAACTTTAACAGGCTTCAAAAAAGAGCTAGATGGGTTCGTGGAGGTTAGGTCCATCCATGGCTATTAGCCAGGATGGGTAGGAATGGTGTCCCTGGCCTCTGTTTGTCTGGAGGTGGGTGACAGGGGAGGGATCACATGAGGGTTCCCTGTTGTGATCCCTCCCTCTGGGGCACCTGGTTTTGGCCACTGGGGGCAGACCGGACACTGGGCTGGATGGACCACTGGTCTGAACCAGTCTGGCAGCTCTAATGTTCTTACGATGCATGTCCAGGCGTTCTGCTCTTCTTGCGCCATCTCCCAGTGCTCCAGCCTCTTCTAAGGCCTGCCCTGCAATCCTGTGGCGTCAATGCCTTGTGTCAAGTCCCTGCTGATTTGATCACTGCTGCGCCTGTCACTGCCATGGCAGACATACCCTGCCCCCCAGCACCTGCGGGGACACGGCCGTAGGCAGCTCTGCTCTGCAGCCCGCGGGTTCAGAGTCACTTGCATGGCAACACTCCTTACAGGAGGGGAATCAGGCATTACCAACTAGCCAGGGGTTAAACTATGAACCTGCAGCGGCTGGGATCAGCCAGTGGATTCTACAAAAACTCAGGCAGGTAGGGCCTGTTCCAAGACCAACGAATTCAGTGGGAGGCCTCTCGCTGGCTGCAGCGGGTGTTGAAACAGATCCACACACACACTCGGACACTCACACAACACACTGTGTGCTGGGGATGCCAGAAATATACAGGCAGGTAATAACAGGATGAAATCCTGGCCTGGAGGAGGTCAGTAGGAGTTTTTCCATTATCTTCAAGGGTTTCACAGGGCCTCTTTTCTCCGCCACGCCAATTCCTTATTTTTGTCCTGGTGGTTCTGCCGTTCCGTCACTCGCTGTACAGGGGTGTGGAGTGACGTCATTGGGGGAGCCGATGGGTGTTCCGCCTGAGTAAAACAGGGACTTTCCCACTGCAATCAAACAGCTTGAGGTTACTGCTGGTTTTCTCATGATACACTCCCATCCTCTCTTGTGCCCTCTGTAGATCAGTGGTTCTCAGCCAGGGCTCACATGTCCCTGGCAGTATGCAGAGGTCTCCTAGGGGCTACATCAACTCATCTAGCCATTGGCCTGGTTTTACAGCAGGCTGCATGGAAAGCACTAGCATGGTCCGTACAAACTACAATCTCACCCAGACAATGACCTGTGGATGCAGCTCTGTGCACTCTGATCCGTGTTTCTCAACCTCGGGGCCACGATTTATTTGATAATTATATGGCAAAAAAGAGTCAGTCAGCAATGTTGCAGGAGCAGTGTGCCCTGACACCTTTGCATTCTTATGTCTGACTCTCTTGGTTTCAAATGAGCTGAAACGTGGGGGGTGCAGGACAAATCAGCCCCTGAAGGGAGTACAGTAGTCTGGAAAAGTGGAGAACGGCTGCTGTGGAGGGACAGGAATCCAGAGGGGCCCCTTGCACTGGAGGGGTATCCCCTCTTCTCCGCCTCAGGCAGCGGGAAGTGGCGGGGATGGCTCCCCGGAGTTCCCCTGCTAGCTTCCATCCCCCGTCTGCAGTGGGAATCGCCAGGTGAGGGGCGACTGCATTTTTTGCTACACTCAAGTCATCTACCCCCCCTGAAAACCGCCTTGGCGCTGCCCGCGGGGTGCAAAGGGGCCTGAGCGCTAATGAGAAGTGCGGCCATTAGTTCCAGAACCCGGCTCTCCGTGCTCCACCGCTGCATGTCCCCCCGCCCCGCCCCCGTGCGACACATGCTCCCATCGGGCACGCTCGGGGAACGCACCCGCAGCTCGCTCCATGGCAGGCGGTGCGCCCCGTGGAGGTTCCCGGGGGCTGTTCTCCCTGGGCTGCCGTGCAGGAGGGAGAGAGCATTCCCAGGCTGCACTGCTGTCCGGCGGGCCCCGGAGAGTCCCTGCGCAGCGTATAAAGCCTTTGTGGCAAAATCCCGACGTTCCCCTTCAGCTCTGGCCACCCGCCTCCCTGTGTAGCCCCGTGGGTCCGTTCCAGGAACGCAGATGGCAAGGAACGGCTTGAGTCACCCTTTCCCTCTAGGAACCAGAGCCTGCAGCTGCTTGTCTGCAAGAGCCTGGAAGGGCTGCCCTGGCTCCCTGGGCCAGCACACCGGGGGCAGGCTCTGCAGCCTCAGAAGGGCTAAAACATTGATCTTGCCAAAAGCAGCCGGGGCTGGGGGGGCAGAGTGCTTGACCAGCCCTGGGAAAGCCGCTCCAGGATGCTCTGCCTGCTGGGCAGCTGCTGCTGTTTGTCCTTCCAGCTGACAAATAGGTGCTAACAAGGAGTGTCTGTCCATCCCTCTGTCCGGGGCAATTCACCAGCACCTGGGAAAAGCTGGGGGGGGGGCGGTGATCCTCCTCAGATGTTTTCTGTGCGATGTTGGAACCGCTGGCCAGGGCACCAGCCTGCAGTCTAGCCTGCGCCCATTGGCAAAGCAACCCCGTCTGGTCAGTTGCCAGCCTTGTCCCCTGGCACGGCCAGAGGGAGGGGTGTTTGTCCGCTGGAGGGAAGAGCTACACAGAGCTGCAGGCAGCTCTCTCCCCCCGCACCCACCAGAGCCCGCCCGGGCACGGCCGTCAGCCGGCTGCTCCAGGGACATTCTGCACAGCCCCCCTCTCGGTGCCGGCGCCTGTGCACCCGCACCCCCGCATCCTCCTGACCGCTAACCCCAAGCCTGAGTCGGGACCTTCCAGGGACTTGCCCCATGGGACAGGAACGTCACACAGGCCTTTCCTTATCACCCCCAGCGAACCCCAATAGCTCACACAGCTGCACACTGCCTCAGCCCAGAGAACTAGGAGTCCGGAACCAGTAACGCCCGTGAAGGCTGCGCCTTGCTTCTGGCCGGCCAGCTGTTGCCGTGTGCTCGGGACCTCGCAGTAGCCGGTTCCTAGACATTAGGCCAGCCAAACAGCACAGGGAAATACAGCAGTGTGGGCTGGCCGGGGTAACCCTGGCAGACTGGGCCCGGCCTGCGGGCCGGGGTTTACCCACCCCTGCCTTTTGCTTCTTTTTTCTCTTTTAAATTCTGGGTCCCCCTTTTCTCCCCCCTCACGTTCATCTGAAGAAGTGGGGTTTGCCCACCACAGCGCGTGCCGCGATCTCTCTTTTTGTTCGTCTCTACGGTGCCACAGGGCTGCTCCCCGCTTTTAGAGGCAGGGGTAGAAAGGGGGGACGCAGCCAGGGCGTGGCGGGCGGGGAGGGTGCGGTTGGGACGGTCGGGCGCTCAAAGGAAGGGGCAGGGAAAACAAGGAGTTAATGGCACAGAGCCATTAGGGGTGGCGAAGGTGATGTCCTTGTGGGCAGCAGAGATCCTTTCGGCAGGAGATGGATGGCGGGGGGCCGAGAGAAGGGAGCAGGACGTCTGCATTCAAGCAGCAGTGAGTGTGGTCAGTGATCTTCCTGGGCCTCCCCCGAAGGACCAGCCTCGTGCTGCATACCACCGTCAGGGACAGAGAGGCAGCCGCTCGCCCTCCCCTGTCCCTTGCCTTCCCCCGTCCGTGTTCCAGACTGGCGCACGCTCAGAACTGCACCTCTGCCGCACGGCGCCGCCCGCTATCTGAACCGCGTCGGCCTGGCTCTCCGTGGGCACTTATCTCCGGTTTTGGCAAGAAGCGTTTCCATCTGCCTGGGCCAACCACAGAAAGCAGGGCTCCGAGGCTGAGCGGGCTGCAGAGCACAGCCACGGAGCCTCAGGGCTTCGAAGAACGCTGCCCTGTAACGAGCAAAGTGATGAGGCTCCATTCACGATGCAGCCTTTATAATCAGGGTGTCAGGCTGGGGGCTTTTTTTCTTCCTTTTCATCTTCCTTAGCCCAAGATTAGCTCAGAACCCAGCTCGCACATTACTCCTGGGCTTGAAGTCTCTGCCTTGCCTTTACGATTTTGCAGAGCGTTAAACATCTCTCGCCACCTAAAGCCATCCGGCTGTTCCCGCCACTCTCCCCCAGGCTATGGGCTTGGCCCATTTTTAATGAGAACTCCTTGGATACATCTGTCTTGTCTGTGTCTTCCCCACAATTTGTATTAGTCGGAACGTACCAGAAAACCAGTTCCGGGTTTCTAAGAATTCATCGGCCATTGCACCGTATTCGCTCCTCCTGCTCTTAGACCACACAACTTGTTTCTGTGCAGATGTTTATGAAGTTGCAGAGCGGGCTGTGATTCCCGATGGGGAACGAGCAGGGAAAGTCGATGACATCTTGGCAATAAAATCCTATTTTCATGCAAATGTCCCAAATAATACAAATTCCGAAGGATGGAACGCCAGGAAATACACAATGCATCAGCCAAATTATTACCATAGCAGTCCACCTCCTCTGGGTGCTGCAGCCCAGGTGGCTGTTGGCAGCAGATTCTGGCCCTACACAGTTTAGTGGGTCGTGGGAGTGTCCTATCCCCCAGGGCAGGACAAGACCCTGGTGAGAAGGAACCGTCAAGGTGGATCCACCAAAGGCAAGTCATGCCTGGCCCACCTTCTAGGAGGAGGTGACTGGCTCGGTGGACATGGGGAAGGCAGCGGACATGATCTACCTTGACTCCAGCAAAGCCTTTGCTACGGTCCCCCACCGTATTCTTGCCAGCAAGCTACACAAGTCTGGCTTGGATGAATGGAGTGAGGTGGCTAGCTGGCCAGGCTCAAGGGGCAGTGATCCACGGCTCCGTGTCTAGTTGGCCGCTGATATCAAGCAGGGTGCCCGGGAGCGGGTCCTGGGGCTGCTGTTGTTCCACATTTTCGTTAATAATCCGGCTGAGGGGATGGGTTGCACCCTCGGCAAGTCTGCAGGTGACACTGAGTTAGGGGGAGAGGTAGATGCGCTGGAGGGCAGGGATGGGGTCCAGAGTGACCTCAATAAATTGGAGGACTGGGCCAAAAGAAATCGGCTGAGGTTCGGTGAGGACAAGTGCAGAGTCCGGCACGTGACACGGAAGAATCCGAAGCCCTGTCGAGGCGGGAGACCGGCTGGCCAAGCAGCAGCTCTGCAGAAAAGGCCCTGGGGTTGTAGTGGAGGAGAAGCTGGAGATGAGACAACAGGGCCCCTTGTAGCCAAGAAGCTGATGCCGTCTGGGCTGCATTAGGAGGAGCCCTGCAAGCAGAGTGAGGGCAGGGATCAGTCCTCTCTCTTTGGCACTGGGGAGGCCACATCTGGAGTGCTGTGGCCTGTTGGGGGGCTCCACTACAGAAAGGATGGGACAAATTAGAGAGTCCAGCGGAGGACAATGAAAATGATTCGGGGGCTGGAGCACATGATTTACAAGGAGAGGCGGAGGGATTTGGGCTTATTTAGTCTGCAGAAGAGAAGAGTGGGGGGGGATTTGAGAGCAGCCTTCAGCTCCCTGAAGGGAGGTTCCAAAGAGGCTGGAGAGAGGCTGTTCTCAGTGGGGACAGGTGGCAGAACGAGGAGCAATGGGCTCAAGTTGTGGTGGGGGAGGGCCAGGTTGGATATTAGGAAAAATTATTTCACTATGCAGGTGGGGAAGCGCTGGGCTGGGTTCCCTAGGGCGGGGGGGGGGAGGGTGGAGTCTCCATCCCTAGAGGTGTTTCAGTCTCGGCTTTACAAAGCCCTGGCTGGGATGATTGAGTTGGGTTGGTCCTGCCTTGGGCAGGGGGCTGGACTCGATGCCTCCTGAGGTCCCTGCCAGCCTTGGGGTTGCATCATTGCATGACTGTGTCTAGCTGCCGCTTCCAGGCATTGGCCTGTGCTGTCCCTGTCTCTGCAGGGTGAATTACTTATGAATTAATCATTGCGGTTTTAGTTTCCCTTTAAAACTGGAACGAAGTCGGTTTCTTGGGCTCGCCTCATGCGGGAGTATCAGATTCAGGCGAGTGAGGGGCCAAATCCCATTCTGCCTGGAGGGCCGAGGGCTGGAAACGCTGTTGCCCTGTTCCTTCGGATAACACGTGCGGGCCGGGGCTGTACCGAGATCGAGGTATAACTGAAACGTTGGGGGACTGGCAGCATTCTTACTGCAGCGCAGCCCTGCCTCGGACCCCGGCACGGAGCAGCACCCATTCTGCTAGGCACTGGACAGACACCGTGCAAAAACACAGGCCTTTCCCCAAAGAGCTTACAGCCTCCGTCAGGTACTGGTGCTGTGGCGCTCGGCGTCACTTTGCAAGGGGAAAAGGACACCAGGGACACTCCGTCCCATGGCCCTTTCTTCGGTTGTTTATTTGGCTGTTTGTAGGTGTGTCTGGTGGGTGCGTGCAGGACACGATGCAGGTACAGGTCTAACAGTTAATACAGCAGTGAGACCAATAGGGCAGTGATCACCTCTCAGAGCCGGTCTTTCTGGCTGATGCAAAAGGGCATTGGCTTTGCATCCGCTGCACTCAGGCGATCTACACAGCCAGGGACCTTGGGGCGTGGGTTCCGCAGAATCCGACTGTCCTGGGCACTGGGTGTTGGAGGTCCCACAGCCGCACCTCCCCAGAAGGAAGGGAACATCAGGAAGCCCGTCCGTGCCTTGCTGTGTGTGCAGCTTCTTATCTGACTGTGGCTGAGTGACTGTGTGCACCTCGCTGCTTGGTGCGTGGCAGCCAAACACAGCGTGGTCCTGTCCAGAAGAGGTAAACCGCCTCCTTGGACACATTCCCTGCATCTCTCACGTTCAGGTTGCTGCTCCGGAATGTGCGCCAGACAAAGAGGAGCTTATTCTTATCGCAAAGAAGAGAGGGGTGTTGTTACCGCTCTCTGCCGGCGGTGCCTGTGGCCCTCGGGGCCCACCGTGCAGGTGCGCGCTTGGGGAAACAGGAGTGGGGATACAAGGAAGTCCCCTCTCAGTGCCCAGCCAGCCAAAGGGCTCCTGTCCAGTTAGGCAGCTGATGAAGAGGAGAGGGCCGGGGGGAATCCCAACCTCCCCTCAAGGCTTCCTCTCCTGGTAACTTGGTTCCCATGGCTGCTGAACACAGACCAGGCGCTCCTTCCTTACACGGCCAGGCCCGGTTCTGTCAGCGCCTGTCCCATTACGCACTCCAGGGTACTCACAGGACAGCAGCACTGGCAGGTTCTGGGCGGGGTGGGGGGACTTTGCAGGGGAAATGGGGAGGCTTGCCAAGGGAGGGGAGCTCCCTGCGATACCCTCCCCACACACACATAGCCGATGAAAGCACATGGCAGATCCGGAAACCATCTTCCTTGTGCTTTGCAACCTCCTTTCGGAAAGGGAGGTAACGAGGGGGCTGGCGGCTGGCCCTCTAGCACTGGGCATTCGCCCTTGCTTGGCTTAACATTGCCCTAGCTGGGAAATTCTTTCCCGCCCCCTCTCCCCCATCCCCTGGCCAAAAACGTTGACAAAAACAATTCCCCCGACTGTTCGGGATTTCATTGAGACAATGGGAAGCAGACACCGTAAAACCATTCCAGCTTTCAGACAGCTGGCCGGGTAGCTGGGCAGCCACTTCCTGCTCCTGAGCACACGGTGGCCCCGAGCTTGCAAGCCCTCAGGAACAGGGGGAGTTTGCCTCGTGAGCACAGTTATGCATGTGCTTAAGGGCTTTCGTGGTTGGGGCTGGTGGCTCACACCAGAGGGGTGGGGAGCCCTAACCCAGCCACGCAGCATGGGTCCTAGCTAGGGGCCCATGTGAACCACGAGGCCCTCGCGTGGCTACTGCCTTGCAGGAACACGGCCAGTAATGCAGGGCGAGGACAGGCCTATGGGCAGCCTCGGGTTGTACTTGCGAGCGCTGTGCACGCAGGTCTGTGTGCCGAGCTGCGTTCCCTGGCTGTGTGCCGCGCGGCCTGCCCAGCGTGGCTTTTCAAAGGCAGGATATGAAGCAAATGGATTGGAATGGCAAAGTGTGGAAAGGAGCAGGAAATAACGGTGCGTTCCTTTGCTAGGAACGACTTCCGGGGCTGGGAGGTCCCGGCAGCCCCGTTCATTGTCTCTGCGGCCAGGAGGGTGGAGACGTGGGAGCAGGTTTGGGGATGGGCTACCGGCAGCCGGGGACCCCGGCTTGTGCAACTGATGATCCTGTTTCTCATGTTGCCTCTTTTCCGCAGCGAGGCACGAGGCAGGCAGGCTAGCAAGGAGCCCGACGGGGATCCTGTGTCAGCTAAAAGGAGGACCTGACCTTTATCCGTTCCTCACCCTGGCGTGTAGCAGCAGAGGCTGGAAGCTGAGAGCCGGGGGGGGGGGGGGGGGGAGCAGGCGTCCAGTGGAGTCTAGCAATCAGTAGACGATGGTGGCTTTGGCACAGGAGAAATCACCAAGTGGCCTGGCCCAGGGCGTGGCTGGGTCCCTAGAAAGGTAGAGGGGGCCCCAGTGCCCCAAGGTAACGCATCCGCACGGGAGGCAGCCACAGAGTGTGGCTGGAGGGTGGCGGGACGGGAGCGCCACAAGAAGTCGAAGCCCCTTCCTCCCTCTCCTGCCCGCCAGGCAGCAGGAGCCGAGCAGTCCCCCTGGCAACCGCACCCCCACAGAGACTGGGGGCCATTTTGTCTGGGGGGAGTATCTCCAGGCCCACTGCCTGGGCCCATCCTCGGGGGGGGTCCATCTACCCGCACTGGAGCAGCCCCGAGGGAGCGCTGCCTGCCCTGCAGCCAGAGTTGCTCCCTGTGTGTTGTGTGTCCTGGGGCCGGGCAGTGTGGCCATGCTACAGCCAGCAGCACAAGGCCTTGCACTCTGGAAACGGCAGGTAACTCACGGCGCTTCCCACGAGCTCCAGCCTGCCGCTATCAGAGCACAGAGCGTCGGCCTCTTCCCTTTCGGACCCTCAGTCCTGGGGCAGGCTTCCCGAAAGCCAACCCGCGCTGCCCCGTGCCGCCGACCCCGGCTCGGCCAGAGGGGACGAGGAGAGGCCCGCGGGCCAGGAACACGCAGCAGGAAACACAAGAGCTAAGCGGGGAGCCGGCCAGCCAGGAACAGACATGAAGAGAAGGGCCCCAGTTGCTGGCCATGGGGCTCTGGCCGCATTGTTCACAGGGCTTCCGCACCGGCCTGGCGTCGTGGCTCGGCCCGACACTGCTCACCGGGGCTCTGGGGCTTTGTCCTGGGCATATTTGAAACAACCTGAAATGTCACGTGGCCCTTTGAAGTTGGCACCTCCCCTGGTGGCCGTGGCACTGGCAGAAGGGGCCGTACCCACTGCTCCCCTCCCTTTGGGAGACTCTCCACAAACACTCCCCCGAAGCGCTTTGAGGAGCAGCACGCCGCTTGTCACTCCGGGGACGGTGGCTCAGGCGGACGGAAGAATCAGCTCGGTGGTCAGGCCGCCTAGAGGCAGATCTAAATGCAGCCACGCTCCCGGACGCCACCTTTCCTCGCCCTCCTCTCCAGCTGCTCGGCTCTCCCCACCCCACAACGCTCCCTCTTTCCACCCCGACACCTTGAAGGTCCCCCCCGAAGGCCCAGCAGAGCCGGCAGCCTCCCCACGAGACCCTTCTGGCGGTGGAGCAGTCGCGTGGCCAAGGGAGCGCCCCAGAGATTGTCACTGTGCCGCGAGGGCTGAGCCACGCCGGCCGAGGCCAAGGGAAGCCTTTCCGCTCCGTTCGGGATGCTCGGGATGCTCCGTTCGGGATGCATGGCGGAGAATGGAATTGCCCTCTGGAAGCTATGGCCACGGGGGAGAGGCCTCGTCCGGCATCGCGAAATGGGTCTGCAGGAGGCTAGTTCTGTGGCCAGGCCCCGGTCGGTGGTGGTTTGTGGGGCTTGTCTGCACGAGGAAACGGAGCAGAATCGCCACTGCTGAACAGGAGCCTTGGTCTGGAACGGCGGCTGCACGTCCAGCTCCCTGCCTGCCTCACTCCGGAGTGGAGACGCGCCCCTGCGTTCTTCCAGGCCTCGTGCTCCTCCTTGGCAAACTCCTGCCTCTCCCGCCACGGGCAGCGACGAAACAGCCTGTGCTCCCCCCTGAAGAAAGGGCTTCCCAGGACAGGCTGGCGAGGGCCTGGGGTTACCGCCGGGTGCCTCTCACGAGCCTGTCGCACCAGCCCCTGCGGAGGGCAGCCTGGACCGTCGGAGAGATGCCCCACAACTTTCATCCTGGGCAATTCCAACGTTCCCGGACGGGTTCACCTCCCCGCAGAGGAGCGCGGAGAAGAGGACTCTGCAGTGATTAGTCGCAGACGTCTCTCCAGCAAAGGCGCCAGCTGAGCGGGCGGGAGAGACCGGCGCCACGTTTGTAATGTACCTGGGGGCACAATGGGGAGAGGGACCAGGAGCTGGCTGGAGACCGGCACGCCTCTTGCAGCGGGAAGCCCCCAGCTGTAAAACCCACCTGGTTCTGAACTGAAGAATTGAAACGCCAGACGCCCCGGGGACCCCAACATTCCCTTTTAAAAACCACGTTTCATTCTGGCCTGCGGCTTTCCATGAGCTGCCCGGCCCCCAGACGGGCGGGGGGCGCTCTCAGCGCCCGGGGGCTTTGGCGGCAGGGCCATCCCCTGGCAAGCTGGCCTGCAGCAGGGGGGCTGAGGAGCTCACATCCTGCCAGGGAGTTGCAGAGCCGGGGGTGATTTCCAAGGGCAACTTTTCTCACAAAAGTCACATTTTCCCTCCAGAAAAAAAATGGATCTTGCATGAATGTACATGTCCACCTGAAAATCATTGGGCGGGAGCATTCCCAGCCAGAAACAGGGCCTGGATGTGTGTGTGGGGGGGGATAGTTAATATGCCTAACGCTTGCCATCTCACCGACTGTCAGTAACAGGTTCGGTTGCTCATACGTTGGAAGGGTCAGTCATAAGAACAGCCGTACTGGGTCAGACCAAAGGTCCATCCATGAAATTATCTAGCTTCTCTTTAAACTCTATTATAGTCCTAGCCTTCACAGCCTCCTCTGGCAAGGAGTTCCACAGGTTGACAACCCACTGTGTGAAGAAGAACTTTCGCTTATTAGTTTTAAACCTGCTCCCCATTCATTTCATTTGGTGTCCTCTAGTTCTTCTATTATGGGAACTAATAAATAACTTTTCTTTATCGGCCCTCTCCACACCACTCATGATTTTATAGACCTCTATCATATCCCCCCTCAGTCTCCTCTTTTCTAAACTGAAAAGTCCCCGTCGCTTTAGCATCTCGTCATATGGGACCCGCTCCAAACCCCTAATCATTTTAGTTGCTCTTTTCTGAACCTTTGAGTCGCTGTTGTCATGCCCGGCTCTTAGCAGGAGACTTAGACTTTGGGGCCAGAGGGGACTATCATGATCACCTAGGCTGACCTCCTTCACATCGCAGGCCACACGCCCTCCCCCACCCGCTCCTGTAATCGATCCCCAACCTCCAGCTGGGCCACTGACATCCTCAAATCTCGGTTAAAAAACTAGCAGCGGCTCCACCATTTATTCTAGATTAAACCTGCAAGTGGCCATGCTGCAGAGGAAGGTGAAACCCTCCTCCCCCAGGATCTCAGCAAATCTGACCCAGGGGGAAATTCCGTCCTGATGCCAAAGACCGTGAGCATGTGGGCAAGACACCCCCACCCCAGCCAGACTCCCAGGGAGGAATTCTGGGTAGTAACTCCGGGCCCTCCCTCGCTAGTGTCCCTTTCCGGGCTGTTGGAGATGTTGGCTAACAGCAGTCGAGGATGGGCAACCTGCCATCGCAGACCATCTCTTCAGACAGTTCCATCCCTCGACAAGCCTTACTGATCTGCTGGAGTTCTCTGAGGGGCCAACCAGCATGCGGACAAGGGGGATCCAGTGGACGTAGTGCACTTAGATTCCCAGAAAGCCTTTGACAAGGTCCCTCGCCAAGGGCTCTTAAGCAAAGGGAGGTGTCATGTGTGACGGCACGTTGGGGGTCCCCCGTCTCCTGCACCCCGAAATGGCACAAACAGACTGCACCAGCCGGTGGAATAGAGGAAGTTTATTGCCTCTCCAGGATACAGCACAGCACAGATGTAATCTGGTCACAGAGCTGGGCTAGGATGCCTCAGGCCCCCTTGAGATGGGGGGAGACTGGGCCCCTAAACTCCAGCCCCTTTCCCTAGGCTGTCTCCTCCATGCTCCCAGACAGCAACTAACTAACCTCTTCCAGCCCTGCCCCCCAGCCAGGGCAGCATCCACCTTCCTTTGTTCCTCTCCATGGGGGGTGTCTGGCCATACTGGTTTGCATAGTGACTCATCCTGTTTTGCTGGGTCGTGGTACCCACGGCAGCCAGTGGGGGTTACCCCAGAGCCAGGAGCATAGAAACCAGCCAGGTACCCCCACTACGTCAAATCATGGATAAGAGGAAAGGTCATCTCGTGCCTGGTAATTGGTTACAAGACAGGAAACAAGGGGTAGGACTAAATGGTCAGTTTTCGGAAGGGGGAGAGGGAACTAGCGGGGCCCCCAGGAAGCTGTCAGCTGTAAATGTAGATGTCAATTTCCCATTAAAGCTAATGGGATCTGGCCGCTCCAGTCTCTGTGGCAGCCCTACCCGTCTCAGCCTGAGCTCATGCTCATTTCCAAGGGTGGCTCTTTCTCAGCTATCAGGCATCAGGACAGGAAGGGAGGGTGGCTTCTCCCTCCCACAGCCGCCGTCCCCTGGAACGCTAGCGCTAATGTGTCACCCTGCAGTGAGAAAAGAAGCAAGTGTTACGGAAAGCAGCAGGGCGGGAAGGGTGAAATCACTCACGCCTGCCTCGTTAATTACTTGGAGCAGCTTCCTGTTTGGTCTGTGATCTTTCCCTGAGTACGGCAGGGAGGGGCCAGGAGGCCTGGGAACATGATTAAGCCAAATCTCGTCTAAAAATGTTATTTCAATTCAAATGTCCAGGCGTCAAACCCAGTCCACAGTGTCCCTGGAATCACAGCTGTTTCTGCGAGTCAGAGAGCCCAGGAACACGACTTGACTCATCTGTAGTCAGGCGGGAGAGGAGCACGCATCACATTGGAAAAAGAACCGAGTGAACTTCATGTGCGCTTTCCCAGTAAGTGCCGAGCTCCGGGATAACTCCAACTGGAGGTGGGAAAGAGCGCAAGATACAACATTTGGGGCTCATCACCCTGCGCACTCACGTACCCCAGCGCACAATGTGACTGTCTCGGGACGGAAGTTTGTCACCTGCATTACATTCACTTGGCACTGACGTAAATGCCTGTCCGCGGTGCCCTGTGCTGGCTTACGTGTGCCCTTGCAGAAGTGGGCCATGGGGGGGGGGGGCGCACTGCCTTTCCAGTGTGGATGCAGCTCTGATATTTTTCAGCCTTCCACGTAGATGCTGTTGCTGTCTCGTGCCACCAAAGGGCGACGAATCGGGGCGCCAGTTCGCCTGAGCGCACAGGTGAAAGGAGCGTGGAAGTGACCAGGTGAAACGTTTCCACGTTACGAAATCTCGCAGAGACTTGCCATAGCGAAACCCAGTTTGCAGCCTGTGTTCGAGAAGCCCCATCCAGAGCCAGTGGCTCAGGGTCCGGGACTTCGGCTCAGCTGCCGGGAGGAAGCTGACGCAGCGTCTGCGTGAGTTAGTTTGTTCTAGACAGGTGTTTGCATTGTGGCTGTCTGAGACCAGTGTCTGCACTGCAGCCTCCCTCCCCCCGGATTAGACAACAGTGGCAAACACCAGGAACTCCATCTATTCAGTATAACACAGAGAAGGTGAAGGGCGACTTGGTCACAGGCTGTAATTAGCTACACGGGGAATTCCTCTTTAATTCTGGGCTCTTCAGTCTCGCCGCAGAAGGTCTAACATTCTCCAGTGAATAGCAAGGAGTCCTGTGGCACTTAGAGACGAACAGATTGATCAAACCCACTTCATCAGATGGAGTGGAGTTTGCAGGGGCAGGGATATTCGTACAAAAGTCCAACAAAAGAAAGAGGTGCGTAGCAAGTGTAGGACGCTTGTTAAATGGGGCTAAGCGAGTCGGGACGGAAGTGGCTCATCCACAGCAGCTGATGGGGAAATGTGAATATCAAGAGAGGGGGAATTGCCTTTGTAGTGCGTTCACCGGTTTAGATCTTTATTCAGGCCTAATTTGACTGTATCGACGTAGCAAACGAATTGGAGTTCGGCTGTCTCCTTTGGAGCCGGGCTCAGAAGGCTTTTTGGAGAAGGTTGGCTACTTTCAGATCCATTACTGAATGGCCAGGGGAGTTAGTGTCCCCCCACAAGCGGATGTGTGGATTCAGTAGTGTCACAGGCCTTATCACTGGGCTACTTGCCACAGTAGAAAACCGCACAACGTGTACTGCCGGGCCCCCTCTCCCATTCGTCCCCAGGCCTACACGAGGCAACTTGGGTGGGCTGTTGTTTCCCTGATGCCTCGGACTCGGGGGTTTTCAGACACAAAGCAACAGACACAAGCGTCCACGCTTGCCCTCTTCCCCGTTCCCCTCTCCTTGTCGCCACTCTGCGTAGGAATGTGCCTGGTGTCCTCTGCTCCCGGCCGCCACAAAGCGTCATTGGTTCCCCCGCGTGACGCGCTCTCTGCTGGCCGGGCGAGCGGACGCAAACCCGGCGTTCTCCCCGTCACGCTGCGCACCTGTGGGGAACAGCGACTCTGCTGTGCGCCGCCAATGGGCCTCGGCCGAGATGGGGGGGCACCTCCTTAGGGCCTGGAATCCGTTCAGTATCCACGTTCTGACCGCCTGGGCTGCTCCTAAAACAGACGCCGACACCAAACAGAGCAGGCCACCCTCGGCTGTAGCTGATCCCGCCGGGGGCGCTCGGTCCTGCTTTCGCCACAGGTGTTCCGCGCTGGCCGGCGCCCCCTCCCTGGAGCTGCCACGGAAGCTGAGCGTGCTTGTGCCCCTCAGACTGTCCCTCCCACCCCTCTGCTCCTGACGAGGTTCCTGCTCCAACAGGCCAGCGCTGGATGCCGGAGCTTGCTGGGAAAACACACTGTGAGGAGCCCGGGGGAACTCCCCCTCGGGTGGCGTTTCCTGGTGCAGCATGGCCTTCGCGACTCGGTTTCCCTAGCGGGATTGTCGGGCACCAGTGCCCAGGTGTGTTCTGGAGTGAGGCGCCGGGGAGGCTGAAGCTAGTCTAAGCCATGGGTATTTTCTTGGCTTATTTGTCTTGCCCCCAAGGCCTTCTGTGTCCATGCCAGCATCCTGCCCCCCAGGGCCACGCCATAGGTCTGGGACTCGCATGGGAGAGGGGGTCACACGGCCTCCGCTGGCCCTGTGCGGCTCAGGGCAGAGAGATGATGCAGCCCTCGGCCGGGAGCCCGGCAGCCCAGGGCAGGCCCTGTCTGTGGCTGTCTATCCCCAGGGCCCAACCCCCCGGGCAGGACTCTCCTTCGGGCGGTTGAAGGCCTGAGAGCACTCAGCGGGCCGGCAGCCTGAGAGCCTCTGCACGCACGGCCCTGCCCCTCCTGGATCCTCCTCCCAGAGTCAGAGGGATCCCCGGGTGCCGAGGGCTGGGACAAACCCGCCTCCTCCTGCGTACTCCGTGCGTGGTGCCCGGGAAGGAGAATCCGCGCACGCCTCGGCGAGGAGAGGCAGCAGCGTGGAGATTTCCTGCCCAGCGCCCCGGCGGGCGTATCCCGCACAACGCACGTGGCACGGCGCCCCAACACGCGCTCACCAGCCCGAGCGGGGACCTCGCCCCGTCACGGTAGGGGGCTCGTGTCCTCTGTGCTGTGCGACCCGCACTGGCTCCCGGTGTGGCCCCCAAGCCCTGCCTGGTCCGAGACCCGGCTGCCTCCACCTCTCTGCCCACGAAACACCGCCACAGATTCCCAGAGGTCAGGGAGCCCCTCGGGTAGGCGCACATCCAGGTGTGAATGAACACTGTGCCTGTGGGAAAGAGTACGGATTGGTCCTTCCGTCCGCCTAACACTCGCTGTGCACTTGTTGGATCTACCACCGTCCAGAACAGTGTTTCTTAAACATTTTAAGACCGAAGAACACCAAACAGTCGTTTATTTTTGTGAGGAACACCAAGGATGGTTTGGGTTTGTTAAGTGAATGTTTTGAGACGTTCTAGAGCTGGGTGAAAACGGGATGATTTTTTCCTGGAAATGATTGTGGAAAAATTGGTCCCTTTTTGGGGTAAGAGGGTGGAAAATTCTGAAACTCCCACACGTAACTTCCAGTTCTCCAGGGCAGCGTATACATTTAATTATTTTCTTGATGATGAAACAGCTACAGCCCCCTGCTGACTAATGAGAAACCACCTGCCTCTCTCTCAACTTCCTCTTTTCCCATCTCTGTTGCCAGAACCATGCCTGTTTGTCACTTCTGCATGTGCTCGGTAACGTACCTGCCGGGCTTTTCCTATTTCGGGTATTTCAGAAACTAATGAGAGCGTCTGAATTCAATAAAAGAAAGCAAAACGCACAATAGCATGGCCGGGATTCGCTGCGGTGCTAAGCACCCGAGCAAGCCCGTAAACTTAGGCATGTGCTCTGTACCCGTTTGCATTGAGGCCTGTACTAGGATGCTAGAGCTATACCAACCGTCGCCACCTTGTTCTCAGGCTGAGTAAGGTCCCGGTGGGGAGAAGCTGAGAGAAGGTAAAAGAGAGGCCAAAGCAGTGGACTGGAAATCAGGAGAGATGGGTGCTTTTCTCAGCGCTTTCACACCCCCTTGGGCAAATCGCATCTCCCTGTGCCTCAGTTTCTCCTCCCACCGTTTGTCTGTCTGCTCTGAGGGGCAGGGACTTTCTCTTACCACGTGCCTGCCCAGTGCCTAACAAAATCAGTCAGGGCCTCTACACGTTCCCTTGCTACAACTGCGACTAATTAATAAGGCGCAGAAGTGTTTCCGAGGACACAGGAACATGGGCATTCGAGTGATGCCTCGTCTTTGGAGGCAAGAGGGGAAGGGGAGATTTTCCTTTCGTGCATTTTCCAAAGGTTTTTATCACTGGAAGAAGAGGATTCCTGCTGCTGAAAGCCCATTGCTGGAGAAGGAAAACAGGACAGCAGCACAGATAAGACGGGTGGCTGAGCTGGGAGAGGCAGGCTAGGTCAGCGGCTCCCCTGTGGGTTTCCTCACACACTCCCCGGTGTCTCTGGGCCTCAGCTCCCTACCTAGAAAACAGGATAATAAGAGCTCCCTTCCTCACACTGGTTTGGAGGGGCTCAGATATGTGGCCACAGGACCACAAACGCACCAGAGATGGAGACGGGCTAATTCCACACAGCAAAAGCATCGTGATGCGAACCCCTTTCAGCTGCTCGACAAAACCTCTCAAAAGCCACCCACCGCCAGGCAGCGCGCAGGCTGGGGGGGGGGCTGGGAAGCCACGGCCAGAGCCAGGTGGCCTCTTGCAAGGGGACAGAGCTGCCTTTGACAGGAGCAGAGAGCGAGTCGTTACTGTGGCAGCTGCTGACGGGCTCCGGGGGGGCCAAGCTGCTGCCTTTCTCGCCATCTGATCGCTCGGGGATGACTTGGTTGTGCTGCCGTGGCCACAATTCCACCGACTGAGAGAGGCGAAGCTCAAAAGGCCGTTGGAGGGCTCAGGGCGAGGCAGGAGGGACAAAAGGCGAAAGTTCACAAGTTAATCCGACAGCGATTCCTTTGTTGGAGGGGAGGCTGGTGCGTGCCTGTGGGTTTGGAGCAGACAGTCACGCCAGGGGGCTGGCAAAGAAAGACACTTTTAGGGGCATAACTGTCGGCTTTCCTACCAAAAGGGAGAGTCAGAAACCAGTAACTGTCTGAGAGCACAGGCACACCCCTGAGCGGGTGTACCGCTGAGCGGGTGTGCCCCTGAGCAAGTGTACCCCTGAATGGGTGTACCGCTGAGCGGGTGTGCCCCTGAGCAAGTGTACCCCTGAATGGGTGTACCGCTGAGCAGGTGTGCCCCATAGCAGGTGTACCCCTGAATGGGTGTGCCCCTGAGTGGGTGTGCCCCTGAGCGGGTGTGCCCCTGAATGGGTGTACTGCTGAGCGGGTGTGCCCCTGAGCAGGTGTACCGCTGAGCGGGTGTACCCCTGAGCGGGTGTACCCCTGAGTGGCTGTACCCGAGCATTGCTCTGCTGGCTTGAGTTACACCCGCATGAAGCATTTGCCTTCTTTCCAGGGACCAGGTACAAAGGGCCTTGTTCCTTTCACAGTTTTATTCTTAGATGTTTGCTTAAACCCATGTGCCCTCGATCTGTCCCAAAATGTAGGCGAGGGTCTCAGTCGGCGCTGCCTGTCAGTGTGTCTCTCCCTGAATGCGCTGGGGGTTCGTTTTATAGCAGGCGGAGGGAATGGGCTTAGTGGGGAGGCAGAGCGCTACAGACATCTCTGCAGAGTCAGCACTTCAGTGGCACCACGGCTGCTTTACCCAGGGGCTCTGCTTCTTTTCGAAAACGGCCGCGCGTCTCCCCAAGAAGAGAGGGTCCGTCCTGCCCAGCGTAGCGTGGCCAGCATGCCGGAGGGGCTGCTGGGCTGGAACGACACTCTGGGACAGACTAAGAGGGGCTCACACACACCCCCACACAAACACACACAGACACAACGAACACACACACACACACAGACACACGGACACACACACACACGGACACACACAGACACACACACACAAGGACACACACACATACACACACGGACACACACACACAAGGACACAGACACACACAGACACACACACACAAGGACACAGACACACAAACACACACAGACACATACACACACACACACACACAAGGACACACACACATACACACACACACACGCAAGGACACAGACACACAAACACACACAGACACATACACACACAGACACACACACAAGGACACACACACATACACACACAGACACACGGACGGATGGACACACACACACACACACACAGACACACACACAAGGACACACACACATACACACACAGACACACACACACAAGGACACAAACATACACAGACACATACACACACAGACACACACACACACACAAGGACACACACACATACACACACAGACACACGGACGGATGGACACACACACACACACACACGGACACACACACATACACACACAGACACACGGACGGATGGACACACACACACACACACACACAGCAGTGTTGACACCTCTGCCAGCCAGCTGCCCTTTGCACGTGCTACGGCAGCTCGGGGGGGGGGGGGGCGGTGCTAAGTGTGGAAGGCTGGCTCCTCTCCCCCTCCCCGGCCGTGCCCCGCAACGGGCAGCGTGGATTGTCCGCGGGGGGCAGCGCAGACGCGCCCCACAGACCCGCTCGCCCCTCTGCCCGGCGCGGCGGGGGAGGCAGGGTGCGGCACAGGAAAGATTTGAAGGAGCCGTCGAGGGAATTCCCGACTTCACCCCCGTGCATGTGCCATGAGCCGCACGCAGGGATGCCTGAGGCCCTGCCTGGGTCACCCGGCTTTGCACTGGGGCCAGAGGAGGGGCCGCGGCTTCGCGTGGGTCTCAGTGCCCCGTGTGCCAGCTCCCAGCCTGGAACAGCACCCAGGGGCTGATTTACCTTCCCAGCTGCCTTCGGGCAGGGGGCTCCTGTCTGACTTCTGCCTCCGGGAGAGAAGGAGGGAGCCAAGCCACCCCTGGGACCCGGGCCATTTCTGTTCCGTGGCCCCTGCCTTCTGCAGAAGTGCCTCCTGGCTCTCAAGGGGAGGGGGAAAGTTCGGCTGCCCCCTGCCGCAGCTGTGAATGGCTGCCCTTCCCCAGGGGGTGGGGCAGCAGGGAAGGCAGCCAATCAGAAGGGGGATCCCCCCCAAGCAGGGCTGACATTGGCGCGAAGGCTGACACGTCTGGCAGTTTGCTGCCCGGAAGCCTGGGGGCGGGCAAGAGCTGCAATGAGCGCAGCCGAGGCCTGGGTGGAGCGCCGTGAGGAGCAGTGCTGAGGATGCTGGAGCGGGCAGGCAGCCGGCGGGGGCAGGGGCTGTGCCTGCGCCGAGTGAGAGCTGGAGTCGCGCTGCTGCTCCGCGGCCGTGAGATTGTTCGCTGAGAGGCTTTTAAAAAGCCCCCGGCCCGCTCCTCCTGCCTCTTTGCCCGGCCCCTGCCAAGCAGGGCCTTCTTCTGAAGAAACAGCCCAGGCATTGCTCGGGGGGGAGGCTCGCGGTCAATGTATTCCTCAGAAACGAGTTATTCCAACAAAACGCGCGGCCTCAGCATCTTCCGGGGCTGCTGCCTGCGTCCCTGGCCGCGTGTGCCGCTCCTGCGCCATGTGGTAACGGAGCCGTTTGTCTCTCTGAACAGGCCACGGAGCGGCGCTGGACCCGGGCCAAAGGGCCTGCCGGGGAGACGTCCCTGGGGCCGCGAAGAACCTTTCTTCCCTCAGACAAAGCTCGGGGCGGGGAGCCGCAGCCTCCACCAGAGAATGTGGCTTATTGAGGAGTCACCAGCTCAGCTCCCAGACCTGGGGGGCAGGGGGGGTCGGTGCCGAATTCCAGCTTGCTAGAATGGAAGCTTAATGTTGCGTAGCTAATTAGCAATTTTCCCTGCACCTGCCCTCCTCTCCCCGTAGCCCTTCGCCCATCTGCTGTCTCCCAGCCAGTGCGCGGCCGCGGCTGCGTGTCCGAGCGGCCCTTGTGCACACGTGTGCCGGGGGGAGCAGGACACAAGAAGGGGCCTATTTCACAGTCGTTTCTCAGTGTCCTGAGGGCCAAGGAATCTTCTCCCGGCCCGTTTGAAATGCCCTGGCACGGCGCCCGAGCAGGCGCGGGGCCATGGCTTTGTCTGGGCAGCACGTGGAAGCTTCGTGCTGGCGATTCCTTTCCAACGGGGGGTGCGGATTCTGGTCTTCGAAATGGAGGCAGGGAAGGGGCAGCTTGTGAATTAAGGTGCCCCCCCCCCCTTAATCTTAGGTGCATGGTTTGGGTGGCTGGCTGAGAAAAGCAGCTGGTGCCCAAGAGCTGGGAATTAGGGACCAGGCCCAGAGCTCCGGGGCAGTGCAAAGAAATGGCATTCGATTAGCAGCGCCCCACGGCGAGAGGCGCCTCCCACCCGGCTCCAGAGGAGGCAGAATCGGGCCCTACTGACGGCACCGCAGGCTCTCCCGCTGAGGGGCCGCCCTTTGCCCAGCTGGGCCAGGGCCACAGGGGAATGGAGCAGCCTCCGCGGGGTAGAGTCTCCCTGCTGAGCTAATGGGGCCCAAAGACCAGGACAGGGGCTGCCTGGGGAGGGAGGGGTTCATCTTTGACCCGAGGTGAGCCAATTGCTGCGGCTTGTCCCTCTTCCCATTGTGTGTGTGTCGGGGGGGGGGGGGATCCCTGCGTCCCAGGCATTACCATGTCAATGGAGGCAGAGCAGCTAGTGCAGACAAACAGCTGCAGCTGCTCTCCGGCTGTGTCCACACTTCATTCTGCCCCTCCAGCAAGCGCTCTGGGATGCCACAGTGGGACCCAGAGGCTGGGATCAGGGCCTGCCGGGATGGGGGGGCACACGCACACAGTGAGAAAGGGGCCATGCTGCAGAGCATGGCAAAGGATGGGAGGGGAAACTGAGGCACGGAGCCAGGCTGTGACTCGCCCAAGGACACCCAGCAGGTCAGTGGCAGAGCTCTGAGCAGAACCCAGCTGTTGGGAGTCTCAGTCCAGCCTTCTGGACACTGGCGCCCGCTGCCTGCCTTTGGTAGTCCGTGCGGGCCCTGCAGGAGACCCACCGGTTGCCGATGTCGGTCCGGGTGCAGGGCGGAGCAGCGCTGGGGGACACCACGACGCCAGCCCCGGCAGGCCCGTCTCCGCTAGCGCTCCCATCACTGATACCCCGCGGGACGGCCATCGTCCATTGGCAGTCCCCTCCGACACGCCGACGGCCCCTTCTCTGCCCTGCAGGCACCCACCTGAGGGGAGAGCCAGAGAGGCCATGTTGGAAGAGCCCTGTGTGCTCCTCTCCAAGGCTGCGGTCCTGTCAGGTCCCAACCTTCCCGCCCAGTCCCAGAGGCCAGAGGCACCCTAGGCCGTGTGGGAGCCGGAGGGGAACAGGGCCAGCCCTGGAGGGGGAGGGGTTGTGTTTCAGACACACCTCGGCTCTGCAAGCAGGTCAGCATGTGGGCGACCCTGAATTGGGGCCTGCCCCGGTGCCCACTGGGCCGGGAGAGCTCTGGGGTGTGGGAGCAGGATTCGGGCACCGGGCGGTGGGACGTGGGGAGCCAGGCAGGCGCAGGGGCGCTGGGGCACACGGCGCGTTGGCCTGTTCCCGGTAACGAGAGCCCGGAGCACGGCAGCCGTCCGCCCCTCTGAGTGGTCAGGCCTGGCTGTGTGACGCCGGAGCCAGAAATCACCCACAGGGCGTTGGCTCGGACCTGCCAGGGCGGGCTGCTCCCTCCCCCCTTTCATCCCCACTGGATCCCATGCGGCACGCAAGCCCCACGCCGTTCCCTGCACGGGGAGTGGGGGTAGCGTCCGGTCGCTCCGCAGCTCCCCTTACTTCCGGCCAGAGACCGAACCCTGGAAAATGAACTTTGCTCTCGGCTGTGCCTGCCTGCTCACAAAGTGGGCCAGGCCCAGTGGGCGAGCCAGGGGGGTGTGCGGATGGCAGGGGAGGCTCAGGGCCCCACGCCCCCACCTTCCCGAGCTAGCACCCTTCAAGGCTTGGTTTCCCTTCCTCGGGCACCACTGGCGAGCAGCGGCCCTCCCGCAATCGGCTCCACATTGCTGCCGGGGGAGAGCTTGGCGTCTGCGAGGGCCGGGGCAGGGGAGGGGCCCTCTGGCCACTTCTGTCTGCCTCGGTCCAGCGCACCCACCGGTTCAGAGCAGGGTCTGCTGACCACAGCCCGGCCTCTTCGCCTGGCGCTGCTCCACCGCCAGGCCGAAAGGCCCCTCCCCGCCGCCCAGACCCCCTGGGAGAGATGCCGCGTAGCCTGGTTGCATGGCGAGGCCGTGCAGCAGGGAAGGCAGGAGAACAACGGCACTTTAATCAGCGGCCACGCGGGAGCGCCGTGCGAGGTCGCCCTCCCCCCTCCCTTGGCTTGTGCCAAGCATGCCCAATTGTGCGGCTGACGCCAGCTGCCCTCACAGTCCACCCAGCCGACTCCTGCCTTGAATGCTCCTGGGACGGCTCCCTGTGTCTCCCCCGGCACAGCCCCGGCCCCCAGAATGAAAGTCAGGCTGCTCGTGTCGCCAATGCCGCGGTGCGGCAGACCCGGCCAGTCGCTGGGCAGCGCTGTGCCCGTCTGTGACACGAGGGCAGGTCTCTGCGAGCTGGGGCGCGCTGCAGGGAACTGCTACGGATCCATGTGTCCGAGCTGTCTGGTCCCGCCCCGTGCTACGGCGTTGCTCACGAGGGAATGCACCATTAGCACGACTCCCAGATCTCTCCTTTGCGCCAGCAGCCCCTGCCCGTGACATCTCCGGGTCCCTTGGATTCGGGGTCCAGCTTCCTACCCCCGCGTAGGGTGCCGCCCTCACCCCTGAGCTGCCAAACCAAGCCGTGCAGGTGCCACCGGGCTGCCCTGCCGAGGGACGTCCCAGCTGCGCCGCAGAGGAGACCTCTGGGACACGCCGGGGCCGGACTGGCCATGGGAACGAGCGTCTCCGTGTCCTGGCCGTGTCCTGGCCGTGCCCGAGATCGAAGAGCGCGACGCGCCAGGTGTTTGCTCTCTTCAGGCCACTGCCCTCGTTGCCCCTTCGCAGCGCCCGCTGTCCCGAGCGCGCCTCGCAGCTCCCGGGAAGCCCCGGTCCCCCACCTCTTCCCTGGAGCCCGCCTGGCGTTCTGCACGGCTGTCCTGGCAGCGCTGCGTGTTGTGCACCTGACCCCCGTGCAACGTGCTCCTGGCTGCCGTGCGAGCGCACGACGCCTCTGCCCTCCGGCGAATGATTTCACAAGGGGCAGGGCAACGGGGGATGTCCACTCCGCAGCGTCGTGCGTCCGCCCGGGAGGTTACCTCCTCGCGTCCCCTCGCGCGGGTCCATCGCCCGCACACCCTGCTGAGAGAGGCAGGCAGGCCGGGCAAAGCCAGTGAGGTCACGCCGCGGAGAGCGCGCTCTGCCTGACGGGGTCAGCGACTTGCCCTGCCCCCTCGGGACCTGCCTGGTGCGCGACCCCCTGACAAAATCACTCCTGTCCAGCCAGCTCGCGTCCTTGGACGGCTCAGAGCCGAGGGGTCCCCTTACGGCGCTGGGAGGTGCCTGGGCTGGGGCCGGGCTCCAGGGAGGGAGCAGAGGGCCGGCCGTGCCATCAATAACGCTCATTGTCCTCCGGCCACCGGCAGCTCCTGCCCCGAATGGCACAGCCCGAGGCCGGACCGGCGGGGAAATGGAAACCCTGTCGCCAGAGCACCGGCCCAGGGATGCGCGCTGCTCCCTCCCTCCGCCTTCTGGGCCCTGCCACCCCAGGGCCAGCTGCCAGCGAAGAGCCACGCCGGAAAACGGTTTCTAAAGCGGCTTCCAGCAGCGTCCAGTTCAGCCCTCGTGAAGCGCTGGGGCTGCCTTGGGGCACCGCGTCTGCCTTGGCTGGAGGCCAGTGGGGCACGGAGGCAGCTTGAGCGACCCCACTTTACGCTGGCCGGGCACGTGATCACGGACGGGACTTCGGGACTCTGGGCAGTTCCTCTTCTCGGCGGGGTCGTCTACACTCGCGCTTCGCCGGCAACACTCTTGGTGCCCACGGGCGTTAACCCCCCCATTGGCGGCAAACGAAACTGGGAACGCTGCTTGGCTGGTGGGAACGCTCCTGCCGCCAGGCGAAAGGGGCCCCCAGCGCTCGCACACGCCCACCTTCCGCCGCCAGGCTGCGTGCCCAAAGCGGCCTGGCGCAGACACCGTAGGGCCTCTGAGAGGCAGGAGTCCAGCTGGCAGAGGATTCCTTCCCCGTCCTCGACGCAGCTACACAGGGGCCAGCTCGGCCTACCTGGGGCCGTGGTACAGCGATGTCGTTGCATGGAGCCCGCCAAGGCAGGTACGTGGGCAAACTGCCCCCTTCAGCCACGTGCTTCGTCTCAGAGCGGGGAGCAACGTGCTGGCGCTGCCCTTCGCCATCTCTCCCGCAGCCACCGGACTGTGGCCACGGAGCCCTGACGCGCCAGCCTGACGGCGGGGAGGATTCCCTGCCGGTTCCCTGGCCGTGGGCAAGGGTGTGCAGGGAGCTGTGGGGCCGCAGCGAGCTGGGCTTCCTGTCTCTCTTCTCTCCTCTGGGCCCCCACGCCGGGGCTCTGCCGCCATCTGGGGCCCACGGGCCCGTCTTGGGGGGCCGACAATAGCCCCCACGGGGGCCTGTGGGACACAGTGGGGAGGATTCCCACGCCAGCCCCTGCAATGGGGCTCAAAGGAAGAGGAGGTGGGGGAGGGGCCGTGGACCCACACTGAGCTCTCCAGGGAAGGGCCGTTTGGTCCTCCCCCCCGTTTGTGACAGATGGGCCGCACCTGTCAGCCGGGGAGGGCGGGAGGGAGAGGCCAAGTGCCCTGTGCGGGGGGAGGGGACAGGGAGAGGAGCAGATGGTGAGGCAGGGTTCAGCAGGGTTGTTTGGTCTTAAAGACAATGAAGCGTCTCTCCTAACTTGGATTGCACAGGAAGATTTATTCCCCTAGACAGCTGGCAAGCGGCCTGAGTGCTTACCCGTCAGCACCGGCCCCCACGGCCCGCCGCACGCTCCCTGCGCTCTCCCTGACACACAGCACGACCGCCGCACGCTCCCTGCGATCTCCTCCCCGACACAGCACACGTACAACCCGCCGCACGCTCCCTGAGCTCTCCCTGACACACAACCCACTGCACGCTCCCTGCGATCTCCTCCCCGACACACAGCACGACTGCCGCACGCTCCCTGCGCTCTCCTCCCTGACACAGCACACACACAACCCACCGCACGCTCCCTGAGCTCTCCCTGACACACAACCCACTGCACGCTCCCTGCGCTCTCCCTGACACACAGCACGACCGCCGCACGCTCCCTACGATCTCCTCCCAGACACAGCACACGTACAACCCGCCGCACGCTCCCTGAGCTCTCCCTGACACACAACCCACTGCACGCTCCCTGCGATCTCCTCCCCGACACACAGCACGACTGCCGCACGCTCCCTGCGCTCTCCTCCCTGACACAGCACACACACAACCCACCGCACGCTCCCTGAGCTCTCCCTGACACACAACCCACTGCACGCTCCCTGCGCTCTCCCTGACACACAGCACGACTGCCGCACGCTCCCTGCGCTCTCCTCCCTGACACAGCACACGTACAACCCGCCGCACGCTCCCTGCGCTCTCCCTGACACACAGCACGACCGCCGCACGCTCCCTACGATCTCCTCCCAGACACAGCACACGTACAACCTGCCGCACGCTCCCTGAGCTCTCCCTGACACACAACCCACTGCACGCTCCCTGCGATCTCCTCCCCGACACACAGCACGACTGCCGCACGCTCCCTGCGCTCTCCTCCCTGACACAGCACACGTACAACCCGCCGCACGCTCCCTGAGCTCTCCCTGACACACAACCCGCTGCACGCTCCCTGCAATCTCCTCCCCGACACACAGCACGACTGCCGCACGCTCCCTGCGCTCTCCGAGACACAGCACAACCGCCTCACACTCCCTGCGTTCTCCTCCCCGACACACAGCACACGCACAACCCGCCGCACGTTTCCTGCGATCTCCTCCCCGACACACAGCACACTCACAACCCGCTGCATGCTCCCTGCGCTCTCCTCCCTGCCACATAGCACAACCACCGCACACTCCCTGCGATCTCCTCTCCAACACACAGCACATGCACAACCTGCCGCACGCTCCTTGCGCTCTCCTCCCTGACACATAGCACGACCGCCACATGCTCCCTGCAATCTCCTCCCCAACACACAGCACATGCACAACCTGCCGCACGCTCCTTGCACTCTCCTCCCTGACACATAGCATGACTGCCGCACTCCTTGCGATCTCCTCCCCAACACACAGCACATGCGCAACCTGCTGCATGCTCCCTGCGATCTCCTCTGTCACCCAGAGCACACGCACAACCAGCGGCACTCTTGCTCCATCACACACACATGCACACAACGCACCTCCACACGCCACCAGCTGCTAGTGATCTGCAATGTCTTCACACACACACACGCACACACACAGAGCCTGCCTGGTAGCGAACTCCTGGGTTTCACCTTCCTGATCACAGTGGTTCCTTCTGACTTTAAAGTCTGTGAGTCAGTCACACTTCCAAGAACAAATTTCCATGTGAACCACAAGGTGTATTTATCCTCCCTCCCATCATCCCCGTGGGGAAGGGCAGGGCTATTGTCTCCATTTTATGGATGAGGAACTGAGGCACAGAGAGGCCAAGTCACTCACCCGGAAGTCTGTGGGACAGCAGGGAATTAGATCCTGGCCTCTTCAGGCCCAGGCTAGTACCTTTCCCACTGGATGGCTCATCCTTTCCCCAACCGGGAAACTGGAGCCTTCCTTCAGAAGACAGTCGGGTCAGTAACAAACTCACCGTAGTAGCAGGCACGGCAGACGTGGTGCTTTCGGGAAGGTTGCACAATAGCATCCATTCTAAGCCCCCTTTTTACATTGTGACCATGTTCCACACCCGGCCTTGCCGTTGGGCTCCCATGTTTCTGAGTTCGGAGGGGCTTTGAGATACACGCCCTTGAGTTGGGCTTCTCCTGGCGCTGTAACTAGGAGGCTACCCCGAGTCGTCACGTCCCTGGAGGGGAAGCATGTTTTAACGGACCATAAGGCCACGGGCCCAGCCCTTCCACCGCCCTGCTGTGTGGCCTCATCGTTGTGCCTCTGTTTCCCTTCCCGCTGTAATGTAAATTCTCAGCTTTTTTTGATCTGAGGAAGTGGGTCTGGCCCACGAAAGCTCATCATCTAATAAACCATCTCGTTAGTCTTTAAAGTGCTACATAGTCCTGCATTTTGCTTCAACTACCCCAGACTAACACGGCTACATTTCTATCACTATTCTGGAGCAGGGGCTGTCTCTGGGTATCTGAGCAGGGCCTGTCTCAGTGGGCGGTGGTGGATGCTGCAGCTGGCTGCACACCGCAGATGGCAAGTAAATGACCTGGCTTAGAGACAAGAGGAAAGGTCCCAAAGCAGCCAGGGCTGAGGAGTTTCTAAGTTGCCAACTTCCCCAGGACTGGCCTGGGGGTCTCTGGACCATGTCATGGGATGAAACCCTTAGGAGTAAATCACAGAACTGTAGACCTGGAAGGGACCTCGAGAGGTCATCGGGTCCAGTCCCCTGCCCTCACGGCAGGGCCAAGCGAGATCATCCCTGACAGGTGTCTGTCCAACCTGCTCTTGAATAGCTCCACCACGCAGGTGAGGCCCATCCTTGACCAGCCAGGAAAGGAGCTTATAGGAAAGTTCAAGACGTTCAATATCTGTCCTAGAACGCTGTATGGCCGTGCTTGCAGAAGGGAAGTAAACGAACAGATTGACATGTGTAGGATTTCAGCTTCAAACATTCTTGATTGGATTAATTATCCATTTGAATCAGAACCTCGTCACCTTTCCAGTACTCTTTCGGGAACTAATTTGAATATTTGTGATTTGTAACAGTGGCCTTTTCTTTGCGCTGGAATGGCAGTTGAACGGGCCACTGGATTTTCCTTTTGTTAGCAAATATCTGTGATGATCTCTAAGCATGATCGTTCTGACTTTTTTCCCCCGTGAAAAGCCAGACCCATTCATTCCCCCTTTCCCCCCGCATTAAGGAAGGTGTAAGAAGTGGCGCAGTCGGCTACTGGAAGGGGCAGGATTGCGGGTGGGGCCCGCAGGTATTTGCCAAGTCTGGCTTCCTTCTGCCCCAAGCAAGCCCCCGCAGACTCCTCCCAGCGCAGAGGGGATGCCCAGGCTCCCCAGCTGGGGGGGTTTCCTGACGTCCCGCCTGACCCTCCCTTGCTGCCTGCGCCCCGCGGCCGAGGAGAGCCCTGCGCCCCCTTCCCGGCGCTTGGCCTCCCGCACGATCCGCGAGGGCCGTGCGCCCGGGCCGGCGGGGAGCCGCGGCGGCGCCCCCTGCAGGCCGCGGCGGGGCCGGCCGGGGCGGTGCTTGGTGGTTCGCCCGGCCCCGGGGGAGCCTGAAACTCTCGCATTCCTGGCATAGCGGCGCTGGCAGGCGCGGCGCGGCGCTCAGTGCCTGCCGGCAGCCGCGGGGGCAGGAGCTCGGCGAGCTGCGCGGAGCCAGCCCGGGCGGCGGTGAGTCTGCGCCCATCCCCGCGGTGTCGGGCTCCGGGAGGGGGAGCGCCCCGGCCGCCGCCTGGTCGCGCTGCCTGCCGCGGGCGCCCCCTCTTCCCCGGCGGGCAGCGCCCGGAGCAAGTGGCCGGGGCGGGCAGGAGGGCTCCCGGCGCACAAAGGGGCTCCCGGCCTGGGGAAGACCGGCCGGGCGGCTGCGCACACCCGGCTACTGTCGCCTCTGGTTGTGTGTGTGAGTGTGTGTCCGTGTGCGCGTGTCCCCGTGTCCGTGTGTGTGTGAGTGTGTGTGTGTCCGTGTGTGTGTGAGTGTGTGTCCGTGTGCGCGTGTCCCCGTGTCCGTGTGTGTGTGAGTGTGTGTGTGTCCGTGTGTGTGTGAGTGTGTGTCCGTGTGTGTGTGAGTGTGTGTCCGTGTCTGCGTGTGCCCGTGTGTGTCCATATGCATGTGCCCGTGTGTGTGTGCCTATGTCCGTGTGTGTGTTCGCCTGTGTCTGTGTGTGTGTGTCCGTCCGTGTGTGTGTGTCCGTGTGAGCATGTGCGCGTGTCCCCATGTCCATGTGTGTCCGTGTGTGTGTCTATATGCATGTGCCCGTGTGTGTGTGCCTATGTCCGTGTGTGTGTTCGCTTGTCTTTGTGTGTGCGTACTCGTGTGCACAAGCCCACGTCCTTGTCCCTATGTGCATGCCTGTGTGTGCCCATGTCCTTGTGTGTGTCTGTGTGCGCGTGTCCGTGTGTGCCCGCGTGTGTCTGTGTGTGCGTGTCCGTGTGTGCCCGCATGTGTCTGTGTGCGCGCACCCCGGGGGCCTTTGGAAGTGACCCTCCTCGCTCAGGGCCACATTCGTGCCCACGTGTAGCACACGACAGCCGAGGGGCTGGGATAGGACATACCACAAAACAGGGCTCGTTCTCGGGGGCCTCCTTGCCCATGTGCCGGTGTGGGCGCCAACAGCGAACTTGCTGATTCCTCTTGGCATTGCCCTCCCAGCTAGAACAACTCACGGGGTTTGGCCTGAAGCTTGACGCAGGCTCGGGCCCGGCGGGGTGATGCTGAGGGCAGCAAAGGGCAGGAGGGCAATAAATGAAGGAAGCGACCACATGCAACCCAGGAGAGGCCGGGGATCCAGGCCCGAATGCTCCCTACCAGGGCCAGCTTGGAGCCCAGAGGGCGCGGGTGGGTGAGGAATGTTTTCTCCACCTTCCTGGCTAGCGAGTCATGCTCCTGACCCAAGAGTTCAGACTTCCTGGCTGCACCAGGGCTTGTGAAAGGGGAGGAGTGTGGGGCTGTTGTTTTGGTTCACCCGAGGTGGGCTGGCACCGCAGAGGGCATTCAGCCTGGCAGCCGGGCTCGGAGAGGGAGGATTTCACCGTCAGGGAAGACCCGGTCAAGAACCTTTTGTGTTGGGAGTCAAGCCAGTCTTTGAGGTATGTTTGTATGAAGCAACAGGAGATTAGCATCTCCCTCTGCCAGCCCGCATGCACTAGCATGAGACTGAAACAGGTGATCAGATGTCTACTCAGGAATTCACTCGCTTGGAAGTCTGTGCGCCAAGGCATCTTAAAAACAAGGCTGCAACTTCCCCGGCTGGCATCCCTCTTCAGCCAGTGCCTAGCCACACGCAGCCCTGCTGTGATTGCCAGAGAGCAGTCAAAAAAGTGAGGAGAATGTTTTGAAGGTCCCCTCCCTCCCCCGGGTTTCTCCGTGCGCAGCCGGTTCAGTAAGATACATTTGATATTTACACTTTCAGTAGCTGGGTGACAAGCATCCACCCACAGGCGGCCAGAACGCGCACAGCTGACAGGCTCTTGAAAATCGGGTTGATTTTATGTCGCGTTTCACTGTAACGCTGTTATTATTGTGCATTTCTCCAGGGGTGCGACGGTAAAGCTGAGCCCTTTTGACTTGCTCACCCTCACTTTGTGAGCCAAATTCCCTCCCATTGTAGCAGGGCGGGTGTTTGTCTGTTTAAAACCGTGAGGTGTGCTGGGAATTGGTGGAGATGTGCGTTGTGGAGTTTTAAGTTTGGTCGGAGCTTTACACGGTCTGAGTTTGGGCTCCCGTTGGACAAGTCTCCCGGAGTGAGATGGAAAGTCCTGGAGACTGACTCGGGATGTGTGGGTTTCACAGGAACTAGGAGCCGTCTCGGCCCAGGAACGTGGGTCTGCCAAGGCTAGGGCCTTTTGTGTGACGTGTGTCTCATGTCCTCAACATCCTGCGTTGGTCTCCTGTGCGGGGTCATGACTTGGTCTCCGCCCCGTGAACTGAATGAATTTCTTAGAGAGCAGCCACAGCTTTTCCCCGCCTGCCTCGCCTGGCGCGTGGAGAGAGACGCACTCAGCGCACGCCTGCACTGCCGGGCGAAAGTCGAATTAAGATAGGGAACGTCAGCGACGTCAATTGCGTCGCTGTCGTTGAAACAGCTCCGTCTGGCTTTTGGTGCTGTCTGCGCGCACTCGTCCTTCCACTTCCCTCGCTCCTCGTGAAATGAGGGTTACAGGAGTCGGAGGAAGCCGTCCTCCGTCTCGAAATTAAATCGAAATAACGGCTTGCTGTGTGGACGCACACCTTGTTATTCCACAGTAATGCTGTTGTGTGGACGTGCACTTTGTTATTCCAGAGTAACACCGCAGTGTGGACGTGCACGTTGTTATTCCGGAGTAACGCCGCAGTGTGGACGCGCACGTTGTTATTCCGGAGTAACGCCGCAGTGTGGACGCGCACGTTGTTATTCCGGAGTAACGCCGCAGTGTGGACGCGCACGTTGTTATTCCGGAGTAACGCAGCAGTGTGGACGCTCACGTTGTTATTCCGGAGTAACGCTGCAGTGTGGACGCTCACGTTGTTATTCCGGAGTAACGCAGCAGTGTGGACGCTCACGTTGTTATTCCGGAGTAACGCCGCAGTGTGGACGCTCACGTTGTTATTCCGGAGTAACGCCGCAGTGTGGACGCTCACGTTGTTATTCCGGAGTAACGCCGCAGTGTGGACGCGCACGTTGTTATTCCGAAGTAACGCAGCAGTGTGGACGCGCACGTTGTTATTCCGGAGTAACGCCGCAGTGTGGACGCGCACGTTGTTATTCCGGAGTAACGCCGCAGTGTGGACGCGCACGTTGTTATTCCGGAGTAACGCAGCAGTGTGGACGCGCACGTTGTTATTCCGGAGTAACGCCGCAGTGTGGACGCGCACGTTGTTATTCCGGAGTAACGCCGCAGTGTGGACGCTCACGTTGTTATTCCGGAGTAACGCCGCAGTGTGGACGCGCACGTTGTTATTCTGGAGTAACGCAGCAGTGTGGACGCGCACGTTGTTATTCCGGAGTAACGCAGCAGTGTGGACGCGCACGTTGTTATTCCGGAGTAACGCCGCAGTGTGGACGCGCACGTTGTTATTCCGGAGTAACGCAGCAGTGTGGACGCGCACGTTGTTATTCCGGAGTAACGCAGCAGTGTGGACGCGCACGTTGTTATTCCGGAGTAACGCTGCAGTGTGGACGCGCACGTTGTTATTCCGGAGTAACGCTGCAGTGTGGACGCGCCCTAAGGGAGCCAAATCAGGGGTTACTAGAATCCTGTCAGCTGCTCTTTCTAGGGGAGTAACTCACGACTGCAGAAGAGCCACCCGGACCCTAGAATGCGCTCGTGCTAAGCCGGGGGGCTGGGGCCGTACACCCCAGGGGGAGTCAGCAGAGATCCCCAGAGCTAGCCCCCCTCACTCCCCACCCAGAGGTGCCCCTTCCTGGGCAGGGCAAGTGTCTCTGACAGCCGCGTTCCCTCGGCTGAGCTGGCCGGGCTGGTCCACGTTCAGCATCTGCAGGTTCCCAGGGAGCTCGGCCCCGGGGGGTCCGTGGAGTTGGCTCGACCGGGGGCCGGCTCGGAATCCCTGCCCCGCGCGGGGGGGGGGCGAGGGCCGGGCGATTGCGCCTCTCCTGGCTGGGTGCCGCGGTGGGGCCTGCCGGCCTCCTCTGGGCCCAGGGCACAGGCAGCCCCGGCCCGAGGGCTCTGCTCATCCCTGTGCTCTTCTCTCGTAGGACGCTGCGCGGTGCCGGGGACCGGCCTGGCCTGGCTTCCCGTGCCCAGTGGCAGCCCCGCGCCGAGGATGCGGACGGCCGAGGACTCCTCGGGGACGGTCCTGCACCGGCTCATCCAGGAGCAGCTGCGCTACGGGAACCTGACGGAGAACCGCACCCTGCTGGCCATCCAGCAGCAGGCGCTGCGGGGCGGGGGCAGCCCGGGCAGCCCCCGCTCCTCCCTGGAGAGCCTCACCCAGGAAGAGAGCCAGATGGTCCAGCAGTCCGCCCGGCAGGAGCCCCAGGGCCAGGAGCACCATTGCGACCACCTGTCCCTGGAGAGCAGCGTGTTCCGGCTCCGCCAGCCGCCGCCCAAGGGCGAGGAGCTGCCCAGCTACGAGGAGGCCAAGGCCCATTCCCTGTACTATGCCTCGCAGCGCGGCCTGCAGGCCGAGCCCGGCCCGCGCGGGGCCCACGGGCACGACGGCGGCAGCGGCCCGCGTCCGGACGCCGCGCTGAAGCACGGGCACGTGCGGTCGCTGAGCGAGCGCCTCCTGCAGCTGTCGCTGGAGAGGAGCGGCGCCAGGGCCCAGGGCCACATGAGCTCCTCCCACAGTTACCCCCAGCTCGCCAGGCACGGCCTGCTGCCGGCCCCGCGGGGGCAGCGTGCCGAGGGCATGGAGCCCCAGGGCCCCCCTCCGGAGTACCCCTACATCATGCCCCCCCAGGGGCCCGCCGTCGGCTACCTGGCAGACCCCAGGCACCCGGACGTCAGGTAAGCCCGACCGGCTGGCGCGTCACCGCGGCGGAGCCCGTCCCTCCCGTCCGGGGCGCGTTGGCTCGGGGGGGGCCACCGTTTGGCAGGGGAAGCTGTTCCTTCGCGGCCGCCTTCCCCTGGCGTTCTGTGGGTCTGGCGGGCTCACTCCGGAGCCGGCATTGAGCCAGGAGACGGCTGAGTGTGGCGGGGAGAAAGGAAACGCCCGGGCCCCGCACAGGAGACCCCCAGCGCCACCCACGGGGGCAGGGCAGCCTGCGAGCTGGATGCTAGGAGGGTTCGATAGAACAGAGGGCGGGGGTGTCCCTGCAAGAGCATTGGGTGTGTTACAAGGGCCCCCCGGGGGTAGGGGGCCCGATCAGTGTTCTTGGGGCAAGCGCTGGTCCTCGCTCACCTCTCACCCCCCCGGGCACCAAGGCCTCCCTCCGCCGGCAGGGATCGCCCCACTCGCCACATGGTGCGTGATCCAGTGCCCGGATCCCAGCTCTGGCCATCAGCCCGTGGGTCACCCGGCGGCAGTGGCGTGCCCGCGCTCTAGACGGCCTGGGGGCTGGGTTAGATACCAAGGGTCACATTTACCAACGGGCCGAGGACTCCGTGGTGCAGGCGTGAAATCCCCGCGGGTTCCCAAATCGGCAGCGTTAGGCGCCTGAACCCCCTTTACAAATCTGGCCCTGGCGCCTCACTCGCTTTCGAAAGGGGCTGCGGGGATCGCAGGGCGTCTGCAGATGAGAGAAGCACCCGGACGAGGGCCCAGCATTCCGGGCGGGGGGCTTCCTGGCCTAGGCCTGCCCCACTGAATGCCGGGGGTTTGCCCGGCGGCTGGAGGGGCAGAGGCAGGCCGATGCTGAGGAAGTGTGGAAAATTGGTAGCGGCGACGCGGGGCTAATGAGCGCCTGGCTGCGAAAGCCTCCCAGGTCCCCTCCCAGGGTGCACGGGGTTGTGAAAAGTGGCCCTGTGCCTCTGATCCTGTCAGGGCCTCGTGTCCTTCGATGCCGCGTGCTAGAGCCCTGCGTGAGGCGTGGCCGGGGGGGGCGCTCTGGGGTGTCTGACGCGCCGGGTTACCCCGGTCGGGCTCCAGGCAATAGAGAAAACGTTGGTGAGAGGACGCCTCCTCCCCGGAGCGCGTTGTGTGTGTTGCCGTGGCGCCCGGCAGCCCCGAGTGTGGCACCAGAAGCCCAGCACGCCAGGGGCTGTACAAATGGGCCCGACAGGACAGTCCCTGCCCCAGGGCGTCCAGCAGAGAGAGGCCGTGGTGGGGGGTCTGCTGGGAACCGGACAGGGCCAGAGGCCGGCCGCCCCGCCGCGCCCCTCGCTGCTCGGATGTGAAGGGCGTCCCGGCGGGCACAGTCCTGAATGTTCGTCACCTCCCCTAGGGTGATGCCGGCCCATCTGCCTCCAGCGTTCCTGCCCCAGCAGGCGGCCCTGTGCCACGGCCCCCTGGGCTCGCTCACGGCCGCCGGGGTGGAGGCTCTGATGACGGCCCAGGCCGCCTCGGCCAGCAGCCACCTGGCCCAGATGGAGACGGTGCTGAGGGAGAACGAAAAGCTGCGGCGGGAGCTGGAGAGCTGCAGCGCGAAGGCGAGCCGGATCGAGAAGGTACGTCCCCGGCGGGAGCCCGTCCCCGACCCTGCACCGGCCGCCAGGCGCTGGCGGGGGTCGGGAGAGAGGGGCTGCGGCGGAAGGCGGGTGAGCGCCCGTCCCGCGCTTGCATTCGCACGCCGCCTCCTTCGCGGTGCGCCGAGCCCCGGGCTTCGCTGGCCGGGCGGGCTGGGCTGCGTCTGGCCTAGAGAAAGAGCGGGCAGCTCCTCCCCTTCCCGTCTAATCCCCGCCCCGCCCCCTCCCGTGCCCCCCGCACAGCTGTGGCTCCGGCGCACCAGGCCCTCCGCCAAGCAGTTGCTGGATGGCTAGAAAAGGCCCATTCACCGGCTCCACGAGCACTTGGGCCCTCGCTGGCCGGCCCTCCCTCCGGGACCTGAAGGCCACCACAGAGGGGCCTTTGTGCAGAGACGCACAAGGCGAGGCCTGTTCCCGCCCAGCCCGGGGGAAAGCCTCTCCCCTCAGAACAGGCCGGAGCCAGGGAGGAGGCAGGGGCATGGGCCGGAGCCGGGGAGGAGGCAGGGGCATGGGCCGGAGCCGGGGAGCAGGCAGGGGCATGGGCCAGAGCCGGGAAGGAGGCAGGGGCATGGGCCAGAGCCGGGGAGGAGGCAGGGGCATGGGCCGGAGCCGGGGAGGAGGCAGGGGCATGGGCCAGAGCCGGGGAGGAGGCAGGGGCATGGGCCGGAGCCGGGGAGCAGGCAGGGGCATGGGCCAGAGCCGGGAAGGAGGCAGGGGCATGGGCCAGAGCCGGGGAGGAGGCAGGGGCATGGGCCGGAGCCGGGGAGGAGGCAGGGGCATGGGCCAGAGCCGGGGAGGAGGCAGGGGCATGGGCCGGAGCCGGGGAGCAGGCAGGGGCATGGGCCGGAGCCGGGGAGGAGGCAGGGGCATGGGCCGGAGCCGGGGAGGAGGCAGGGGCATGGGCCGGAGCCGGGGAGGAGGCAGGGGCATGGGCCGGAGCCAGGGAGCAGGCAGGGGCATGGGCCGGAGCCAGGGAGGAGGCAGGGGCATGGGCCGGAGCCGGGAAGGAGGCAGGGGCATGGGCCGGAGCCAGGGAGCAGGCAGGGGCATGGGCCGGAGCCAGGGAGCAGGCAGGGGCATGGGCCGGAGCCAGGGAGGAGGCAGGGGCATGGGCCGGAGCCGGGGAGGAGGCAGGGGCATGGGCCGGAGCCGGGGAGGAGGCAGGGGCATGGGCCAGAGCCGGGGAGGAGGCAGGGGCATGGGCCGGAGCCGGGGAGGAGGCAGGGGCATGGGCCGGAGCTGGGGAGCAGGCAGGGGCATGGGCCGGAGCCGGGAAGGAGGCAGGGGCATGGGCCGGATCCAGGGAGCAGGCAGGGGCATGGGCCGGAGCCAGGGAGGAGGCAGGGGCATGGGCCGGAGCCGGGGAGGAGGCAGGGGCATGGGCCGGAGCCGGGGAGGAGGCAGGGGCATGGGCCGGAGCCGGGGAGCAGGCAGGGGCAGGGGCATGGGCCGGAGCCGGGGAGGAGGCAGGGGCATGGGCCGGAGCCGGGGAGCAGGCAGGGGCATGGGCCGGAGCCGGGGAGGAGGCAGGGGCATGGGCCGGAGCCGGGGAGCAGGCAGGGGCATGGGCCGGAGCCGGGGAGCAGGCCAGGAACGGCCGATCAGCAGCGAGAGGTGTGGGGACCGCGCAGGGAGGGGCGATGGAGCGTCTCTCACTCAAGGGAGATGCGCAGAGCCGAGCGTGTCTTGCCCATCGGGCTCCTGCTGGGCCCAGGGGCCGTGCTCGGAGCCGTTGGGCGCCGGGCAGAGACACAGCCAAAGGGCAGGGCTTGCAGCGAGCCGCCCGTCCCGGAAACCAGGAGAGTTGGTCCTGCAGAGGAGCCGCGCCGAGGGGCCAGCCCGGGCTGGAGGGACGGCAGAGCTGTCTGCTCACCTGGGGACCGTGGCGTGGGCGCGCCCAGGGCCCTGGGAAGAGCAGCGCTTCTCCCTGGCAGGCTGGGGCGCAGGAGGCGTGGGGACGCTGGCGGGTGCCTTTTAGGAAGAGCTGGCCTGGCCGGCGGGTACAGGTGGGCAGCAAGCTAGCTTCTCCCGTGCCCCGGGGCTCCCCCAGCCCTAGAGGGTCTCCCCTCAGCCTGCTCCTTCCCTGCAGCTGGAGCGGGAGATCCAGCGCGTCTCCGAGGACTACGAGAACCTGATGAAGGCGTCTTCCAAGCGCGAGGCCTTGGAGAAAACCATGAGGAGCAAGAAAGACGGGGAGCTGCGGCGGCTCCAGGATTTCAACCGGGACCTGAAAGGTAAGGACAGCGCTAACCGGGGCCCGGGGCGGCGGGAAGGGACGTCCGTGGGCGTGCTCCTGTGGGGCCCTGCCACTCAGCTCCAGAGACCCTCGTGTTGTGGGAATCACGTCGGCCACGGGCCGCCCCGCCGCTGTGTTTGGTGCTGCCATTGGCCGTCGCTGCCAAACGCGGGTCAGTTCCGAGCCGGCCGGCTCCCGTGTGGGACTCCCTCTCCTGGGTCCCTGCTCTCTGGGGACCGACCCTCGGCTCCGGGCCCTGCTGGGTTTCCCGGTGCCTCAGGAGCATGGCGGGGCGGTTACTTTCCAGGTGGGTGTCTAATATCTCTGGTGCCTCCAAGAGCCAGGCCCTGCCCTGTCCCTAACGTTCTCTCTCTGTCTGTTTCATGGGAACCAGAGCGGCTGGACTCGGCAAACAAGCAGCTGGCTAGCAAGCCGCAGGAGAGCCCCGGAGGCAGCCAGGGGACTGTGGCGAAGCTCCTTGCGCAGAGTAAGTCCTGGGCGCATGCGGGGGCCCGGCGGGACGCTGCCCGAATGGCTGCAGCCTGGCTCACTTGGGGAGGGAACGGCCCCTTTAAGAGCCGAGAGGAGGCGGCTGCCCTTCCCCAGGGAGAGCTGAGCTGGTCTTGGCTCCGGGCGCAGAGCCATTAATCACAGCAGCCATCAGTGTGACCTGGATTCTTCGCATTCCAGCGGCTGTTCCGGCTCTTCCCGCCCGCCGCCCGCCCTCCCGCCGCCCGCGGCCTGGCCCTTCCTCGCTTGCCTGGCCCGGACTTCGGAGAGGAGAAAACGTTTTTGCCAGAGGCTGGGAATGGGCCCGACGCCTCCTCCTGGCTTCGCTCCACTTCCCCGGGGGCGTCCCCCTGCCTTCCCTTCCCTGCCCCCTGAGAGCTGCTGGCCCAGCGTGGGCCCCGTCCACGGCCCTTCGGCCGCTCCCTGCGGGGACAGGAGGGAGCTGCCGGCGCCGCCCCTCCGGGGTCCTGGACCCCTTGTTGCATGGGCGCGGCGTCAGGAACGGTGGCTCTTGCCCTTGGCCTCTTCCTGCCCCAGAGCTGGGCCCGCGCTCGCTGGGCGTCCGGCTGCAGGGAGGGGCCGGGCAGTGCAGGTTCAGCCCGCGGGGCGCCCGCCGGCAGGTTTTGGAAGAAGGGCCCCGCACGGTGAATCCGCCGGGTTCTCCCGAGTCGGGCGGCGAGACCCTGGCTCTGGAATAGCCTCCGTGTGGCGAGGCAGGAGGGGGGCCGGGCCCGGGGAAGGGCTGAGGGAACCGGGGGGCGGTGGCGGAGCTGTACGGGGCCCCCAGTGCACTGGCATTGCAGGCATGGTGACAACAGCCTTTAAGGGGTTTCCTTGCTTGTCCTTTACCGTGGCAGCCGACGGCCTGGCAGTGGCCCCCGCGGCCCCACCCCCACCTGTGGCAGTTCTGGTCCCGGTCTCCCGCCCCCAGGGAGCAGACGGGACGCCCAGGGCTCTCCGGGGGCGCGCGCCAGGGCAGACCTTTCGATTTGCTCCCGGCGCCGGCCCATTGCACCTGAGGCGATGGCTCGGAGCCGGAGTCCTTCCGCTCCGGCCGCAGCCGGGGCCGCCCGAGCAGCCGCGCCCTCCGCTCACGCGGCCGCCCTGCGCTTTTCCAGACTACGAGGCGCAGCAGGTGCGCGAGAAGCTGGAGCGGGAGGTGGCGCTGCTGCGCAGCGCCAACGAGGACCAGCGCCGGCGGGCGGAGCTGCTGGAGCAGGCCCTGAGCAACGCCCAGGCGCGGGCCGCCAGGATGGAGGACGAGCTGAGGCGGAAGCGGGCCTACGTGGAGAAGGTGGAGAGGCTGCAGCAGGCCCTGGGCCAGCTCCAGGCCGCCTGCGAGAAGCGCGAGCAGCTGGAGCTGCGGCTCCGCACCCGCCTGGAGCAGGAGCTGAAGATGCTGCGGGCTGGGCAGGTGAGCAGGGCCAGTGAGGGGCCGCCAGGGGCAGGTTGCGTGGAAGGGCGGGAGCAGCCGAGTCCCAGCCGCCGGAAGATGGGGGAGGGACGGGGCAAGCGGCGGAGGGGGAGGCCCATGAGCGTGGCACGGGGGAGCCTGCTCTCTGCACGGCTGCGTCTCACGGCGCGTGTCCTGTGCCCACCAGAGACAGGCGGGAGCCCCGAGCGGAGGGTCCCCGGAGCTGAGCGCCCGCGTGCTGGCCGAGCAGCTGAGGGAGAAGGAAGAGAAGATCCTGGCCCTAGAGGCGGACATGACCAAGTGGGAGCAGAAGTACCTGGAGGAATGTACCATGCGGCAGTTCGCCATGGACGCGGCCGCCACAGCGGCTGCGCAGCGGGACACGACGCTCATCAACCACTCCCCCGAGAACAGCTTCGACGAGGATCTCCTCCTGGCCAGCCGCAAGCACCAGGAGATGGAGAGCAGGTTGGTCCCGCGGGGCTGCCCCGGGCCTGGCTTCCGCTGGCCGCCAAGGGGGTTCCTCCGTCGCTCGTGTCCTTCGGCATTTGGAAAGGGGCGTCCCAGCCCCCGTGGGCGCGCGGGGTCCCGGCCAGGTGCGCCGACGCTGCCTGGGCCGCGCTGCTGGGGGCGCGCCACCGCTTGCACCGTGCGGCCCCCGCCGCTCACGCTGCGCCGCTCTCGCTCCGCAGGCTGAAGGCGCTTCACGCCCAGATCCTGGAGAAAGACGCAATCATCAAAATCCTGCAGCAGCGCTCACGGAAGGAGCCCAGCAAGGCCCCGCAGGGCTCCCTTCGGCCAGCCAAGTCTGTGCCGTCCATCTTCGCCGCCTCGGGGGCCCAGCATTGGCCGGGGGCCGTGCCCGGCGAGCGGCTGGCCGAGGACCCGTCCCGGGGCAGTGCAGGTAAGGGGAGTCACACGGTCCTGCCCCGTCGGTTTGAACGGTGCCGTTGCCACACCTCCGGCCTGTGGCTTTCAGCTGCTCCGAGCTGGGGGTGCCGGGGGGAGGGGCTCTCCCTGCCACACCGCCCCCCGGGAACACGGCCCCAACGTGGGCTCCCTGGCTGCCGGGCAGAGCCCAGGGCCGAGCTGGCTCGCCGCGGGGCGTACCGTCTAACGGCGCCCGCCTCTCTCCCCCCAGCCGGCCAGGGCCCAGCAGAGACCAGCAGCCCGTCGACATGCGGCCCCCTCCCCTTCCACTCCAAACGCGGCAGCAAAGACGGCAGCACCCAGACGGAGGGCGCGCCCGAGGGCGAGGGGCCTGGCGCCCAGCCGGACAGCAGCCCAGCTCACCCCGCGGGTAAGTCCTGCCCCACGCTGCCGGGTGAACCCAGAGACCTGCCGGGGGGCCTCTGAGCCCTGCATAGCTGAGGGCTGAGCAAGGAGCTGGCTACTCCGCCTTGGCTGCCAGGGCCCAGCGCCCTGCCAGAGTGACTCACGCAGCGCCGCGGGGCGGGGCGGGGCGGGCTGGGAGCCTGGGACCAGGAACGAGCGTGGGAAAGAGACGGCAGGGAGCGGCCCGGGTCCCAGCCCTTCGGCTCGCTCTGGGCCCGCGCTCGGCAGGGGAGCCCAGCTGTGCGTGCGGGTCCCTCCGCCCTGCCCCCAGTCGAAAGGCAGGAGCCACGCCGGGGGCGGGCCTGGCTCTGCCGCCCCCTTCGGTTTGCCCAGAGCGGGGTGCGCGGGGAGCTGAGGGCAGACGGTTCTGGCTACGCAAGGGATGTGGGGGCCGGGCGGGAGACACCGAGGGCGGGTGCTCAGTGCTGGCTGGAAATCCGCCGCCTCGGGGGGGCCTCTAGCCCGGGGGGGGCCAATCAGAAATTTCTGAAGTGGCCCCGGGCCGCTCTGGAAGGGGCGGAGCCAGGACACTTGCCAGCCCATGACTGGTCCGGAGGGAGGGGAGCACGTGAAGTCTTTGCCACCCCCCCAAGGTTCCCCCTAGGCGCCCATGCCCCTGGTGGTGGGAGGAGACTTCGTGGGCTCCCCCTTCTCCCCACGGCCAATCAGGGCTTGGTGGGGGGAGGGCGCGCAAAGTCTGCTGCCCTGCCAGGAGCACGTGGCACTTCTAAGCCCTGCCAGGAGCACGTGGCACTTCTAAGCCCTGCGTGCTCCTGGCTGGCCGGAGGAAACTTGGTGCGCTTCCCCTCCCCGTTCCCAGAGCCTGATTGGCCTGGGGGCAGGGGAGCGGCAGGGCGTCCACGGCCAGATCACCCCACTTGGCAGGCCGGATCCGGCCCGCGGACGCCCCTCAGCCCACCCCTGCTCGAGGTGGGCCCCCCAAATGACAGTCCGGCTCAGGGGTGGCCGGGCGACTGGCCCTGCGCTCAGAGCACGGCGGAAGGCGGAAGGCGGAAGGCGGGAGCCGGGCCCAGCCCGGGGGAGCTCAAAGCCGACGGGTTTGTCTCCTTGCAGGGACGCTGCCCGCTGCCAGGCCCGCCAGCCTGTCGGACATGGTGGAAATCCTGATCTGAGGGAGGGCAGGCGCCCGCCAGCCTGGCCCTGCGCCGGGCCCGGCCGGAGGGGAGCGAGCTGGAGCTGCACGGCCCGGGGAGCCTGGCTGGCTGGTGCCCGAGAGGTCCTGGGCAGAGGGCGCTCGGGGCAGGGCTGAGCAGGGCCAGCTGGCTGCCATGTCGCTCCGGCCAGCTCCTGCGCCGTGTGCCTGCCCCAGGAAGGCCGGGCCCGAGCGCCCGCCGCCGCCGCCGCCGCCCGAGGGACAGAGACGCCCCCTGCTGCCCAGCTGGGGCCTGGAGCTCGAACCTGCCCCGTGGGCCTGGCCTGCCCGTTCCCACGCCGCCCTGCTGGGCCCGCTCACCACGGCCAGGCTGCCAGGAGGAGCTCTTGTGCTGTGGGGCTGGGGGGCTAATTCCCGCCCCGCCCGCACCTGCCGACCCCTTTCCCCTCCCATGGAGAGGACTGGAAATGCCTGGGGGGTGCCCTGTGGCTGGTCCCCGGGGGCACTGCAGCCCAGCAGCGCGTGTGAGGAGATGGGGGGCTCTGTAAATAACCCCCTTTTGTAAACACCCCTATTTATCATTTCAACCCCCCGGCCATCCCTCCTGGGCCGCTAGCCCCGCCGGTTCTCCCCTCCCCCGCCGGCCATCCCTCCTGGGCCGCTAGCCCCGCCGGTTCTCCCCTCCCCCGCCGGCCATCCCTCCTGGGCCGCTAGCCCCACCGGTTCTCCCCTCCCCCCCCAGCCATCCCTCCTGGGCCGCTAGCCCCGCCGGTTCTCCCCTCCCCCCCCAGCCATCCCTCCTGGGCCGCTAGCCCCGCCGGTTCTCCCCTCCCCCGCCGGCCATCCCTCCTGGGCAGCTAGCCCCTGCCGGTTCTCCCCTCCCCCACCGGCCATCCCTCCTGGGCCGCTAGCCCCCGCCGGTTCTCCCCTCCCCCCGCGGCCATCCCTCCTGGGCCACTAGCCCACCGCTGGTTCTCTCCTCCCCCACCGGCCATCCCTCGTTGGCTGCTAGCCCTGAGCCGGTTCTCCCCCCACATCCAGGAGGTCCCACCCACTCCATCCCCTTGGGGCACTGTCCCAGGGTTCCTCCAGCTGGAATTTCCCACCTGTGGGTTTCAGTACCAGCCAGGAGGCCGGGGGGGGGGGAAAGCTGGGGGGCCTGAGCTGCTCTCCTGCGTGGAAGGGGCTGCTGTAAGTCAAGGCTGCCCCAGGACGGCCTGACGTCCACGCACCGGTAGCACGGTTCCCGGCTCTGTGCAGACACGGCGCTTTCTAACCCGGGGCCCTGGGCGCGCTTGCCCTGCGGGCGTGCGAGGAACACACCGGGGCGTGGGGGTGGAGGCAGCGAGGGGAGTGAACCCCCCCAAGGTCTGACTTTGGCTGGGGAGCTTTGGGCTCCCCGGACCCGCCCCATGACACACGCACTGGCCTGGGCCAGTCTCATGGACCCTGGGGTCTGCTGGCAGCTGGCTCTTGGCAGTAGCCAACTCTGATCTGAACCGAGAGGTTCCACTTCCCTCGGCCCACTGAGACGGAGCGACTTCCTTCCCTGGCTGCGCATTTGCTGGACAACTGCCTTTGAAGTCTCCCCCAGCCTCGTCCACGCCGCCGCGGCTGCTGGGGCATTGTTTACAAAGTGAAAAACACGCCGAAAACTATGAAAGAGAAAAAACGACTTAATATATTTGATAGTAATATTGGTGTTCCCTTTGAAGTATTTTTTTTTTTTGTGCTGTGAACTTTTTTTCTGCCAAAGACAATGAGGTTTGTTTGTTCGTGCGTTGTTAAGTTATCTGAAGTATTTAAATGTAAACCCGGCTGTTTTGTTATGCTGCCCTGTACCGAGATTGCTGTAGCATTCCACTTGGTATAACGATATTTTAATAAAAAACGAAAGCGTGACACAGGGTTTCTCCTCTCTCTTTCCTAACCCTTCAGCGCCGGCTCCGGAGCGGGGTAGCCAGGCCCGTCCATTGGCTGGCACACGCCCGCCCCTGCCCGTGGGAGCTAGACGCGGCGGGCGTGATTTCTGACAGGCCTGCGGCCACCCCGCCCGACCTGTCCCTTAGCTCTGCTCCAAGCGCAGCCCTTGGCGGCAGGAGGAAATTCAAACCCTGCTGCCACGCCGGAGAGTCGTGGGCCGTGGTAGCGCCCGGCCACGGTCCTAGAGGTTAAGCCGGACGGTCTCATCTGTGTCGAGCTCGGCCCTGGGTTGCGGCTGCCCCGTGCACGACTGCTGGCCGGCCTTGCCCGGCGCGTGGCACCCCAGTGTGATGCCGAGTGGTGCCGGCCGTGCCGTCAGCCAGCCCCGTGTTTGACACGCGGAGGGAGGCCGTCCTGGCTAGAACCTCCTGGCCCAGCCCTGGCTCCGTCTCTGGCCGTGGCGCAGCCGCGCTCGCAGGGCCAGGGCACAGCGAGCCAGCCGCGGGGACGTCGGCGTGTTTCTTAACCTCAAGCCCGGAGACAGGAGGGGCTGGTGAAGGCACCGGAGACTCGGCCTCAAGCCCCTGGCCCATCGCAGGCCCTGGGCGAGCGTGCCGTCATCCGCAGTCTGTCCCAGCCCCAGCCCGACCGTGGGGCGCCCGGCCCTGCCCTCCCCGCTGTGCACGGCTTGAGTAGCTGCAGGGGGCGGGGGGGGCGCTGCTGAGCTGGGGGCGCTGGTAGCAGACGCAGGCTTTGGCGGGAAGTAGGGTTGCACCCGGCCTCTCCAAGGCTGGCCCCGTGCCGGGGTCCTGGCTGCCAGCCCCAGTGTCTTGCCGGTTGCCTGGCATCCCAGCTGCCAGTCCTGACACCGGGGGCCCTGCCAAGGGCTCTGCGGTTGCCCCCAGTCTGGGGCAGAGCGGGGCGTGGCCCAGAGCAAGGGGGCCAAAGCTCAGCACCCCCCTGCATTGCTCCAGCGCCAGCGTGCTCCCGGTGCTATTATCTGCTCCCGGGCGACCCTGCTGCCAGCTGCCGCCCGGGCAGGGGGTGCTGGAGCCGCGACCGGCGGGGGAAGGGCCGTTCAGCGGCCGCCTCGGCAGTGCAGTGGGTGTCCCGCCGCCCGCTGCGCTCGCGGGTTAATCTGTAGCCAGGACCCTGCGCGCGGCCCTGGGATGTGCCCAGATGAACCTGAGGAATTCGGCTGGCGAGCCAAGGGGCCGAGTGCGCCGAGCAAAGGAGCATGAGGAACAAACTTGGCTCTGCCTCCTCCGCAGTCGCCGGCGAGGTCGGCCCAGGAAACAGCCCCATTTGCAGGGTCTGGGGCGTCCAGCCTCTTCCCTCAGAGCGTGCGCAGCGCAGCCTGGAGCCGGGCGCCGGCCCCGAGGAGGTTCGGGGGGCTCCGAGCTGGACCGCGGCGCAGGGGCAGGACTGCCCGGAGCACGCCCTGAGGGAAGGGCTTGGGGGCCAGGAGGGTGGGCAGAGCTGGGGACGGCTGCGGGCCACGACAAGGGGGGCAGCAGCCCGGGGAGGGGAAGTGTAGCAGGGGGTAGCAGCATGGGGGGGTAGTAGCGAGGGGGGCAGTGGAGCGGGGTGTAGCAGCGTGGAGGGCAACGGAGCAGGGGTATCAGTGCGGGGGGTGGGAGCATGGGGGGGTAGCAGCGTGGGGGGGAGCAGAACAGGGGTATCAGTGCGGAGGGCAGTGGAGCGGGGGGTAGGCGCATGGGGGGTAGCAGCGCGGGGGCAGTGGAGCGGGGGGTGGGAGCATGGGGGGGTAGCAGCGCGGGGGCAAGCAGAGCAGGGGTAGCAGCACGGGGGCGAGGCAGAAGGTGCCCCTCGGCTCTCCGAGCGAGCACACGGATTGCCCCAGGGCAAGAGGGACTGAGGCCCGATTGCCCCAGCCTGTGGCCGTCGGGTGTGGAAAAGCCCCATCCGCTGGGATTGGCAGGAGAGCAGCCGGTGCCCGCAGCCTGGAGCATGCCGGCCCGTGGGCACAGCATCCCTGGCATCCCGCTCCTCTCCTGTGCCCGCAGCTGTCTGGCTTGTGCTCCGGGCAGCAGCTCTCCCTTTGCACGTGCCCCGGCGCCCCCAGCCGTTCCCAGCAGGCCCTGGGCGGCGGCTGAGACGAGCGGACGCCGTGTGTTGCCCCTCTGTGCAGCTAGTCTCGTGGACTGCGATGGCCGTCTGGCCAGTCTCGTGGACTGCGATGTAGCGACCCCCGCGTCTCGCGCCCCCACCCGCGGCAGAGACCCCTCCCCGGGGCAAAGGGGAAGCGTGACCCAGCTGTGAGTCGTCCACGCACACGTGGCAGTGGAATTCCACCCGTTTTCATGCCCTTCCTGCCGCGCAGCTCCCCGAGCTCTCGGAACGTGGCCGGGGCTCCGAACGCGCGGCGGGGTGGCCTGTAGGATCGTTCCCCGCCGGGAGGGACGGCCTGTCTCCGTCCAAAATCTTTGTTAAAAAATGTCCAGTGCTCAGATGCTGAAAACCAACAATGTTCGTTTGTGGGGCTTAAGGAAAACCTGAAATTCTGCCAAAAAATGGAGGACGTGACAACAAAATTCTTTAAAAAATATTTTTTGCAGCAAGTCGGATGCATTTTTGACCCGCTCTACGCCAGACGGTTAATGTTCCTGGAGCCTCCGCACCAGCTGGCCTGTTTTCCTCCCCCACTTTCCTCAGCCTTGGCAATGCCCTGGTTGCCACACGGTACCTAGGGCACGGCCGTGTCTACGCAGCCGGCCGCTATGTGAAATCGTGCCCCGTACTGCCGCGCTGGCGGGCTTCTTACGCCAACTCCCGGACCCCTCGCTGCACGAGGACTAAGGGAAGTCGGGGGAAGGGCTCCGTTTCGAAAGCCGCTACGCGCCTGCCATGGCGCAATGTGCGCAGCTTATTCCGAGGTAAGCCCTAGCAGCGTAGACACGCCGCTTCCCACGTCAAGCCTGGCTCTTCTCCCCGGCCTCTGACGACTCCGCCCTCCTCTCTAACACAAGTCGGCTCTTACTCAGCGTGGCTCATGGGCCCGCTCCTCCCTCTGGGCCACGGACTCAGCCTGACGTAGATGCCCCCGATTTCTCTGGCCTGATTGCCACGTTCCGTGGCCTGGGAGGCACCGTTTTGGGCTTGCCGGGCCCGGCCTGTCTTCCCCCGGGCGGGGGTGCAAAGGGGAGGCCGTGTTCCCAGGCATGATCCGGGCGTTTTCTCCACTGTCTTCTCCCCGTCAGGGAGGGGAATCGCTGTGTCTACCCCAGGCTGGTCCCCAGGCCCGCAGCTGCTCCTGCTGCAGCTGGGCCGGAGTCACTTGTCTTTGCCCTGCAGCGTGAGGCTGTTTTCTGCCACTGGCTTTGACTCCCCGGTGGCTGGTCCAGAGGCGCGGGAAGTCGGGGTGCAGGGGGAGTGCTGCAGTAGCCCCCCCAGATTTTGCATTCTGTGCTGGGGTCCCAGCCGCCAGCCTGTGCCTGAGGGCCCCGCTGCCGCCTGAGGTCCTGGCCCCATCTCCAGGGGGGCCCGGCTGCCAGGGGCTCTGCTGCTACCCGGGTCCCATGCACTGAGCCTAGAGGCTTCACTGGCCCCATGGCCCCAGCTGTCAGCCCCACACCCGGGGCTCTGCTGCTACCCCCAGGGATGCCCCCGCCAGGGGCGGTGAGGGGTGCAGAGTGAGACGCGGGCAGCCCCTTTCCTCTCCCGAATGGCTCCATGTCCTCGGGGCTGCGCCTGCCTCGGCGTGCGGCGCCATGCGGGGCCGTGCGTGTGGGCGCTGGAGAACCGCGTGACCCCCCCCCCGCAGGCTCTGCCCCGGGCTAGGGGAGCGATGCACCTTGGGGCCAGAAGCTGCCAGGGAAGCGAGGGCTCTGCTCCCCGGATCTCAGGCGGGCAGGGCTGTACCGCTCCCCAGGGACGTCCGGGGGTGAGATCGAGGGGCCTGACCCCGTCACTCCCGCCAGGGCAGGGCAGGGGCAGGTTTTCCACCTGACGGGCTGGAGCCTGGCCAGGTGTCTGCTCTGCGCACACTGGGGGGCCTGCAGGCTTGCAGTGGGAGGGTCCCGTAAGGCCTGGGCTGAGCCAGTCTCCCCCCTCCGGCCCCTTGCTGCTGCTGGCCCCCCAAGCGGGGCTTTCCCGGGCGCGGGCTGTTTGCATCGCCTCCTTACTCATCCAGCCCCTCCGAGCCAGGCTCTCAGGCGCTTCCTGCCGGTCGGGGCGTGGCCTCGCTGGGGATTTCCTGCAGCTGGGCCGAGTCCCACAGGTGAGTCAGTAACTTTCCTACCTGCTCAGACAGACGGCGCGTCAGGAACACTCCGGGCTCATTAGAAATCCTCTCACTGGAGCCAGAGCCGCGGCCGGACACTGCTTCCCTCCTCCCTGCCCGAGCCAGGGCCAGGGCCAGGGTCAGGGTCAGGGTCAGGGCCAGGGCCAGGGTCAGGGCCAGGGTCAGGGCCAGGTTCAGAGCCAGGGCTGGGCGCTTGTTTGGATCACTTGGCAGCATTTGGTCGCTGCCATCAGCTGGCAGCTCACGGGGACATTCCGGGCGGCTCGGCCAATGGGAGGGCTCCAACCGCCGGACGCGCCGGACAAGGTGCACAGGCCACACCAGCCAGCCGGGCCCTAGGGGGATGGGGTGCAGGGCAGGGAGCCTGGGTCCCTGAGGGGAGCTGGATCGCGGCAGAAGCGGCCAGCAAGCTCTGGGGCGGTGGCTGCGCAAGCCACAGCTCTGGCCGACCCTCCCGTGCCTGTGTGGCTAATTCCTGGCTGCTCCAGGGCCCTGAAGAGGCTCTTGCTGATGGACCCCTGCCACGCCGGCCGTTGGATGCCACGTCCCTGCCCCGCCACTGCAGAGACACGTCCAGAAGGACGACCCATCTAAGAGCGCCCGAGCCGCTGCCTCGGTTTCCTCTGCTAAAGACAATCCAATTTCTCCAGGTGCCTCCTGGGGAGGGGCGTCAGGCAAGCTGAGCAATGAAGGCCCGATCCTGACGCCTCTACTCTGCCCCTCACCCAGGCAGAAGTCTGGCCGAGTCCAGGACTGACCCCAGTGGGTACTTGTTGCACATAAGAACAAGATCCTGGTGGCATTTGTGCCCGGGGGAGCGGGGGGGGAGAAAAGCAGGAACCAGAGACAGGCCCAGGGTTTCGAATACTTTGTATTTTCTTGAATGCCTGGAAGGAAGCAGAGAGGAAAGGATCTTGAAACCAAATGTTGAAGACCTCCGGGCCTGGTATTCAGGGCTCAGCCGGGGCCAGCACCTCGAGACAGGCCGGCTTTCCCAACGCTCACACCGAGCGCCCTTGGACATCTGGCCCTTATTCGTTCAGGGTCAGTCTCCGTGGCCTTCTGGGAGTCACACCGAGGATGCGCGTGGCCCGTGGGGCTTAGCATGCCGCCGCCGGGCCGAGCAGAGGCAATCCCGGCCAGGTGGATGCCGTTTCTGATAGGAAGTGAGAAATGCTCAGGCGATTAAGCAACCGGATTGCCGGGACACCCAAGGGAACATCTCCGTGAGCACGGAGCCAATGGAATGAACAGAATGTGGGGCAGATTGCAACAGGCCATGCAGTGACTAAAGGGTGGTGATGGGCGCACGCTATTAATGGGACGCATATTAATGCCAAGAAAAAACATCTCCCCTTTATCTTGTCTGCCCGCTCCTTCTGGGCCAGCCTCCCGAAGGGCATCGTGCAGCCTGCGCACCGTTCCAAGAACTGACCCTCCTGCTATTTATTGTCTAGCTATTTGAAAAAGGCCCCTCTGGTACAGCTCCTGATGGCATCGCTGCTTGTACGGAGCTGAGCCGGCCCTTCTGGAACGGCACCGTCTGGGGGAGGCCCGCGTCCTGCACCCGTCACCGGAATGACGTGTGTCGCTGGGAGAGGCGTAAACAGGAAACAGGGCTTCGCGTTTCTTTGATCGGTCCGGCCAAGCACCTCCCTCTTGGTCCTCTCCCGTGCCTGTGCGGCGTCCGTGCTCCTGGGCTCGTCTGTCTTCCGCTGCTGTCGGCGTTCCTCTTCCATCGCTCTGCCAATTTTAGTCTGAATTTCTAACGAGTGTACCCCCCCCGCCCCCGTGCCTGGGGACAGCCAGAGAGATTTTAAGGCCCAAAGGAACCTCTCCTCACCTGCGTAAAACAGGCCAAAGAATCTCTCCCTGCATGGCGAGCAGTTTTCTGGAGGCATCAGAGAAACTCTTCTCAGGAGACATCCCCTCCTTATATGAACTTGATGGAGAATCCCTCCGCAATCTGTTCTAGCGCCTGGTCGCCTCTTCAAAGCTCAGGGCCGTGTTTCCAATGGCGTGTCACCGGCGTTCACCATCCCACCGCCTTCAGCCCACCCCCCGGACCAGCCACCGCAGATGGGCACGTGCGTGAGGCAGGGCCAGAGGAGAGACTGCAACCAAGAGGCACTTCCCACGCCAACGTGCGACGCACGTGCACAAGAGAGATCCCCTCACGCTCGCAGGACTCCGAAAGGCCAACGAGCAACAAGGCCATGCCGGGCCTGGGGGAAAGCGGTAGAGGCAACCAGGGAAATGGACACCGCGGCCCAAGCTCCGTGAAGCCCCCGCATAGGCAGATCTCACTGGCCTCTCTCAGATACCTGAGGGAATCTCTCAGGGAAGACTTGCAGGTCCTAGGCCCCGTCGCCATGGTAACTGAGCACCTCACCAGTGTTAGAGCGTGTTCCCCCCGCACCGCACTGCAGTTGGGCACGAGGACTCTGCCCATTTCACAGAGCGGGAACTGAGGTCTGTGCACTTGCCCACAGTCTCACACACAGTAAGAGCAGGGGAGCGACCCCGAGTCTCCTGAGCCCCCGGGTAGCCCTCTGCTCCTCGGCCGTCCTTGTCTCATGGAAGTCCCATCCCGCTGCCACGCCAAGAGCCCGCGTGGGCCGGACTGCAGCGGGAAGGGGGTGTATGCGCCGCCTGGAGAGAGAGTTAACTCCCTTCGCTAACTCTCAGGTAGCGCAAAGCCAGGAGCTCTTCCCTGCTCTGTGCTTGGCTCAGCAGAAGCCTTTGTGTGTCTGAACAAGTCGGACGAATTCCTCGTCCCTCTTTCCTGCGCCGGACCGGCTGCCTGACATTCCTTGCACATAAACAATAAACAGCCTGCTATTATCCTGGCATGCCTTGAATAACTGTGGCTATTTTTTCTCTTCCCGGAATTCTCGAAAGGCAACACATTCCATGTGGTTTCTGAGTCAACTCGTTTATTTCCTCGCACTTTTCTGCCTTTCCCACCACCTCGGTGACCTTGGAAAACCAGGCAGGGGCTCTGTCCCGCCCCCCTCAGCGCCGCGCGTGACGGGCCTGCCCTCGTGCTGCACCAGCAGGCTGCAGGGCGGCGGGGGGGATATTTAGGGCCAGCCCCACTGACATGAGCCGTGGAACACGCATGGACTTCCATGAGAGAAGCCCTTCGGCAGGGGTGGGCAGTAAAACGGGGGCGGTTCGCCCCTGGTGGGCAGCTTCTGCTATATTTCCCTGCACCTCTGCAGGTACGGGCGATCGCAGCTCCCATTGGCCGGGAACAGCGATCCACAGCCAATGGGAGCTGTGATCCCCCGAATCTGTGGAGAACAGGTAAATACGGCAGTGTGGGGCCCACCAGCGGCTACCCTGGCAGACCGGATTAACCCACGCCTGCCTTAAGGCTGGATTCTAGAGCGCTGATGGGCTGGCCAGCTGGGGGGTCCCACGGCGCACCACGCTCTAGGCGCGAAGGGGATCTTCTGAACACGTGTGCTGTCCCTACGATGGAACGGCCTTGGCTCCAGACAACAGCCCAGCCCGGCACCTGCTTCAGCACTTTGCCGCGTCAGGGCTTTAATGGGTTGGTAAATCTGCTGCAAACCCAGAGTTAATCTGGATCACGCACTGTCTACACTAGCGAACGGCGCGCCCCTTTTCCGCCAGCAGTGCAGGTGCCGCAGGGTGGCAGGCTGGGCCTCCAGCACGTCCAGCCCTGGCCCGTGCCAGCCACGGATTGAGCGCGCGGGCGTTCCAGAGTGCCCGAACGTTCTCGGCTTTGGCGCCCGGCTGTCCAGGAGGGCTGCTGCCTCGGTTTGTCTGCGGGCTTTCCAAGACAGTCGTGCCCGGCCGACGCTGGTGCACCGCGTTCAAAGCAACAGACAAGCGCCATCTGAGCTAGGCCAGGCCGGTGGCGTCCGTGCGCCGGAGCCGTGACACCACAGGGCTCTGCTTGTGGGTGGTGCTGGTTTGCTCGGCAGGTGCCGGGCTGGGAGGGACCTGCCGAGGTCAGCAAGCCCAGCCCCCTGCTTCGAGGCAGGGCCACGTAACCCCAGCCCATCCCTGGCAGATGCACGTCCAGCCTGGTCTGCCGCCTCCAGCGACGGGGATTCCACACGCTCCCTGGGGCACCTGGCCCTGTCGTCAGAAGCTTTTCCGCATCTCCACCCTGCATCTCCCTTGCTGCTGGCTACGCCCCGGCTTGGTGGTGGGCAATGAGGACAGCCAGGCCCCGTGCTCTTTCTGACAGTCCTTAGCGTATGTGAGACCCCGCCTCCCCCGCCCCGGGGGTCTTGTCGCGAGACTGCGCATGCTCAGGTGGGGACCGTCCCTCACAGGGCAGGCTCTCTAGCCCTTTGCCCATTGGTGACTCTCCTCGGGGCCCAGGTGTAGGAGGCCCCCTTCCTGGGCTGGCCGTGGGACCCTGACTCGCTGCAGGTCTTCACGCCGGGAGCAGGCCGCTGGAAGGGAGGGAGGGCAGCATGGGAGCCGGTGTGCTCCTGCTCACTCCCACTGGTCCGTATATTCACCCCCCGCCCCCGTGGCGCTTTCCTGCTCCTTTCCCACGAGCCCTCCCGTGGGCACGTGTTCCGGGCGGAGCAATCGCAACAGCACAGTTCAGATTCCCACGCGTGACCGGCGCGCTCGGGTGCAAGCGAGCGATTGGGAGCGAGCAGCCCAGGCCCATGGGTGTTGAGGTGCAGCTGCTGAGCGTCCCTTGAAAACCTCCTCCCACTGCCCAGAGCTTTGCTGAGGACGCCCTGGTCTTCCACGTAGACCACTCCCGTTGCTCCGGTGAATGGCTCCTCCCCTCTGCCCTCTTTCCTGCCTCCGCCATGCCTGCTGCTGGCAAGACCTGCCCCTCGGGGCTAAAGCAGCTTCTTGACACTCGAGTTCAGCACACACGGGGGGTCCATGTTCTGCTCGTCGGCGCCGCAGGCCGGCCGAGTGCGGGCCGGGTCCTTTGGGCACCCTGCGTGTCCCTGGGTGTGGGTCACATGGGACAGGGGTCTCAAGGCTGCATGAATTCAGAGGGCTGTGCCTCCTCCTGTCTAGGGGCCTGTGTGCGGCCTGCATCTATCAGCGTTCTATACGCAAAAGCCCCATCACTGGAGATCTGTCAGAGCAGGTTGGACCAGCCCCTCTCAGGGGTGGCCTAGACCAGTGTTTCTTAAGCTTTTTAAGACCAAGGAACACCGAACAATTATTTTTTTATGAGGAACAGAAAGGATTTTGAGTTGAGCAAAAAAAAAAAAAGAGGTGGCCTGCCCCTTTAAGGGTGGCCATTTTGAACTCTGCTGGTCTCCGCAGCACACCTCCGATTGCAGTTTAAGAAACACTGGTCTAGACGGTGCTTGGTCCTGCCAGGAGGGCAGAGGACTGGACTTGCTGCCCTCTCGAGGTCCCTTCCAGCTCTCATGTCCTACGCTCTGTGCTGTTGTGCTCCCCAGGTGCATGGCTGGATTGTGAAAGGGAGGTCTGGCACGCTGCTTGGGACCGCCGCTGCTCCGGCTCCTCCATCCCTCCCCGGCTCCTGGGGACAAGTGACGTCTGCGCCCACGTCTGTGACCAGAACGTGAGTTCCCTGACGTGAGTCAGTTCCCTCTTGGCAGAGCAATGAGACATGGGCCGCCCTGGGCCCGTCAGATTCTCCTCGTGCCTGGGCGCCCGGCGTCACTCGCTGCTGGGGCAGAGAGCGCAGCGCTGGGAAGATCGTCTCCTCCTCGGCCCCTCTGCAGGATGCCAAACGGGCACCACCCATGGGCGTGGCAAGCCCCAGGCTGGCGGCTGCGTCCCACACTTAGAATCATCGGCCACTAGGCCTGGAAAGGGCCTTACTGCGGCAGCTTGGCCCTGAGCCCCACCAGTGCCTGCCTAGCAGGCGTGCCGGGGCTCAGCTGCCTTGGCCGTTCCCTGCTGCGGCGGGTGCTGCTCCCAGCGGAGGCTGCGTGAGCCCGGAGAAGGGCGGGAAGCCATGCACCTTCCACCCCACCCGCTTGTGGGAAGCGGCAAAGGGATGCACGGAACGGAGACCGGGCCCCTTCCCTGGAGGGCTTATCTCTTTCAACCCCTGCAGGACCAGCCAACCAGTCTGGCTGACACCGCCCGGGGCTGGAGAACATGGCACAGCAACGCTGGCCGATGCTAAACGGGCCCAGATCCTGCACGGATGGAAATCGGCGCGGTGCTGTGGGCAGGGAGCTGCGCTGATGAGCGCCCCGGAGGGTCTGGCCTGCTGTTCTTCCAGACGCTGGGTCATTCCCTGTGTGCCGGGGCAGGGCCGGCCTGAGGCTTTCTGGCGCCCTGGGCACGGACATGCAGCATCGCCCCCGGCACACAGCGCATGCCCATGGGGAGCGGGCCCGTCCCTCTAGGGTGCGCAGGCCCATCCCCAGGGCACAGGGAACATGCACGGCCCGGCTACAGCCACTGACGTGCAGCTGGGGGTCCGCCCCACGGCCGCAGGGCGTAAGCGCGGCCCAGTCCGGCCCGGCTGTCACTGCTGGCGCGCCCCAGGCCATGTAGGGCCCCGTGGCCGTGGGGGAAAGGGCGATGCTGGCCGGTGCCGTGGGGATGCAGGCAGGCCGGCGCTGCGGGAGCCGGGCACGTGGCACCTGCTGGCAGCTGTAAGGGACGCCACACGTCCCTTACAGCTAACACCAGTCACCCCCATCAGCTGGCGCCCTGGGCAGCTGCCCGGCTCGCCCACGCCTCCGTCCGGCCCTGGCCAGGGGGCTCCATCAGACCTGGCTTTGGCCCACTGGGTGTTGCTCTCCGTGCAGTCTGCGCTCGCGCTCGGGAACGTTGGGATGGGTTTTTCCGCCGTGTTCTCTGCACTGATGTTTCCCAAGTGCCCACCTCGGTATCTTCGTCTCTCCTTCCCTCCTGGGGATGGGCAGCCAGCTCCCCGTGCCTGATGCTGGGCTGGTTCCCGGGGTCGGGCTGTGAGAACATCCGCAGCTCCGTGCTCTTTGCTGTCTGGGCTTTCAAGCAGATGTTTGGCGAGGCCGGGTCGAGGCTCCTCTCGTGGCTCTTTAACCCCTGGAAAATGGTTGGGATGTTTTAAATTCTCGACGAGCCCTTGAGTAACAGACATTGCCGGCTCCTTGCTCTGGCCCCACCCCACCCGCGGGGACGATGGGCCAGTTTACTTGGGTATTTCCACTGATGCGGAGGGACGGCTCGGACACGTTTCTCGGTGATGGTTAGAGCTCTGGCTCTTCCCAAAGCTCCTCCAGCCGTAGGGCTCGACGTGCTCAGAGAACCGACGGAACGTTGGCCAGGGGACAGGGCGGTTTGTCCTCAGCACATAGGAGTTGGTGACAAATGACGTTTTTCTGCGAGGAGAAATGTTCTTGACGGAAGGCTCTGATTTTCTGAGGCGTTTGGTTTTCAAAAGCTGTGGGTTTTAAAAAAGAATCCTTTCCGGACTGTGGGTTTTCCTCCACCTTGTTTTATAACTGTTTTCAAATGAGCATGCTTTGTCACTCTTTTAGCTACCCAGGAACACGGTATGAAATGCGGGAGGAGGTTTCCCCATGCCTTCCAACCGGACAAACTGGAAGATTGTCCTCAGAAGTGGAGGGAGAAATCACTTTCTGACATTTCTTTAACTTTTCAGCTGTTTAATCAAAAAAGTAAAGTTCCTAGCGCCTACATTTTGAACCTTTCCCTGCCCTTTTTTCCAGAAGGGAAAAAATTAATGGGTAGCAGGTTTAAAACTAATAAAAGAAAGTTTTTCTTCACACAGCGTGTAGTCAACCTGTGGAACTCCTTGCCAGAGGAGGCTGTGAAGGCTAGGACTAGAATAGAGTTTGAAGAGAAGCTAGATAATTTCATGGAGGTTAGGTCCATAAAAGGCTATTAGCCAGGGGATAAAATGGTGTCCCTGGCTTCTGTTTGTCAGAGGCTGGAGAGGGATGGCAGGAGACAAATCGCTTGATCATTGTCTTCGGTCCACCCTCTCTGGGGCACCTGGTGTTGGCCACTGTCGGCAGACAGGATCCTGGGCTAGATGGACCTTTGGTCTGACCCAGTACAGCCGTTCTTATGTTCTTATGTAAGAGGGGGAACTAAAACGGGAAAGGATAAGGGCCCTCACAATGCAAGAGTCGGTTTAAAAAAGCAAAAAAGACCTCGACGTTCGGTATTTCCTCGTGTCTCCCCTGTATGCCCGTCTGTCTGCGCAGCCATCTCCTCTCTTTTGTAAACTCTCGGGGGGAGGGAACCTCGCACTTCTCTGCGCAGTCCTTAGCTCCGTGGGGCCTGGTTCACGACGGCGGCTCCTAGACGTAACTGCAAAGCAATGAATTTATTAGTAGTAGTAAGCAATTTGAAGTCAAAACAAAATGACAGTTGTTGTGAAACTTCCCAGAGGAAATCCTACTCTTTCCATTACAAATAGGAGCGATTTTTCTCTGCAAAAAATCCTGTCAGGAAAATAATCCCGTTTATCACCCAGCTCTGCTCACTGGTCCCCAGGTCCATGAGCCTCCGAGAGGGAGAGGACTGAGGTGAGAGAGGGGGATGGGGAAGTCCTGGGAAGTGAGGAGAACAGGAGAGGGTTGCAGGGAAAAGGAAGGGAGAGCGAGGCCGGGGAGAAAGATGAGACACGGCGAGAAGCTTCCTGCAGGTCACGACTCTCCCCGGAGCCGCCCGCTGGGAGGTTTTTCATCATTGCTACAAATTGCAGGAATGGCATCCAGTTCAAACTAGGGGACGGGCTGAGGCTGGGAAGCAGAATCCAATGCTGTGCCAGTCAAGCCCAAAGGATCTCCTCTGGAATGCAGAGCCAGTGACTGAGGTGCAGGCGGAGAGACGCCCTCGCTGGGAAACGCTCCGTGAGCGGCACTGGAAGGCTGCGCGTCCCTCTACCGACCCTCGCGTCACTCCCCGGAGGCATCCTGGCCTTGCCGTCTAAGCACGGGACTCAGCCCAGACGCCAGGGCCTCTAAAAGTCACATCTCCATGCGTCACTCCCATCCACGCTGGTACTGGGGAAGAGCCATGGGCCTGATTCGGATTGGATTGACCCTGGCGTCAATCAGGAGTGACTCCACAGGAGAAGTGGACTCGCCAGTGTAGCACAACCCACCTGTTTCTTTCAAAGGAGTCCCGCCCCTTTTCCCAGCTCCATGTCGGCCTGGAGTCAGCAAGTGCGCATTCGCGTCCCCGGAGCGTGGCCTCAGCGTTCAGCACACGCAGAAGGACGGCCCTGACGAGGGGCTGGCTAGGCCTGAGCCGCCAGCTCATCTATTCATTTCAGAAACACCACGTTTTAATTTCCCAGGGGTCTGAGAGAGCGAGCGCGCGACGTCTAACGAACGGCTTTAATTTGAAACATTAATTGCCACTGTAATTGAAGCAAAATCAATGATTAGGGTCACAAGCTGTTCCGGGATTGTTTTTTCATTTCCCACTTCCTCATATTTCTTCGTTCCCAATGAATTTCGCGGAAGCCAGAAGGAAACGCTGAAGCCCGGGCAGGAAAGCCAAGCCACGGAAAAGCGAAGAGTCCTGGGCGCCTTACGGAGTCCCAGTGCGTGACTCTCTAAGGCGCTCCGGGACTCCTCCGTGGTTCCGCAGACGCAGACTCACCCGGATCCCTGCTGAGACTCAGAACTGGGTCCCCCAAGCTCGGCCCCCAGTCTCGGTGCATCCTGGGAGAGGTGGGGGGCCACTTCCAGACCCAGCCAAACACAGGCCCGGTCACTGAGGCCTGCCAGGGAAACTGCTGCTCCCAGGTTGCGCTCAGTGGCACCCGCAGCATGTTCACCGCGGGCGCACCACCGGCAGGGCTGCCGAGTCGGCGGCGTCAGGCGAGGAAAAGCCGTGCTGGCCAGGCTGGGGCCTGCTCTGCCCTCCCCCGCCCGTGGGAACCTGCGTCCAGCTCGCGGCCGCGCACCTCGGCACGGCCAGGACTCCTCCGGCAGGCTGCTCCGCTGCCTGGCTGATTTGGTTCCCCGGGCCAGGTACCGCCAGGGAGCAGGGCAGGACGCAGATCCGCGCCCTGCAGCTCCCGCTGACACCCAAGCAGGCAGCACAGAGGCGTTCCAGGGCAGAAGCTGCTTTCCAGCGCAAGTGCCAAAGGAAGACGTGGGCGAGGCAGTGAAAAGCACAGCCCACCGCTACGGCCCGTCCAGCAAAGCAGGTAAGCACAGGGGTATGTTTGAGCCCGTGTATTATCCCGGGGGCTTCCTGGCTTTCTCATCTGTGGCTGCATGAATCCCCGGTGGATTTGTTAACCTGCAGGCGCACCTCACACGGACTGTGCGTAGCTGAGGCCTTGGGGCCAGGGAACAGTTGGAGCTTGGCTCTGGGGCAGCTCGTGTTCTCCAAGTTCTGCAGGCGCTGGACTAGGGCCTCCGCTCTGTGTGACACAGACACCGAAACCCTCCCGGCCAGGTGTGACTTACCCCGCGCCCGCTCTTCTAAGGGTGTGCCATGCGCTGCTCCCACCTAGCCAGTCACCCGGCCGCTTCCACGGCCATGCCGGGCCAGCCACCCCTGCCATCGGCAAGGGGATGCCACGTGGGTCAAGCGTTCCTGGGGGAAAACACAAACTAACGGACACACAAGGCCACAATGCAGGGCCAACCCACGCTTCCCTTCCAGCTCCTGCGGGCGGGGTTCAGCCTTTCATTTGCACCCCACTTCCGGCACGTCCCATGCGGCTATTCACCCCCAGAACTTCCTCCGCCACCCTGCCCACTCCCCGACACCCCTGTGATGCGCCAGGCATCTTCTTACTAAAACAACATGGGTCGTGGTGGCCTGGCCCTGGCTCCGGCCCCGGCAAGCCCCTGCGCCCACGCTCCTGTGCGGGATTAGTGCTCACTCACCCTTCCTGGCGTGGGGCCTGTACGGCCTGAGCCAGACCTGACCAAGGGAAGCCCGAGGCCTTGCGACGCTTCCCTTCCTTCTTCTTCCCAGCGTTACCGGGCCTTGCTCCGGCTGCCCTGGGCTCAGAGATTTGGAAGGCCACGAGGGGCTGTTGGAGCATTTGGCCTGGTGCCAGATGTTAATGTGGTGTCGTCAACTCGGCCAGGGTTGCCAGATGGTTGAAACAAAAATACCGAACACGCCCCCTTCCTCCCCCCCCAAAAAAAACACCTGGAAAAAATTCTGTTGAAGGGGGGAAAAAAGGGGGGGGGAGAAAAAAATGGCCCCAAGGACTTCTTAGCCAAAAACAAAAATTTTAAATAAAACATCATTAAAACAGCATGTCCCCTTTAAGAGTGAGTGCAGGGATAGGAGCAGGGGAGAGGTTGAGCACTAAGACCCAAGGGCGGCATTGCTTCCCCTAGGTCTTTTGGCCAGCAGCCATTTTGTGCTGGCAGCCTTGGGGTACCAGGTAAGCATGGGGGCTGGGGTCAGGGTGTTGGGGGCCAGGAGGGAGTCGGGGGGAGGGGAGGCCAGGTGCTGAGTGTTTGTAGGGTTGCCAGGTGCCCGGCATTTTTGCCTCCTGGCCGGGGAAAAATTCAGAAAATACCAGATATTTCGGTGTCCAGTATTCTCTGATTTTTTTTAGCGGACAGGAGGCGAGAACAGCGGACTGTCCGGGTGAATACCGGACACCTGGTAACCCTAAGCTCGGCTGCCACGCAAAAATAACATCTTAGCTGCCGGAGTCACAGTTCTGCTCTTGTGTCAGTTCAAGAGAACGTGGCCGGAAAGCTCTTCCCGGTCCTTCCTGGTGGGAGGGATGCAAACTCCCATTGAAAACGTTAGCCAGCCTGTGGTGCAGGGCAGTGGGCCTGGCCAGGCTGGAGCAGCCCGCTGCCTGCCTGGTTCAAAAGGAAAACCAGGAGGAAAAAATAAGAAAAAAGGACAAACCCCCCAAACTTTTCACAATCGGAAAAGGATTATTTGTTTACCTTGATTTGTCAAAATCCTGACCAATCAGAAAAAGAACGGCAGGCTTTGGGAAACAGGTTGTTTTCTGATGAAGCAACATTTCAAATGCATCATTTCTGGCCGGCTCGACACAGCATTAGCTCATGCTTAAGACTATTGATTCGGGCCCTAGCTGACTGCAGCGTAAAACGTAAGACGTTCTGCGCCCGGGCCACAGGGCTTAAGGCAGCGATGGGGAACTCAGGCTGCATGAGCAGCTTCCTTCCTCCCAGTGGCCGCAGGACGGTCGTAACCCAACGGTCTCCCGGGACAGGGCAGTTTTGCTCACTGCACTTGTGTACCTAGAATTTGTAGGGTGCCGATTGCACCGTTGCAGCACCGGGATTGGCTGCCAAGGGAGCACACGGCTCTCCAAGCCAGTGCTGGGTGCAATCAGCTCACACCTCCCTTCGCAGGCCCTGGCTTCGTTCATGTCACTTTTGTAATATCGGTAGAAAAAACGACACGGGCGGAAACCCGTGGAATCTGGCAACCCTGCGCATGGGCAGCAGGAAACAAAACATCTCAGGTGCCACACACACAACCCCGACATCTGTGCTCAATCAGTATAGAGTGGCGGGGGCAGAGGTGTGTATATGGGAGAGTCGTGTTGCTGGAGAAGCCATGGGATCACAGAGCAAGGTTTCTTGATTTGGACAATCAACCATCGCGTGTCATTCCAGCATGTAGGGGAAGAGACCAACCCCTAGGAGCACAAACATGAGGTAGGAATTCTGGGGCTGATGGCCACGGGGCAGGAAGAGAGGGGAAAAGAGAACTGGCAGGGAAGGGTTTCATGGGAACTGAAAGCCACGTTGAACCCCAGCGATCAATATATTTTTTCAACCCTGCCTTTGACAAACTTGTCTAGAATTTGATTTTTCTAGGGTCAGGTGAGAGTGTCTGGCTGAAGGGTTAACTGACTAAATCTGTCGTCTGCCAGGACAGGATGAACGAGTTTTTCAAAGATCCAGTGCAAAGAATGCTAAAATTAACCGCTCATCCTTCCTAAAAATATGCAAAGTTCACATTTAGGCCAGCTGACAAAAACAAAACTGGAATTTGCAGCCACAGGTATTTGTGAGCTGGCGTTCCAAAATAAAATTCGAAGACTTTTTCCAAAGCAAAACCCCCTCGTGTTTGACACTCTCCTGTTTTCTAGGCAACTTGGATAATTCATATCAAACTTTGTCAGACACATTCTCCTCTGGACAGAGAAATGCCTGAGAAATTCCAGGCAAAATCCCCACTTCTTGAGTAAGCTCAAGGGTGAAGTAAGTCTCGGATTTCTATAATGATCAGGTGGTTGCAATAATAGAGATTGTGGTATTGTCCATGCTATGCATGAATTGTTCTAGTGGAAAGGGACAGAAAGCACCCAGGCTGGATCTGAAGGAACATGACTGTGTATTCTGAGGCCAGGAGAAAGGGAACCATTGTTGCATTTATTTCTGCTTTGAAAAAATGGAGAAGTCTTTTAACCTAACGAACATTCCATGACAAATACATTAAAACCTTCAGATTGAGTCATCAGCCACTTTCCAGTCTGAAAATGGGCTTATCCAATGCTGGAATGTTCTACTTGGAAACATTTCTTATTGCTGAAATTTCCATTGTGAAAATTTGGTTTGTCAAACTAGCCAGTTGACTTTAATCTTTAAAGCCATGTCTTCACTACAGGCAAGATGGATATTACTATGATCAAACTTCTGGAGTTTGATTTAACGGGTCTAGTTAAGACCCACTAAATCAAACTCAGATACTCCAATTGTGATTTAAAGGCCTGGAAGTCCTGGCCCCTTTCAGTTGCTGGGCCCCAGAGCCACTGTCCCCTCTGTGCCCCCCTGCCCGGCAGGGAAACTCGAAACAAGGTACATCGATTCCAGCCTAGTAATTACCTTTGCTGGAGTTGCATATCTTGATTCAACCTTCCCCTGTAGTGTAGACCTGGCCTGAGATGCAGAGGCTTGAGCAGTGGTGGGGGTTAAATTCTGCAGGCATTTCTGGAGCCATGAGTCTCACATCGGTCGCGCATATCGCTGAGCAACAGCTCATTGTAGCTTTTGTCGCCAGCCGACACATGCTCCCCAGCCTGCCACCCTGCACCATCGCCTGAACTCAGCTGCTAACACGCCAGAACAAATCCACGTGCACGTCCGTGCTGTCGCACTAGCTGACACAGGCGTTGGGGGGAGGGTAAAACCCTCACTTTCCTCCTTGAATAAGGAAGATGCTTTGAACTGGGGGTCAGTTAGCAGGGTGCCTCTTGATGTTACAAATTGAGGATCCACGACAATCCAGGGTAAGTCGTTCCAATGGTTATTTACTCTCACTCTGGGGAGCCAACAGCCACTGCGGCCCCTGGGCAAGCGTGGGGGAGGCTGGCTCTGTGCTCCCAGAAGGGGCGGGCCCTCAGGCGGAAGGGGCGGGGCCAGGGGCAGCCAGCCCTCAGCGCTACCCAGAATGCTGATTCCCCCCAGCCCTTTGAGCCACATGGAGCATGCCACATGGCACTCTGGCTGTGATTTAACGGGCTAGAATACTGGGCACCAGAGCTGGACACGGGATTCCAGCAGTGGTCACATTCGAGCCAAAAGCAGAGGTACCTTAACCTTGCGTTTCTGACTCGAGATTCCCCTGCATCCCAGGATGACTTGCATTTGGTCTGGTTAGTTGGGTTTTTTACACAGCTGTGGATAAATACAAGGAGTCTGCTTGTTTCTGAATTTCCCGTCTCTCTGTTTTCCATCTGGAAGTTGTTGAAATGGTGGAGTTTGTTGTGAATGATTTCTACAAGCACAATTGTTTCTGGAAAAAGCAGGGGGGGGGGTTTCACGGAAAACCCCCCAGGACCTGCCCAAAATAAGATCTAGCTGCACGAGAGACTCCTAGGGGCTGGTTTGCTGTGCAGGAGAATGTTTTGGACATTTTGTCGTTCATACCCTTGCAGGAAGGATACGGCTTTGGGCAGGAAGGCTGAGCGAAAAGTAGGAGTGTTGTTGTCTAGACCAGCTGTGGGGTGCCCAGCATGGATGCTGCAGAGGTGCAGGAGGAGTGTCCGCCTTTCGAGGATACATTCGTAGGTGTGTGTAAAAACGGGGGCATGAACAAGGAGGTGCCCATGCAGATGTGCAAGCACCCGTCGGACGTACAAGGTGTTGCAGAGGAAAACATGGACATCAGCCCAACACCCTGCCAATCCGAAAGACGGCGGAGCGGAGATTTGGCGTTTGCCGTTTTCGAAGGAAAGCAACGTGGACAACGTCCACTCTGCACCCCCCTGAGTGGTCAGTGCGTTCGTGTAGCCTCTTGTCTGCTCGGGGGGTGAAAGCCGGGGCCCACTGAAGTCCGTGGCAAACCTCTTCGCAAGGGAGGCTGCGTTTTCCCCTTGCAATCTTAGGACGAGATGCGCAACCGCAAAGCAAAGCAACCGCAGAAGCCAGCCCCGTGATTTGCAAAGGCATGAAAGGCCGCGGGACACCCAGCTCCTCTCTGTGATCTTCAGCATCTCCCTCAACGTGAAACTGGCTTCAGCCAAGCCGGGGAATTCCCCCCTTTTCGGTGGCATCCGAAGCTTCACCGCTAAAGGGGACGAACCGTCTCTGCTGCTGGACAGATGCTGCTGCAGTAGAATGCTGCTTCCTTCGTACGTGGCATTGAGTCTTAGCCCCCTTGGGGACACTGGGGTTTCCTCTTCCTATCAGAGGCCAGGTGGGGACATCCTCGCCCCAGTGAGTACCCCCTCACTTCTCCAATAGCCCCCCGGGTTCAGGGAGACTCTGGCTGTGGCTGCTGCCGTCACAATGAACTCCAACGTCTGTTTTTACTTGACCACGTTTTATTCCTCGCCTCTGGATTTTGCAGCTAAACTCAGACTTGATTCTCCAGCTGGCTGCCCACAGGCAGACCCACCCTAGCGACGTCCCGCAGGCTCTGGGTGGGTGCCAGGATTGGCAGGCATAGCCCCTGGAGTAGAATTATTCGTCCTGGAGGAAAGGTTCGTGTGGTCTCTCTAGCTCTAGGAATTCTGTGGTGCATGTGGCAGTACCAGCCACCTCCCCTTTCCCAAGTGTTTCAGGGGTTGCAGATCGGCAGACGGGCCCTTTGTTTACTAGGAAAAGGCAGGAGGAAAATGAAATGGAAAATCGACCCTGCATGGCACGCATTGGCCAGGCCTTCTAGGACAATCGTCGGACTGGTGATGCCTTTGATGCTATTTAGCCAGATGTCACAAGGCTGTTGGTCCACAAATGACTGTGTTACTGCATTGGCAGTGCTCGCAGGTGGTTGGGTTAGCCTCAGTTACAATTCTCCAGGGCGTATTAGCGGCTCTGGGCGGTGAGAAAATCACAATTCCAAAACCCGAGTGTCAGGGACAGGGCCACACACAGAAGGTGCACAATTTGCACATCAGATTAAATGGAAAGTGACACACGCTGGAAAATATTCCCACCCACACTCTTACAGCCTCCCCGAGCAATAGTTCTGCATTCTGGCTTTTGCGTAAGATTCAGTGGGAAGAAATACCATGGTGATGAGAGCCCATGCCTGTGGTCCCATGGCATGCCCCCGAGAACCGTGGCCAGTGCTCTGTGGTCAGGGCCGTAATTTTCAGAGTAGCCATGGGTACGGAAGGCACATCCGTGTCCATTTAGAAAGGTGCAGGCTACTTTTGGGAAACTATGGTAATTTCCCCTTCTACATTACTGGCTGGCCTGGGCCGCTTGGCGTTCCTTCCGCCCCAGCTAAAGTTTAGAAATCCATTGCCATGGCAACCAAAACATATTATTTTTCCAGCTGTCAAAAATGTTGTATTAAAAAAAAAAAGCAGAAGAAACCACGAGAGGAAATTCTAAGAAAGTGAAATAATCTGGAAAAATAGCAGGCAGTTGCTTTGTCCCTGCTTCTGCTGAAACTGTCTCCTAACAAGCATTGGTCGGGGATGGGCAGAAAACCTTTGAATGGGGTTAGAAAGAGCTTGTCCTTGGCTGGAATAGCTCCTGTCAAGAAATCGCACAAAGGGCTCCGAGGATTCCGGACGAGAGTTACCGGCGGGGGATCGATTCCATTCCACAGTCGCTCTTCTGGTCAATGTCCGTGTGTGGACAAAGTCTTAGTAAAACCCCACCCAGACGGGTGGCCCGAGGCGGGCTGCCCGTAGCTGGTACCCCAGGTGGAATGCGCCATCGGCGCCCCCGCCTCCACAGCCCTCAATGGCGTGACATCCTCATTGGGCGCCCTGTTTAACGCGGCGCCCTAGGCCTATACACATGGGCCGCCCCTGCCCCCAGACCTGAGCTTCCATTCAGCAAGCCGGGAAAGATCTAACTCCTGAAGCTCTACCTTCGTTCACTCGGTTTGTTGCATAATTTTGTGCATCGGTCTAGGCATTCCTGTAACTCTGACCATCTTTGTTTCTCCTCCCACGTGGCTTTATTTTGACCCCAGCGCGTTCCATCTGGGTAGCAGGAAATATGGCCCCAATCCTGTGCTCAGCGAGGAATGAGTTAAAATCTCAACTACAGGGGACTCACGTCTCCTCTCTGTCCTCTGGATCACCACTGGGGTAGGACTGGGGTCATGGAGCGGTGAATCCGGCCAGGGGCCTTTTTGCCCTAAACACGCCAACCAATTGGATGTGGTGGAATAATCCAAGTTGTCTGGATATTATTTTTATTGGTGTGTGTACACCACACACACACACACACACACACACACACATGCTGGCTTCCAATGGGTGACACACACACACACACACACACACACACATACACACACACACACGCTGGCTTCCAATGGGTGTGTTGCCAGGATGGGGCAATTCTTGCGTGTTGGCACAGTGGCCTTGCAAAGCTAGCTCCTCCCTGGGGTGAGTATTGGGGATGAGCTGAAGGTCTGATTTTGGCTCGCGCTGGGTTCAAATGCCAAGCCTGCAGAAGGCTTTGGCTACGCAGAACACCCCTCAGGAGGCCTGGTCCCCGACTTGCCAGCGGTTCTCTGCTGGTCGTACACTGCTGGCTTCTCCGCTGTGCGCCCAGCAGCCACATGGCACTCCAAGAAACCGTCCCCCCCCAGTAGTGCAGTGCCATGGAAGCGCTGTGTAACCGCGCGAGGACCGTTGTGTAACCCTGGCTGGAAGGGGAGGGTCAGGACGCCACCAATAGAAAGAGGGGCGGTTCCAGCCTTGAGACAGTCCCCAGAAGGTGTGCTCCAGGCTGGGAGACAGGGCAGAGCCCCTGCCCGAGGGCCAGGTGAGCGCGAACGCCTTGGCGCAAGCAGGCTCTCTCCAGAGGTCCGCAGCCTCGCTGGCATTCGGAGCGCCCGTTCCCGGCCCAGCCCGGGGGCATGAACTCATGTGCCTCTGGCTCGCTCGGAGTGAACAGTCTGTCCACATTCCTGAGCTGCGCGCTGGAATGTCAGCGCCTGTCCCAGGGCCAGCAGCTGCATTCCTCCGTGAGGCTGCTCCCAAGAGAGCCAGCCCCGCGCGTTCCAGGGGGACGGCCACGGCTGTCACCTGGCTTGGGGAAGCAGAACCGATGGGACCCTGGGGAGGGGTTTATTAGCTTGTTTGCGCTTTCCTCCGGGCCTGGACGCGGCCTCCTGGCTGCAGCGTGTGTGTTTCCCGAACCGCTCGCCAGGCAGGGCGAATAGCTGGAATTCTGCCCCCTCTCCTGCGCCCCTCCAAGCCCCGAGGACACATCGCTGCAGCTTGGAATGTGCTCGTCCATCTCTCTGACACCATCGCATATTTCAGAAGGAAAATCAACCAGGAGTCAATGAACGAAAGCCCCAGGCAGCAAGGAGATAAACACTGCAAGGAGGAGAAGAAAACGAAGCAGCGAGGGTGAGAAGAGAGCGGCGAGTCCAAACCGAATCGCCTAAGAATCCAGTAACGGGGGAGATCTCTCCTTTTGCAGCCAGGGTCTTACGCGGCGCATCCCTGAGCCGTTCTTTGCATCTGTAGTACGAGTCCCGTGAGAACACCTGCAAGAGACCGGCCGTGCTGGGTCCCAGCCTGGGATCCTGGCTGCCCACAGCGGCCAATGCCAGGGGCCCCAGAGGGAGTGAGCAGAACAGGGGAATGATGGTGTGATCAGTCCCCGCTCCTGGGACCCAACACATGGCTCATAGCCCTTGGTGGAGCTCTTCTCCCAATCCCAGAGATGAAATCTCAGCCACAGATCAGGGCTCTGGCGCTCGGCGCTGTACAGATCCATCAACAGGAGACTTTCTGCCCCCGGAGCTTGTAATGAAAACACACGTCAAGAGGCACCAGCTGGGCATCGCCACGTCCACAGCCCAAGACGCAGCGTCTGTGCACCAGCCCTTCCCTTCCGACGGGCAGACTCCCCTCTCAGAGATGAACACCGCCCAGGGCGCCTCCAGCAACGCTTGGGGCCTAGGCCCGAGGGTCTCGCGCTGGGCCTGCTATGAACCAGATGAACCGGCCTTCCATCCAGGGCAGGACACCACACTGCGCCGGCCAGGGAGTTCCAGTACCAGCCCTTCGGCTGTGTCCCTGAGCAACCCCCACCGGGGCCTGTAGCGTCTCTGAACGAGAAGTGGCCAAAACGCAGGGGTCCCGGGTTGTGAGAAATTGCCGTCGTTCCACACTTGTCTGGTCCGCGGGGCGGGGCTGCCGCAGACATCTGGACCCATGGGCCTTTTCCGATGAAACCGAGCCATTCCGGCCCCGCGCTTCTCTGCTGCCAGCAGCTGGGGGCGAGGCGAGGCAGCCTCGTGTGAGCACAGAGCTCTCGGCAGACTCCAGGCAAGTGTCTGGAACGTCACCGATGGCCCCTGGCCCGGGGTAGAGCATCCCTGTGGCTACACTGGACATGCTACAGCCGCCTCGCTGCTGCAGAGAGAGGAGGGGTTTCCCCCGGCTGGAGTGAATACGGCTCCCGAGAGGCCGTAGCCCGGTTGGGAGAAGAGTTCTGCCAGTGGAGCGCTGTCAAAGGGAGACCACGGCCCGCAGGGGGGCGGCTCCTTCCCACACCCCAGCAACGGACCCGGGTCCATCTCGTTCTCGTCAGACCAGCCCTCCAAGTCTGCGTCAGCCAAGCACTTCCAAGTGGCGGTGACCGAGGAAGACAGTTCTTCCCCGTGCGCCTGTTCTTTGAAGAGGCCAGCGAGGATTTCCAAACGACTGCGCCCGTTTTCCTTGTCTCAAACGATGCCTCCGTGGAGTTTGGTGGGTTTACGGGTGTGTTGATTTGAAGTCACTCGGTGGATGCGGCATGGGAACGGCATTTGATGGGCGCCTTGCTGGCAAGCCACAGTCTTCAGGATGTTCATCGCTCTTTGAGGGCAATTCCATCTCCGTGCCTACACGCGGCATTCGGCATCGGCAGCCCTTACGTCCGCGTCAAGCGTGTGAGCCTGGCTTAACCGCTGCGCGTTGGGGCGTGCGTTGGGGTCACGCGGTAGCGTGTTGTCATGACACCAGTGCGGCCTCTCGCACGCTGGTGAGCCCTTAGTCTGCCGAGAGGTACTGGAAGACTCAGAGCCTGAAGCAATCTCGCGACCTCAGGCCTTCCCCCTCCTCTGTTTTTAATGACAACAACTGGGAGACCTGGACTTGGTTGGCCAGAGTTTCCCTGTAGAGCCAGCCAGGAAATGCGGGGCCAGGTTGTTGACTCTTCGTGGGCCCTGGCTGACCAGAGAAGTGCCACGAGGAGAGGGGCGGTCTGAGTAGCGGATGGCTTCCCTAGGGCCTGGGCCACTTCACGCTCTCTTTGGAGATTTAACTTCAGCCGCGGGTGCATGGGAAACCACAGCCCAGAATGCAAAGGGCTGGACTAGACGGCTCCAGAATTAACAGGACACCGGGTGCACGAATGGATCTCTGCCTGCCAGGACTTCAATTCCTGGCCCAGGTGCCTCTTGGCGTATTCCTGTGGCTCCCCAGGCATTGTCAGACCCTGCCTTCATTTAAAAACCAAAGGCTACTTTCTAGACCTGGTGGGTAGGAAGAAAAGCTCCCATTCGTGACGGTAGCCTGCCCAGTGGAGAGCTGCCTTCCTGAGTCTGCAGGCAGCCTGAAACACTGGCTCAGAGCAGCGCCGTGGTTGGGGTGTTGGCGCGAAAGGCCAGCGTGCACCGTGTCGTGTCGACATTAGCGCAGCAGCGGGATTGGGGGAAAGGGTGGGGTGAAGCCCTCAGGAGACGGGGGATGGCTGCAGTCAGCGAAAGCCCCACACGTACCCCCAGGACAGAACCTCACCTAGGAGCAGTGGCACCCGTGGCGGGGTCCCTCACAGCGCCCGAGTCCTTCGGCCTGTGGCGCCTCCCTCGTAGCCGCGTGCTGGCAGCGGAGTCGGGACAGTGAACAAGCCGTTCTCGCCTGCGGTGCCAGAGACGCCGCCTGGGAACGACCTGCCGGTGCCACTTGCCAAGGGCACAAGTCTCCCCTCGCTGGTCCTGGCACCTTCCACAGCCGACGGAGAGCGGGACAACGCCGCGCCCGGCTCGAGCCAGGACCCCCCTGTTACTCCCAGGCTCTATTGTCCCCTTTCCTGCGGGCCAATGGCCACAGCCTGCTGCTCGCGAGCAAAACATGGGTGGCAAAGACCCGCTGTGAGGCAGGTCAGGTCCAAACACGCCCCGCGCCGTGGCTGGGCACTGGATCGATTGGCTCCTCACGCCGTCCCCACACTGCCACCGCAGCGAGCATCCCAGAGGGGAGCCGGGTTCACCTGAGACACTCCCAGATTGACGTGGGCACTCGGTCAGAGGCACCTGCTGCCGGGGCCTTTGCCCATGAAAGCTTCTGCCCAAAAACATCTGGTGCCCCAGGACTCCTCCCCCGAGCCCCGGTGGAGAGCGGTCCCTTAGGAGCGCCCAACGCAAACACTCCACTGGCTTGCAGCAGGGCGCGATGCCGGTCTGGGATGGAGGCACAAACCTGGGCTCTTCCCCTTCAATCTTGGGGGACGCTGACATCTAGTGGCACCGAAGCAAAACACGGGCCTGCGCCTTCGTCCCCACCCCTCTAGGCAGGCGTCCAGGGGAGACTGGGCGTAGACCCAGCTGGGAGCTCACCCACAGCCAGCACTCACCGGCTGGGCGCTGCAGTGCCTCCTGCTGGCCAGAACCCGCCTCCGAAGAATACTTGGTATCCTTCCGCTGCGGGCTGGTGGGTCAGAGGGGCGGTAAAGCTGTTCAGTCACGGGAGGGCTGAAACGGGGGAAACCAAGACAAACAAACTGTAAAAAACCACTAGTCCTGCAGCGCCTTAGCGACTAACCAAACATGGAGGTGGGGTCATGAGCTTTCGTGGGCACAGCCCACTTCTTCAGATGACTGGAGGATTAACAGGCCAGATCCAAGAATAAATAAGGGAAGGGAGGGGGGGAAAGGAGGATGGAAGAGAAAAAGAGAATTGGATTGTTCAGGTTACAACATAAGAACATAAGTGATTTGTCTCCTGCCATCCCTCTCCAGCCTCTGACAAACAGAGGCCAAGGACACCATTTTATCCCCTGGCTAATAGCCTTTTATGGACCTAACCTCCATGAAATTATCTAGCTTCTCTTTAAACTCTGTTATAGTCCTAGCCTTCACAGCCTCCTGTGGCAAGGAGTTCCACAGGTTGACTACACGCTGTGTGAAGAAGAACTTTCTTTTATTAGTTTTAAACCTGCTACCCATTAATTTCATTTGGTGTCCTCCAGTTCTTCTATTATGGGAACTAATAAATACCTTTTCTTTATCCGCCCTCTCCACACCACTCTTGATTTTATAGACCTCTATCATATCCCTCAGTCTCCTCTTTTCTAAACTGAAAAGTCCCAGTCGCTTTAACCTCTCCTCATATGGGACCCGTTCCAAACCCCTAATCATTTTAGTTGCCCTTTTCTGAACCCTTTCCAAGGACAAAATATCTTTTTTGAGGTGAGGCTGATACAAGAGGCTGATAAGAACAATTTGCCCCTCTATAAGTATCTATTGTACTTATATTATAGTTGATATTATATTTTATTATAGAGGTGCAAATTGTTCTTATCAGCCTCTTGTAACTTGAACAATCCAATTCACTATTTTTTTTTCTTTTCTCCCGCCTTCCCTTATTTATTTTTGGATCAGGACTTTTAATCCTTCAGTCATCTGAAGAAGTGGGCTGTTTCCAGGAAAGCTCATGCCACCGTCTCCATGTTTTGTTAGTCTCTAAGGTGCTGCAGGACTATTCATTTTTTTTAAGTGTTCCCAGTTACAGCCTAGCTTGGCTACCAAACTGAAGCTTTTACATTTTTAAAAGTGCTGCTCGCTTTGTGCTGGTAGAACTGGTCCGTGCCATGTTTTCCTCCCATTGAAATGGGGCCTTTTTCTAATCTGAAAACAAAGAATAGGTGTCAGTCCGACCTTTCCGGCCCGGAGGGGAGGAGCAGCGTGGCCTCGTTCCATTTCTATTACTCAATTCAGTTTCAAACCTGGATCTCCACGCAGCGCACACTAGGGCAGGGGGCTCCAGCCGTTTTCAGCATGAGATCATTTTTTGAATTTAAATGCAATCCACGATCGACCTGAAACCCAAATCCCCTGGCCCCGCCTCCCTTGTGCGCCTTCTCTGCGGCCCTGCCCCTGCTCACTCCATCCTCCTTCCCTCCCCCGCCCTCCCTCACTTTCACCAGGCTGGGGCAGAGGGTTGGGGTGCAGGCTCTGGTCTTAGATTAAGGGATCTGGAAGGGCTCTGAGTGGAGCCTGGGGCCGGAGGAGGTTTGGATGTGGGGTGCTCAGGGCTAGGGCAGGGCCTTGGGGTGCAGGAAGTGGTTCATGACTGGGGTAAGGTTTCGGGATGTGGGCACCAGCTGGGCCCTGCTGACCTCAGGTGGCTCACCCCTGCCCTGGCCCTGGCCCTGGCCCTGGCCCTGCACCACTCCCAAAAGCAGACAGCAAACTCCCTCCCAAGCCCTGTTGTGCCCCCTCTGCTCTGTAGCTCCTGAGGGGACAGCTGCAAGGCAAAGGGCAGGAAATGCTCAGCAGGGACAGCTGAAGTGCTGGGCTTGGTAACCCCTTGGCCAAACCCGTCAGGATCACCTGTCAGAGGCTCCAAGATCGACCAGCAGATCCCGACCTCCTGGTTGGAGACCACTGGACTAGGGAATCGATGTCGTTAGAAAATATCCCTCCCCCCAACAAACCCCCAGCTGTGGCCCAGTTCTGTTGAGAGCATCTCATGGAGAGGGGAGCGGTCCCTGCAGGCCAAACTGTGACCTATGGTCACACCCTGCTGCCCACTTGGTACCGGGGGGAAGGTGGTCGTGTGGCTGGGCCACCGGCGGACGTGGGCGTTGGGGGCGCTGAGTTCGCTGGCCCGGCTCCGCCCGATGGGACAATGCGGTGGTAAAAGCACGGTGGCTGTCCGAGCGCGCCCAGCCCCGCCCCGTGACTGCCAGCCGCAGTGAGCCCTGGCTCGAATCCCAGGCTAGCAGCCCGTAAACAACGCCAGCGTGCCGCGCCGTCTGGAACGCAGCCACGGAAAGGCCACCGTCGCAGGCTTGTGGCAGGGTGGGGCTCGCCCCGTGGGCTGGAGAGCCTGGGGCTGAGGCAGCCCTCTCCCCGCCCCACCCCAGCCATCAGGGGGCTTCTACTTGTCCTCAGCAGGAGGTTGCAGTGACGCGGGAGCCGAGTGCGGTAGTGAGCCCGCCCCAGCAGAGTCCTCGGACTGGGGACTCGGAGTACGTCTCCGCTGCTCCGAAGGCCACGGCTGCGGGTCTCGGGAACCACTGGGCCCAGGCTCCAGAGAGCGTGGTGGACAGCGCAGAGCTGACAGGAACAGGAGCCGAGATCAGACGGGAGGCCCGGAGAGGGACGCCGGCAAAGAACTCCCGCCAGCGCCCCCTGCTCCTCCCAGCGGTGTAGGGGGCCGCCCAGAGGAGCTCCGCCCAGAAGTGAGAGAGCAGGGAGGGACGAAAACAGGCCCCACAATCGCAGAGCGCCCCTTCTTCCGTCCTGCTCCGCCATGGCCACTTTGGGCAGGGACAGCAGAGGCGGACGAGCCGCTCTCACGCCTTCATGGGCCTGGACCGGGCACGGATGCATGGAAAGGTGTGGAGACAAGTTCAGCCAGAACCCCCTCGGGGATGCAACCCGGCCCATTCCAGACAGGCGTGCGCCAGGGTCCCCCTGAGGCCACAAAAGGGGCAGGCTTCAGAGAGGGGGGGCGAACCATGCCAGGACAAGGAGCTGCCACGCCGAGGGTGCCAGGATGTGGATGACCTGGAAACGGTCCCACGACGAGCTACACAAATGACTGAAAATCATCCTTCGAGGGAAGTTCTAGCGGTTTAGCTTGGACAGAGAAGGTTAAGAGGTGACTGGTTTTGCTGGCGGAGAGCTCTTTAATACAGCGCACAAAGGCATAACACAATCCTGTGGCTGAAGCTACGTCAATTCTGGGTGGAAACAAGGCACATATTTGCAAGTCAGAGGGCAATTAATTAACCACTGGAAGAAATCACATAGGGACTGTGTCTAGACTGGCAAGTTTTTCTGCTTTTGCGGAAAAACTTGCCAGCTGTCTACACTGGCCGCTTGAATTTCCACAAGAACACTGACTTCCTACTGTCTGAAATCAGTGCTTCTTGCGGAAATGCTATGCTGCTCCCGTTCGGGCAAAAGCCCTCTTGTGCAAATGCTTTTGCACAAAAGGGCCAGTGTAGACAATGCGGTATTGTTTTGCGCAAAAAAGCCCTGATCACGAAAATGGCGATCGGGGCTTTCTTGCGCAAAACCGCGTCTAGATTGGCACGGACGCTTTTCCGCAAATAGCGCTTTTGCGCAAAAGCGTCCGTGCCAGTCTAGACGCTCTTTTCCGCAAATGCTTTTAACGGCAAACTTTTCCGTTAAAAGCATTTGCGGAAAATCATGCCAGTCTAGTCTTGTGGATGGGGTGAAAAGATAGCCAACCTGGGGTTAAAGACTTCAAGTGATGACGAATCTCCCACTTCCTTTGGGAAATTGGTCCTCTGGTTAGTTACTCTCACTGTTAAAAACAGTCTGTCCTCAGTGTGCTCTAGGTCAGCCCTCACATTATGGGTTAATTCAGGGTTTATTGGGCGAAACGTGATGGGGGTCAAACTAGCCGATCACCATGGTCTCTTCTGGCCTTAAAAATCCATGCCTAGGAATCTATAAAGTCAAGGAAGATGCACAGGGAGTAGCTGTGAGCAAAACAAGATTTGTTTGTTACAGTTTGTCTTCTGACAACGACACTAGTTCAGAGAGGCTGGCTCTGTTATTGGCTTTGCTCCGTGGAGGTAGATGGGGGACTAAGAGCTGGTTAAAAGGTATTTTATTTTCAGGGGGAAAAAATGTGATTTAAAAAAAGAAACCTTTCCTTTTGCAAGCAGAGAAGGATTTCAGGGTTTTCCAGGGCTGTGTGGGTGGAGTGGGGGGGGATGTCAAAAAAACAAACTCCAAAATGGTTTCAAAATAATTGGCTTTCCATTTTTAACCTGACAAGTGTGGGCAAAGCCATTTAGTCAAACAGGCAACGTTTTCTCAAAGTTTTCAAAGTTGATCAAAAGTTTTCAGGTGGCTCAAGGGATTAAAGATTTAGGCTCAACTCTTCCCTCTATTTCAGTGACACTCCAACCTCAGGGATTCCGGAGCCGAAGCAGCATCCTCATTACCCAACAGAGCGCCAGGACAGCCAGATCACGGTTTCATTTACGGCAGCACTACACAGTCATATTTAAACAGTGTGACGGGGAACGTTTAGGGTTTATAATAGGATTCCCTCCAGGGATACGTTAATAACTTAGCGCGCGTTGATGCCGTAATCGGCTAATAACATAGTAAAAGCATCCGGATGGGTTAAGAAGTAACCGACACAGGGTTTAAATGCGCTGCAAAGAGGGGCCAGGCAGCTAACGGGCTACTGGAGGCTCATGAGCCTCAGTCGGAGGCTCACAGCTCTAGTTCCTCTTCCTAAAGAGCCCCAGCAACCTCCTCCCCACGCTGCAGGTCACTAGAAAACCTTCTTCCAGGAGTTCTGACCAGCCCCGTATTTGCCCAGCTACCACAGCTCAGGATCTTTCACGTCTGTTGAGACTCTGAGGCCAGGTCTACGCTGCGGGGCAGGTCGAATTCAGATAGGCAACTCCAGCTACGTTGACACCGACAGCATTAGCCCTAGAGCAGTGAGTGGTCCTGTGGCACCTTAGGGACTAACAAAACGACCAAGATAGTGTCCTGCGCTTTCGCGGGCACAACCCCCCTTCATTCGAGTGTCTGCCTGGGCTCCACCGAGGGAGGCCAACGGGAGAGTCCCCTCACGCCTCGCAGGAGTCCCGGCACCGCTGGGGGCTCCTTGGGAGTTCGATTTAGTGCGACTTTAAATCGAACTCCGGAAGATGGACGTGCGGCAGCATCGATCTTCCGCCTCGTGAAGACGAGGCCTTACAAACGTTGCCTGGTCTCCTCACGTCTAATTACCGCTGTCTACCAGCAGGTGGCAGCCCAGTGTTTTGTTCCAATTAATGCAAGGCTGGGTGAGTTCTTTTTAATTGACTAAAAACATCAGCCTTGTGGTGTCCTGGTGACCCTTCCCAGCTCTTCTGGGTTTGCTTTCCCAAAAGGTGTCACCTAAAAAGGGGCCTCAGCCTTCCCCTGCGACAGAAACCCCCCCAGGTACGCCCGGACAGCCACACAGATTAGGGAGTTCTGCTTTTGCCAGGAGACGGCGCCACACGCGGAATGCCGGCGCTCCTGGAACGGGCCACAGAGCTGACCCAGAGTCCTTCGCACAGACATGTCTGTGCATCGTCACGCAGCTCCCGAGACTCCCACCGTGACACTGCTGCTGGAGCAGTGTGGGGCATGCCACCCACTCCGTGCGGGGGGCAGAGTGGAGGCCGGCAGAGGTGACGGCAGCTTGGGGAACGGATCCTACGAACTGGAGGGGGTTATGTTCCCTGGAAGCTGAGCGCTTGGGCAGCCGCCCAGGAGAGAGTCAAATACCGCCCAGCTGATTAGCAGAGCGCTCGCGTTTCTCCTGGTGGTGCACAGCCACGCATGCCTCGGTGCACAGAACAAAATGTGTTCTACACGGAGATGGAACAAATGCGAAGGAACCCGCTAAGAGCACAGCCCGGCGGTGCTAGCGGGACTCCGAGCCAACAGTAAAAAGAACGGAGGAGTAAAACCGGATTCCCGACTGCCCTGTATGCTGCGTGCTCATGGACTGAGAAGGGCGCTGCAGGCAGAGGAGGAAGAGCTCCGAGTCGCTGGGTCGCTGGGTGGCAGGAAGGCCTCTGCAGCGAGGCAGGACCACGGTGAGCCCAGGGAGGGGGCAGGAAGCCTCAGGGACGAAGTCCAGGGAGGCACCGTGGGAGGTGAGGGAGCAGAGTTTAGCTGCCTGCCACAGGGTCCCTGGACGGGAGCGTGGGACTGGGTCCCTCTACCAGGCACCAGCAAAAGTGGAGCCCAGTCTGGAGCCGGGCCTCCGGGGAGCCAGCTCGGGGAGGCCTCACTCTGGGGGCGGCCGGCCCTGCGGAGCCCGGGACGGAGGAGGTCTGTGGGGAATGGGCTTGGCAGGGACACTGAGCTATGTGTCCTGGGCAAAAGGGGGAGCCAAACGTGACCCAGCCGGAAGGGGACAGACTGCTGGACAAGAGGAGCCTGCTACGCGACTGACCGCCATGAGGGGGCCCCTCCTCCGCACCTCCCCTCCCCCAGGCCCTCTCCACTGGTGCAGGTGGGAATGCCTGTGCATGGGGCAAGGCAGAGGAGAATCCCCCCCCCCGCGCCTGTGAGCCCCTCCTGCAGCTCCGCCGCCGGCTGCTCCACAGCCCGGCTTTAAAGGCCAGGCCCTGCCGCCACGCCGGCCGCTGCAGAGCGGAACGAAGCCCAAGGCACGAAGCATTTTAACGAGGTGAAACATCCTGTTCAGGCTTCGGCGGCCCCAGCCGGGAGCACGTTCAAAGGCCGAGGCAAAGCTAGTGGAACAGGATGCCCAGGGCTGAACGGCGTGAGTGGGGGGGGAGGGTCTGACTGCGTGTTCCCCTGCACAGCGGGGACCCTCCTGCCACAGCCGGGGGCTGGTTAAAAGCCTAGGAAGGGGGGAACAGGGTTCCCCCAGGGGCACAAAAAGGCAGAGCCCTAGTTTTGGTGGAGTGAGGAGCTGGATCTGACGCCGACGGAGAAGCCAAAGCTACTGAACTGCTCCTTCCATCTGAGCATCGTAGGGTGACTTTTAATTGATCCAAGGCCGCTGAAGTGCATGGAAGATCGCCCATGGCTATTTCCACTCGACGCAGGGGCGATAGCTGTGGGGTAATGCAGGCCCGGCCCGGGGGCCAAGGAATTTTGGAAGGAAGTTCGAAAGCAAATATATTACCGCTCACTTGGTCCCCAGTGACGTGGGGCTGGGGGGGTTTTGGCATCTCCCACCAGACTTCTACCCTAATTGTCTGCCTGCAAAGCAGAAGGAGACTGCCTGTCACTGGCCGCGTACTGTCGTCCCTCCTCACAGGATGGTCAGAGATTTTGGCCTGCGCGGGCCGTGAAAATGCTTCCGAATCGCAGACCCCGTTAAGAGCCAGACTCTGTCCTCGGCTGGCCCGTGTCCCGTGAGCACGGAGAGGAGGAAAAAGGCCACGGTGTTCTCCGAAACCGGGCTGTTCCCTTCATGTGAAGCATTATTACACCACATACCACTCCCCTTATAAGGCAAACAAAAGACTGGTATGTATCCTGCAGACCACAGGCTGTAATAATATTCAGATGCTCCGCTCTGCTCCAGCCTCCGCTTGTCTAATGCTCTAGTTAGCGGACGAGGTCCGTGTTCTCGCAATGCTGCTGGGCTTGATGCTGCATCTCTCGTGATTCCCTTTCTCTTTGGGGCGTGACGCTACCCTCCCGGTGTAGCCCCGCTCCCGTGGCCGGGATCCTGCCGTACTTGCCGACTGCCCTTGCTGTGCTGGGACTGCTAAGAGGCCTCTCCTGGGACCAAGCTTCCTACTGTACAGTGGTTATCACCTCTCTTGCTGGGGAAACTGAGAGCGGCTTTCTTCACTTGGCAAGGTGTGACGGCGCGTTGGGGTCCCCCGTCTCCTGCACCCCCGAAATGGCACGAACAGACTCCCCCAGCCAGTAGAATGGAGGTAGTTTATTGTTCCTCCAGGATACAGCACAGCACAGATGTCATCTGGTTACAGGAACTGGGGCTAAGAGGCCTCAGTGCCCCCCTTGAGATGGGGGAGTCCCAGCCCCCCTCCCCAGCTCCTTCTCCCCTGCTTTCCAGACAGGAACTAAACTTACTGTCCTCCAGCCCTGCCCCCCAGCCAGGGCAGCATCCACCTTCCATTGTTCCTTTCCATGGGGGATGGCTGGTCAGACAGGTTGAGACACCCTTTGCATAATGACTCATCCTGTTTTGCTGGGCCGTGGTACCAACTGCAGCCAGTGGGGGTTACCCCAGAGCCAGCAGCATAGAAACCAGCCAGGTACCCCCACTACGTCACACAAGGCTCGACTCCCCTCGCCTTCCAAACTGCCATGGAAGAGCCTCTTGAAGTTTAGGGTCTCAAGTGGTGGCAAAGACATCGTTTCTGCGACGTGCTGCTGGAGGACCTGGCTGGTGGAGAACCTGGCTCGGGGAAGCCTGTTGAATACGTGGGTCGTGGGATTGCTCACGTGGCCAGAGAAACCCGCTCACTGCTTTCAGATGCCCCTCTGGTTTCAGGGGGGAATACCCCCATGTTCCAGGGCTGTGTGCTAAGGTGGCCTTTTCAGGGTATCTCCAGCAAGTGGCACAATACGGGAGCAGGTTGTAACCTGATCTAAGATAATGTTTAAATTCTAGTGACCCACCTTTAGGGTTGACAGGATCTGTGTCCCAGGATGAGGCCCAGTATTCAATTATACTATGATTGGGAACCCTGATGTGCACAGTTGCAACATTCACCCTATAGAAACTCTTGTGTATTTACAAATGTCGTTTATTAATACGGTTAGCACAGTCACACACACCCCGATTTCATAAGACCGGGAATGCGCATCCATATTGCCATACCATACACTTACATCATTCCTTCTAGAACAATCTTAGGTGTGAGCCCATCATCTTTCTCATTATCTTCCCCTTCCCCATCACCAGGGGCCATCCTTCTGGCCCTTCCAAGGACGACATCTTCTCTTCCCTCTCGCCCCGGGGCTGGGGTCCCACTTTTATACTGAGTGACACTGACGAGAACATGTTTTATGCATAGCCAATAGGGGATGTGTCTAATGCTGAAGTGTCCTTTTCCTATTGGTCAATGTATCATTGCTCTTAACTTATTATCATATACGTCAATTCGTCGCCATGGGCCTTTGTGGTCAACTATCCCGACCTGTGTCCTGATTACTCAACTCAGCCTGAACCAATTATTTGGGCCTTTTATCTAATAATACATCTGCTGAGTCTGAGGGTGTTTTTCCTGCCATCCTATGTGGGTGAGAGGTCCAGACCTACGTTCCCCTTTTTCAGTCCCAGGAAACCAGAAATAAGCTATGACCGGTATCTGGGTGCGACCATGTTTCAACCACGGAAGTCTGCAAACCTCAGTGTCTGCTGATCTTGCAAATGGCCTCTTGCAGCCTGGACAAAAGATACAAGATAATCCCACGTTACTTGACCCGGACTGTGAGCTTGTGTGTGTGCTTTTATTCAAGTACCACCCTGCCCTCTCATTGCAGACCTGGCACTCATTGGGAAGTGCATTCAGAGGCTGGACCATCTTGTTATATCCTAGAGCAGGAGCCACTGCAGTGCAGGGAACCCGACTCACCAGACAGCCGCGGGCTGGGCTGTCCTGCACCCATGCTGTTCCTATGCCTAATGGCATCTGGACGGCCACGCAACTCAGCCAGTGCATGGCGCCAACAGGCTTGTGGTTGGCTGTGTGGGGGAAGGAAGCAGCATCTGCCCACAGACAGGTACAAGCAGCAGGACCACTAATTTGGGCACTTGCTAGACTCTTATATACCAACATGTCCTGGTCCCAGCTAAGAAAGGGCATGGACCTGTACCCAGGTGGGTTAATGGCAAGGCCCCCCCCAGGAGTTGAGTGCTGCTGTGTTAGTATTAGCAGCCTTCACAAACTTGGGCGCACATAAGACCTAGGCTGCGTCTAGACTGGCACGATTTTCCGGAAATGCTTTTAACGGAAAAGTTTTCCGTTAAAAGCATTTGCGGAACAGAGTGTCTAGATTGGCAGGACGCTTTTCCGCAAAAGCACTTTTTGTGGAAAAGCGTCCGTGCCAATCTAGACGCGCTTTTCCACAAAAAAGCCCCAATTGCCATTTTCGCCATCGGGGCTTTTTTGCGGAAAACAAATCTGAGCTGTCTACACTGGCCCTTTTGCACAAAAGTTTTGCGCAAAAGGACTTTTGCCCGAAGGGGAGCAGCATAGTATTTCCGAAAGAACACTGACAATCTTACATGAGATCGTCAGTGCTTGTGCGGAAATTCAAGCGGCCAGTGTAGACAGCTGGCAAGTTTTTCCGGAAAAGCGGCTGATTTTCCGGAAAAAGTGGCCAGTCTAGACACAGCCCTAGTGTATTACACCTGAGCCCAGACATCAGTCCAGCTAACACAAAGGGCCTACAGGGATGCTGAGAGCAGCTTGCAGAAGATTTCTTGCATTACAGCTTCTAACTATCACCGAATTAATCTAAATGAACACAAACATATTATTAGCATGCTAGGAACAGTGGCGGCCCGCCCATAGGTGCGAGCTAGGTGGTCGCCTAGGGCGCCAAGATAAACAGCCGTTGCGGGGTTTGGAGGCGGGGGCGCCGATCGCGCACTGATTGCGTGTTTCACCTAAGGCGCCAGTTGCCGGCAGCTTGTCTAGGGCCGCTCCTGGATAGGAAAGTCACTCGATAGGCTACAAGGTGCTGCTAGTGAACAGTGCTGTAGCTATGTCGGTGCCAGGCATTGCGAGGCGGGAGAGAGAATCTCTTTGGTTGGACCAAGTGGTGTTGGTGAAGGAGACAAGCGTTGGAGGTGCACAGAGCTCTTCTCTAGATTGAAAGCTTGTCTCTGTCACCAGCAGCACCTGGTCTGGGGTGAGAGGGGCCTTAGTGGGCACTTGCGGGGAGGGGCCACAGCAGCAAGGTGGCCCGGGCCTAGGGAGCAGTGTGGAGTTGAAAACTGTGCGGGAATATTTACTGGAACCAGCCTGATGTTAGGACCCGCAGAGGCTGAGCAGCTGAAGTGCTTATTCTGCTTTCCTTGGGTTTGGTAACCAGCGTTGACCTGCGGGATTATTCTGAGACAGACTGATGTACCGTGGCACTCCCGAGCCCCACGATGGTCCCCTTGACGCTGTCTTCAAGACACCTAAAGGGGTCCCCCAGCAGATCTTTCCCCAAACCCTGCCCACCACACAGTCTCAGGGAAATGCTGGTGTCAACAACAGGCACAAGTTGCAAACTATTCCTGTTGAGCCAAGATGGAACAAAGAGCTGAACCTGAGGCACCAGAGAAATCAAAGCTGCCCAAGATGCAATAAAACAGCCCAGAAGGAACTAAAACAGGATTTGTAAGTTTCTCGGAAAGAGCAGAGAAATGGCCTGAAGGCAGAAAGCAAATCTTCGAATTCTAACTATTCTACACCTGGTGCAGGCTGGAGTCAGGCCAGCACATGGAACTGAAACTGCTTCAGTGGCTCTGATGGGTGATCTGTTTGAAGAGAGGCATAGCTGATGCATGGGGGGGTCGTGTGCCCCCCTTTTACTTGCCAGAGTTGGGTACACTCACTCTGCCCCCCTGTCTCACAGGCATGGGTCGCCCCTGAAGAGAGGGCGGACCTCCATTCTCATTTTCCTGAGCCTCTCGCTAGTATTTCACACTGTTGATCACAAGATACTGTTTAAGAGAGGCAGCAGGTCCTTCCTTCCTCGAGAATGCCCCATTGAGCAAACGGTGATGGGGAAAAGCTTTCATTTCGGAGGTTCCCCAATGATCTCTCTCCAGTCCTTGTCAGTATCTACATGGCGGAGTGGGGCCAGGTTGCAATGCAGGACTGTACAGCGCGTCACAGGAAGCACAACGCACAGTCTGGAGCAGGGGACAGCCCAGGTCTCCAGTTGCGCTGGACTCTACCCATCAGACCTCAAGGCAGAGCGTCACACGGGGCCGGGCTTTGCGGGTTTCAGGTCATCTATTGCCAGCAGGCTGCTAGGTGGAGGGTTGAAATGTGACTTCCCAAGAACCTTGTGTGTCTGGATCCAAGACCCTGGGGGTGAGGACCTAGGAAAGAAACCAACAGCCCTACTAACCAAGAGACTCCTCTGAATGATCTTCTCTCCAGGGATGAGAGAACAAACATGCGCCACATGGTAGTCATCTTGCTTCACGTACGGTGGGCAGAGACAACGGTGAGGACTGTGGTGTGAGAACCGACATAGAACGGACGTGCAGGGGACAGAGCTCTTAGGAGGAAGGTGGGTACAAGTGTTTCAAGAACTGGATGTGCCAACCATGTCATGGAAGCCATAGGTAGAGCAGGACTTGCCAGCAGACGTGCCCAAGAAAGGAAGAGGCAAAGTTGACCTAAGGCAAGTGGAAACCCCTGGGCTTGGCACTACCATCTCAGCCCGTGGTCAGTTTCTCATATAGAGTGTCACGGGATGGGTAGCCTGTCCAGGCAGAGCGCCTCACCCTGTAATCTAGCCTCTCTTGGCCAGGCGTTATAGCTCAGCGGCATAGTCTGTAGTGCCCTCAATCCGTAAGGCCCGGCGGCCTGGTCTCTAGCAGCCCCTGCTAGTGGGGTTGTAGAGCACAGTGGCCCAGTCTATAGCACCCCAGACAGCGGGGCAGTAAGGCCTAGTGGCCCAGTCTATCGCACCCCTGTCTGTGGGCGGTACGACCTCCCGCCCCCTTCTGGCCGGTCGGTTGGTTCTCTCCCACTTCTCCCAATTTTCCCCGGCCAGCCCCGCTGCACCTGCCGCCAGCCTTGTTTCCCGCGGCCAGTTCTCCCCTCCTCTCCCAATCTCCCCCGGCCAGCCCTGCTGTACCCAACCCCCGCCCCCACTGCCAGCTCTACCTCCCGCTGGCCAGTTCCTCCTCCCGATCTTCCCTGGCCAGCCCCGCTGCACCCCCCGCCAGCACTGCTTCCGGCGGCCAGTTCTCCCCTCCTCCTCCTGAGCTCCCCTGCCAGCCCTGCTCCTGCTGGCCACCCCTCCTTTCCCCCGATCTCCTCCAGCCAGTCCCGCTCCGCCCAACCCCCTTCCTGCACCGACCAGCTCAGCTTCCCGTTGGCCTCCCTCCCCACCCATCTCCCTCGGCCAGCCCCCACCACCTCCCTCAGCCAGCTCTGCTTCCTGGCCTCCCCCTTCCTCCCGGCCGGTCCCCCCCCCATAAAGTGTGTCCAGTATTTTTTTAAGACTATGTGGTAACCCTATAATGTCTCCAAAGTCTGCGTTTTAATTTAATCACATGATACGCTCTTTTATTTTTAAAGTATGGATTGCTGTATTATGCAATAAGCGCTGAATTGCACATGGAAAAAACAAACTAAGAAGTACAATGTCCCATACTTAAGTTTGTATTTTTTAAGTAAAGTTTAGTTAATTAAAAAAAAACATGTTTAGTTACGTTTTAGTTTCCTTTGTTTGTTTGATGAATATAAAAAAATGTCCTTTATGACTGAGTATTCAATAAATGTTTGCCTTTAAAAAAAATAAAAAATAAAATTCCCTGGGTGCACACCCTAATGAAATGTTTTGCGCGTGCCTATGGTTCTCCTCGCTTTGCATAGCCAGCAGACAGGACTGCCTCAGTCGCACTATGGTGCCATTTTCAAGCTTTTCTACCCATCCATAAGGACTCACACTTGTTATTTTCAAAGCTGAAAGCTGGAATTGTGGTGTGACCGTATGACTCCAAGAATGGAGCCCCTGGGAAGAGATAAAGGCACTGGAGCAGGAAGGGAGGTTGGGATGCCAGGAGGAACGACAGAGAGGAGTATTAAGAAGTGCATCGTGTGGTGGGGGGGTGAGGGGGGTGTCTGGGCTAATGGGGGCAGGGTTAGGCCAGGCCCTAGGGCAAGGCGAGGAAGGCAGATGCCTTGGGCCCCATGCCTTCAGGGTGCTGTGTTGCGGCGTATCCACCGGCCAGGCCCGGGCCCGTTCCCAGCGTCCTCCCTTGGGCCCCGCAATCCCTTTGGCCAGGCCTGGGTGACCAGGGAGCAAGTGAAAGCTGGGGAGGGTGGGGACCCCGAGACGGGCGTCCTTGTCCAAGGGTGGCCGGGGGGCCCTGAGGGGGAGGCAGAGGGTGCTGGGACCAGTGGGCAGGAGAACAGGGCTGGGACATGGGCCACCTGCACCATGGGGGGGGGGACAAAGTGATGGAGGATGGGGCGGGGCCAAGAGGTGATAGAAGGGGCGGAGCCTGTGAGCACGGGGGAGGGCGTGGCTCGCGCGCATGCCCCAGGCGCGGGGGCGCATGCGCGGTCGGTCGGGCGCGCGCGCGGCGGTTGGCGGCGCGGCGCTCGAGCCCGGCCCGGGGGCGGGGCCTGCGGCGGGCGCAGCGAGCGGCCCGGCGGGAGCGCGGGCATGAGCGGCGGGGCGGGCCGCGGCGTGTGAGGGGCCGGGCGGGGCCGCTCCCGGGCGCCATGGGGCCGGGCAGTCGGGGCGCGGGGCCAGAGGCGGGGCGGCCCCGGGGCGGGGGTCGCGCTCTGCCCGGCGGCCCTGCGGCCCCGCGCCGCCATCGCCTGCCGCCCCTGCTGCTGCTGCTGCTGGCCGGGGCCCCGCTCGGCCTGGGCTCCCCCGCCGGCCCCGGCCTCAGCCTCTACCTGAGCGAGGAGGAGGTGCGCCGCCTGATCGGTGCGTGCGGGCGGGGGGCGGCTCTGGGGCGTGGGGGGGGGCGACCCCCGGGGGCTCTGGGGCGTGGGGGGGGGCGACCCCCCCCCGGGGGCTCTGGGGCGGGGGAGGGATGTGGGGGGGGGGCGACCCCCCCCGGGGGCTCTGGGGCAGTGGGGGGCGAGCCCCGAGGGCCCCGGCTCTGGGGAGAGATGGGGGGCGCTCCCAGGGGCCCCGGCTATAGGCGAGGGTGCGGGGAGGGGGTGGGGGGCGCTCCCAGGGGCCCCGGCTATAGGCGAGGGTGCGGGGAGGGGGTGGGGGGCGCTCCCAGGGGCCCCGGCTATAGGCGAGGGTGCGGGGAGGGGGTGGGGGGCGCTCCCAGGGGCCCCGGCTATAGGCGAGGGTGCGGGGAGGGGGTGGGGGGCGCTCCCAGGGGCCCCGGCTATAGGCGAGGGTGCGGGGAGGGGGTGGGGGGCGCTCCCAGGGGCCCCGGCTATAGGCGAGGGTGCGGGGAGCGCTCCCAGGGGCCCCAGCTGTGGGCGGGGGCGTGGGGGGCCCCGGTTTTGGGGGTAGGATATGGAGAGCACCGTCTCGGTGCTGTCGCGGGGCCCTTGCAGTGGGGGAAGGTCCCCCCCGATCCAGCTGGGCGGGGTGTGATGTGGCTGGAGCGGGGTAAGCCGCCCAGCGACTGGAGGGCCATGGCTTAATTAGTGGGATGAGTGGCGTTCAGAGGGCACTGAGGAGACCTGACAGTAATTGGGAAAGTGTGTGAAAGGAATCTCCATTTCCAGGCGGTTTCATAATCACTACGCAAACACGCCGGAGGATTTGTGCACATGATACAACTCCTTCTCCTCTGAAGGGGGTATCAAAATATTTTGCCACTTTTTTATGCTTGCGTTCCTCCATGTGAGGCAGAGGTTTGGTTTTAGTAAATAAGGACTCCTCTTACATTTTGGCATGTTGGATCTTGGTTCGATTTTTATGGTTGGAGCCTCACAAAAGAAATGTATAAGCATCTAGATTGGTTTGGTGTTTTAGAGGTGGCCTGTGTGTGACTTAGTGGAAATAGAACTTCTTACAGTGCAGGCTTTAAACATTATTTGCATAAAGCACATAAAACAGAAATGGTTCCAACTAGTCCTGCACTGGGAGTACATAGCTGGAGCTGTTGGGTCTTGGGGACGAATAGCTTTATAAACATTTTCCCCTGCGGCTTGCTGTGCCAATTAGTTTTTTGTTGTCTTAACATTTTTACATTGGTTGTACTTATTACCGAATAGCTACTTTATTAAATATGTAGGATTAAAAGGGTCAGATGACTTGCATATTTTATTTTGACAGCCTCCTTTTATAGCTTTTCTTGTTTACAAGCTGTACTTGTAAACAGGAGACTAGTATTTGAAACGTGTATTACAAACCTCCTCAAAATGACACAAACTAAAGAACATAATTTACTCCCCGCCCCATTGAAACTACATGTGGGTGTGCTCCTTAAATAAATCAGACCTGAAAATGTATCTTCTATGGCTGCTGTTTGTCAGTATGGCTAGGTAGTTAATTACTCAAGACAATAGCACTAGCTGTTTTGCTTATATAACTTATATGATGAATCCAAAATATCTGAACTGCTTCAGAGACACTATATTTTGGTGTAATTGTGAATCAACAAACCTTGAGATTTGCTGACAGCTCTCTGGTAGTTTCCTCTAGTTCCAGAATGTTTGTTTTATGTGTTTACAGTATTGCTTCTCTGCCTGTTCAAGGCTAAGACCATGTGTAAACAGTTTGGTGTTTTAAGGAAGGTTATGTGATCAAATTATTTCTCTTGATGCTACTTACTTCTAAAATGAAATTATGGCATGCATAGCTGAGATTTTGGCTAAGGTAAAGCATGTAATATAGACATACCTAAACCTGGCACTCTAATGCTTTGTCTTACACTGGCACTTTCATTGTTAAAATTTTTGTTACTTGTGGTTGTGAAAAAAACCACCTAATTAACAAAAGTTTTAATAATGAAAAGTGCTGGTGTGGACTGTGCTTTTGTGAGTAGTGGGAGCTGTGCTCCCAGCAAGGAAGCTACTGTTCCTTCTTGGAGTTGGTTTTATTTTGTCACTCTCTCAGCGACAGAGTGGCTATGCTGCATGCCCTGTGAAAGTATAGGTGTAGTAGCACAGCCGGGCTATTGTAAGGAACACAGTGTAGACATAGCCTTAGTCATATGTAGGACCCTACCAAATTCAGCCATGAAAATGTAGCAGATGGTGTACTTTTACCCTATACCATACAGATTTCATGAGGGAGACAGCATTTTTCAGATTGGGGTTCTGACCCAAAAGGGAGTTGCAGGGGGATCCCAAGGCTATTTTAGGAGGGTCACAGTATTACCACCATTAGATCTGCACTGCCATCAGAGCTGGGCAACTGGAGAGGTGTGGTTGTAGTGTTGGCCAACTTCCCAGGTTAGAAGGCAGCATCTCATCACCAGCATTGCAGCAGTAAAGATGGTAGTACCATTGTAGATGTTAAAAATTGTGCAATAGGGTAACCTTGTATCTGCTGAAAATCTCAGTGGTTACCCAGTTACCTGAGCTGTGGGCTATACAGAGCCTGTAGCGAAGCCTCCCCAGGAATGGAGCCAGGCAGCCCTTGCCCACCCGCCTCTGCTCCCAGGGAGGAGGCTTGGTTGCTGCAGGGAAGCCTCTCCCCCCCCCCCCCTCCCCAGGAGCAGAGCTGGCAGCCCTCACTCACCCAGCTCCCAGGGGGAAAGCTTCACTGAGTGTAACTGACTCCATTAACTTATAGCGTCCACGTAACGGTTAAATGATTAGTCGTTTACACTCGAATCTCTGAATATCATACCCATGTCGCCCTTCTGTACTTTTGCTTTCAGAGCCTGGCAGCTGGACAGTGAAGACTGCTAAGGGCCTAGCTCTGCAGAAAGCATTGTAGAGGTAAAAGTGGCAATACCATGCCATCCTCATGTCTGCCCTGCTGCTGGCAGTGGCTCTTCCTTCAGAACTGGGTTCCTGGCCAACAGTCCCTGCTCTCCAGCTGCCTAGTTTTGAAGGCAGAGCCACTGCCAGTAGCTATGCAGAAGAATGGGTAGCAATACTTCAACCCTCACACAACTCCTTCCTTCTTGGCTCAGGAACCCTGCAATTTTACAACACCATGAACTTTGAGATTTAACTATCTGAAATAATGAAATGTATCATTTAAAAAACACATGGAATTGACCAAAAAGGACTGTGAATTTGGTAGGGCAGGCCCTAAGCATATCTTTCCTACAGAAGACTATTGGAAGGAACAGATTTGTTTTTAAAAATGTGAACAAAATTAATGACCGTTCTTAGATCTTCAGTTCTGTAGTGCCTGAATTGGTATATCAAGCAACATTTATAGTTAAAATAAGATATTTGTTTTTACATGACTAATAGCATGCATACACTTGGGGGAAAAACACTCCAATTTCCTTTCATTTCTGTAATTATCTGCATGGAAAAAATATTTTGTAATTGTTAGAATTCAGTGTAGCTAGAAAAGTGAATTTATTTGCTAGGGTAAATAGCCATATATTGCTGGATTGATGGTTCTGCCATTTTAACCAAGGAAAGCTGGCTTATTTTACCGTTAGTTTCTAAAATCTGTTGCAGAGTGACGCTCTTGCTGTCAACAGGTTTGTTTCTCCTGGTAACTTGAAGGACTGCGGGGGGGAATGTTATTAGCTTCAGATACAATACATGTATCTTACAGACTACATTTCATCAATTGCAAAGGGTTTTTTTCTTTCAAAGGAAAGCTAGTATGGTTTCCCAATTTAAGATGTGGAAGAAGTGAGGCATTAGTGACTTACCCAGGGTCACTGTGTGTGTGTGTCTCGCTCTGATTTTATGGTACATGGGGGCAAATAGTATCCCCATTTGCTTGATCAGTTTTCATTTTATAACTTGGCCAAACTTTAACTGTTTTGGTTGAAATTTTCCATGACAGGTGTCTGGTTTAGCCTGACCTGTTTTCTAAAACTTCAGCAGAAGTGGGTTGGCCATTTCCAGGAACAAGGGCAGGGGAAATTCTGTTTGGCTCATTTTAAAAAAAATTCTGGTGACCTTTGATCTTGAGAGCCTTATGTGTTGGATTATGGACTTTAAATTGTAGGGTAGGGTGACCTTTGTGTCATGATATGTAAAAAGCATCCCAATGAAAATCTCCCAACTTAGCCAAGTTGTAAAAACCTTTGAAAAATCCCAGTTTCTACATGTGTAGTAGAGACTTAAGTAGCTAAATTCCCTGAAGATTCTGTCCATGCAGTGAATGCTCCAGAGAGAGATTGGATGAAGGGAGAAATGACATGGGCTAGGCAAGAAGATGGAGTTTTATCACCCTTTTATACAGCTGGAAAACAGATATAGAGTGATTAGAGCACAAAGAAGCCTGGTTTTTTTTCCAGAATACTTAGCCTTATCTAAGGGTGTGAGTGGTTAACTGGTAAGGGCAGAAGGGGTTGCCTGCCCACCATGGGCAGGGGGCTGCTTCAGCCATGCAAGGCCCACTGCAGACAGGGGCTCCTCTCACCGGCCAGCTGGAGCTGCCCCGTCTGTGGTGGGTCTGGTCCAGGTGGCGTGCCGGAGGCAGGAGGTGCTCTAACCAGGCGGCCAGAGCAGTCCTGTCCACAGTAGGCCCAACCTGCTTCCCTCTCCTCACTGCAGGCAGGGTCTGCTTTAACCAGTCCTCTGAAGCAGCTCTTGTTTATGGTGGGGGGGATTGCTCCAGCCTTGCCCACCTCTTCCCAATACCTCTTTAATCAGTTAACCAATTAAATGGGATTTTACATCCCTAGTTTAACCCCCTTTTATATGGGATTTTATATCCCTATTATATAATAGTTTATATGTTCAACATAGAGCTCCCAGTGACTTCCGTTGTAGCTGAGTGTTCTTGGCATTTCTGCAGATCAGTTGCAATGTCTGAAATCAAAACTCTTAAAAAATGAGGAATGCCCAGTTAATAGACACCCATTGAAAGTATTGATGAAGTAACTTGCCTAGCATATAGGAACTCAGTGTCAGGAATGGAATCCAAATCCCCAGCGCAGCATTTAATTGTATTAACCACCAAACCATCCTTTCTTTTCATACAGTGCCTTGCCTCATTCACTCCGCACCTTTCAATTTCTGCAGCAAAAAACCCAGGCTCCTGCAGATTAGGGATGTAATAGTGTAGTCAATTAACCAATATGCAAAAGCTTATCAGTTAATGCTGTAGACTACACACATTTCTCTCCTCTCTCTTCTTCCCTCCCCTCCCCCCCGCCAGTAAATTATTTAGCAGACTGGCCAGCAGTCCGGCTCAGTCCCAGGTTGCGCTGGGTCCAGGACCTACCCCCACTGCGGCTCCGCATAAAGCGTATTAGGAGCTGGTCAGGCAGGCATCCGGCTCCCTGCAGACAGGGGCTACTGCTACCCCGCGCTGCTCTCTTTATCAGAAGCAACAGCACTGGGCAACAAGCAGCTGGTCTACAAGGGGAGCTGGTTTTTAAACTGGCTCCCCTCATGCACTAGCTCCTGCCTGGCACCTCACGCTGTTACTGGTCCTGCCCACAGGGACTATAGAATATTTGAATAACCGATAAGAATTCATGAGGTTACTTGACTATTCAATTAACTGATATTTAACATCCCTACTGCAGATCATACCTTTCTATAATGCAATGTATTCAGTGAATCCTAATACATCTCTAGAGAATGGGGTGCATTGGTTGAAATAATTTTAATAAAAAAGTACAAATTCAGAACAAGATTATTTTCCTAAAAGAAGGTGGTGTTCTCATGGGTTGACAAAATATAGCGCTTAAAAAGCGGTTCTCAAACTTTTTGTGCTCCAGAGCCCTTTACATGCGTAAAAATGTATGTGGCTTCCCAGCGGTGTGTGTTAATTGCGTCAGTTTGAAGCAATTCTCAATTATTCTTTTGAAGGCTTTCCAGTTTGTCAACCTCGCGGAGCCCCTGGAGATGTCTCACAGAGCCCTGAGACTCCACGGAGCACAGTTTGAGAAACACTAGCTTAAACCAAATGTGATGCTGCTTTTTGTTGATCAAGAGGGTACGAAGTGTATGTGTACATGCACATTTATTTAAGCAATTGTGAATCTTACACTCAAATTAACTTTTATATTTTGTTAGAAATGGTGAACGATGAATTTCTTATTTGCTAGATTAGGTTTTCACTTGTTGTAAAGCTTTATTTGGATGGAATTCAATTAATTACATAAAATAGCATTTTGAAATTATTTCTATTACATAAATTCCCTTGAATGTGGTGGATACACATGAGTTTATCAGCATTTTATCAGAAATGTTTTGTATTTAAAACTAATTTAACACAAATGCATTGGATGAGGTGGTATTTGTTCATTGGAAGTTTATCTGTAGTTAATGAATTAAACCGATAGTGTCTGACTGTCCTTCAGATTTTTGAACTATTGTATCTCATCTTTTCACACCTAATTCTTGTTCATGGATTGGAAAAAGAAAACAAACTTTCCTGCTTTTTCAACTCCCAGTGGATTTCTTAACTTTGAATGAATTAGTTGAATTGTGAAATTAAGAAAATATTCTCTTTACCTGCCAAAGGTAAAAGAGGTATCCAAAGCTAGATAGCACTTCAGTGAAGGGCAGGTCGATGCTTAAAACCTGCATTGGCACTGCTGCACTGCAGTAGTTCTTTAATGAAGACTCTCTGTGCCAATGGGAGAAAGTTTTTCTGTTGTCATAGTTAATTCACATCCCCAAGAGTCGAAAGCTGTGTTGACAGGAGAATCTCTTTCACCGACTAAGGATGTTAAATATCAAGTAATTTACTAGTCGATAGGCACTTCTGCATTCCTCCTTTGAAATGTTGTGCATTTCGAAGTTGGCACTCCGCGTGCAGCGTAGGCCAGCGGGAAGTCCCACTGACTCAGGCTCCACATGGGTGCTTCCGCTTTGAAATGCACAAGAGTCTGGGAGCTCTTGTGCATTTCAAAGCAGAAGTGCCCATGTGGAGCCCAGAGTCAGCAGGACTTCTCGCTGACCCCAAGCTCCATGTGAGTGCTGCCACTTTGAAATGCCATGTGGAACTGGGGTCAGCTGGGACTTCCCAGCTGATCCTGGGCTCCGTGCAACATTTCTGCGGAACCCAGGATGCTAACTCCAGATTCCACGGAAATGCCGCACAGAGCCCAGGGCCAGCTAGGGAGTCCCCAGCTGACCCTGGGCTCCACGCAGTGCTGCTGCTTTGAAATGCTGTGGTGGCATTTCAAAGGGGTAGCACCGCACAGCTAATCCTGGGCTCTGTGCTGTCCTGTTGAAAAACTGCAGTGGCGTTTCAAAGGGGCAGTGCCACACAGAGCCTGGGGTCAGCTCCATGTGGCACTGCTGCTTTGAATCGCCACGGGTGCATTTCAAAGGAGCAGTGCCACACGTAGCCTGGGGCTGTGCAGCGCTGCCTCTTTGAAATGCCGCCGCAGCATTTCAAAGTGGCAGCGCTGCATGGAGCCCATACCCTGGGCTCTATGCGGTGCTGCCACTTTGAAGTATCCCTTCTTCTCCCCCACCCCGTTTTTGCTACCTCTGTCTGATAAAGGTAGCAAGGTGGCGGGGGGGGGAGGGAATTGACTAGTTGGCTAGTATTTAACATTCTTATCACTGACAGCAATGTCTCTGTCGGGGATAGGTCAGTATAATTGTGTTGCTCGGGTGTGTGTCTCACACCCCTCTAACATAGTTATGCCAACATGGGTTTGTAGTGTAAATCAGACCAAAGTCTGGTTCCAGGGGCATAGTCAGACCCTTCCACCTGACCAGTAACTTGGTGTGGCTTTTGAACTTGAAAGCAAACATGTAGTGTTTTAATATTCTTAAAAGTACTATAAAGGGACTTGAATAGTTGTCATAAGTGAAGGTCTTAACATAAGTTGTCACTATTTCAAATTTAAGTTTAAATAGTTTTTAAAATAAATCTGTATTTAAATAAAAACCCCTTTTCTATTTAAAAAAAAAAAAACCTAACGTTTTAGTGTTTCCTGCCAAAACAGCTCCATCTTATGCAGTGAGTAAATTGGGGACCTGTAGAAAAATAGTGTTCAATCAAGAAATTAATTATCATAATGCATATAGACAAGAGGACAAAATTGAGGTTGCACAAGCAATCTGAAGTCTGGTATTTCTTAACTTTTGAATGCTTAACTTTGCAGCCTTAATAATGCTGTTTTAATCTAGTTTGTGATTGCTGTCTTGAGGTTGCTGTCTCCTGTTTATACATTTGCTTAATTATGAAGTAGAGCTTAACTGGAACTTTGTTTGATTTAAAATTTTTACATGTTACTCTAAAATGAGTAAGTGGCTTACTGAAAAATACATTTGTTTGGAGATTTAAGAGTATTTGATTCCAGTTAGAATGTTTTATGCCTTTTATTCCCCATAAGTTTATTTCTCGACCGGTTTTGGTTGCTCCTACATAACCGTATGTTTTTGGCATATTTATTTTAAGTCATGTGAGATTTAGATATTTGCATAGAATGTACACTTATGAAGTTTGCAGATGCAAACCGTCCCAACTTGGTATCAAGTGCTTTGGAGGATCATGTCATTATTTAAAACGAATAGGAGAAATGGTTTGAGGAAAATAGGGTGAAGTTTAATAAGGACAAATTCAAAGTATTCCACTTAGGAAGGAACAATCAGTTTCACACACGCAGAATGGGAAGCGACTGTCTAGGAAGGAGTACTGCAGAAAGAGATGTAGGGGTCATACTGAATCTCAAGCTAAATGAGTCAACAGTGTGACACTTGCAAAAAAAAAAAACAAAAAAAAAAACAAACCCCAAACACAATTCTGGGATGCATTAACAGGAGTATTGTGAACAAGACAGGAGAAGTCATTGTTCCACTCTACTCTGCACTAATTAGGCCTCAGCTGGAGTATTGTGTCCAGCTCTGGGCACCACATTTCAGTAAAGACGCAGAGAAATTGGAGAAGGTCCAGAGATGAGCATCAAAAATTATTAAAGGTCTAGAAAATATGATCTGTGAGGGAAGACTGAAAGAACTGGGTTTCTTTTCTTTAGAAAAGAGAAGACTAAGAAGGGACATGATAGCACTCAGTTATTTTTCATCAGTTGACCGTCCTAATAGGCACAGATTATTTTGATATATCACTCCAAAGGAAATGGAAAAGGTACCATCTTAATGCCGCTTGGTGATACAATGAGATTAACTATCCATATATCTTAAATTCTGTCCTGTGCTGAAAGTTTGAAACTCAAGAGTGCGCATTTTTTGGTGGTAATCTTAAATAAAATATTACAGGATAATGTACTTAATTGGGTATGCTAATTAGAATAACTCTTGTTGAGACATCCCCCAGGAATCTGATAAGCCTAATGGTACAAAATGACTGTTGTTTAATGAACAGTTTAATAGTATTGTAGGCTAATTACATTTGTATCAATGGCCTTTTAAAGCTTAAAAGGCTTCAGATTGTCACATGACTAGACATATCCTGTTTTCACAATCTTGCAACAGGTTACTTGCATCATCTAGTTAGGCAATCTGGTTTATTTTTTTAAATAATATTGTTTACTGAGCTTGGGTGTTCTGATTTACTGCCTACTGCAGCTAGCATCAAATTTATGTTGAAGTTTGCAGTAATTTTATTTTCTGATAAATTTTGATTTTGAGTTCTTACTTTTTCCAGAGCTACTTTTAAACATTCTGTGCCTTACACTACACTTACAGTGTTCCTAGGAAATATCTGTGGCTGTGTAAACAAAATACCATGCTATAACTATGGAATTTATAGACTTCAAAAATTCATATATTCTTGAAAGGATTGAAATGTTAGAATTTTTTTGGGGGGGAGGTAAAGCATGTGTAGTGGAGATTGCTTGCACTGGTGGTAACTTGAATTGTGATTTCTTTGACTTGGGCAGATGGTACTTCAGCCAGAAGAGCTGATGAGATGGGGTGGGAGAAATTGAAACCTTCCTTTATCAAGTGTTTGTGAAGTTGGTATTTTCTATATGCTCTTTGATATTCCTCACATGAAGTGTTTGGTCTTTGCTGCCCTAATCTAAATTGTGTGCTGTTGAAATTGGAAATTGCTAAATGTTCACTTTGTTAGTATATTATCCTAGTGAAAGCTGCCTGATCTGAAGATTGACAGCCTAGAGTCAGTCACCATGGGCATCAGCTGATGAGGTTTGAGGGATCCGTTTTAGATATGATGCAGTCTTTGCACAGGTGAAAAAATGCACAGTGACTATGCCATTTGTGGCTCTTCCAATGTGAAATGCCAAGAGCTTGAAAAACCTGAGATCTATATGATTGAGGACTGAGCCAACTGGTTGACTAAAAATAAAATTTAAAAAAAACCTGGACACTTCCACTATTTGCAAAAAGAGAATGTGTTCTCTCACTTCTGGTCCTGCTTGGCAGCATCCCTTTTACTACCAAACAGATGCAAAAGGTATCATGTTTTCATCATATTAACAGCTCTGAGTGGAGGGTGAAATTTTCAAAAACTGAACACGTGGCATGTATCATTTTTATACTGATTATTTTGATGAGGGTGTGATTTTCTTAAACTAATATAGTTATAATGGTACACCCCGTATTGTAGATACAGTTATTTGATTCAAAGGTGTGTTGCATTAATATAGCTGCTTATCCTTTTGACCATGGAAAAAGCTATGCCAAGCTAATTGCATTCATCCTTGGTGTGTAATATAATGTTAATAATGCCAGCAATAGTTAAAGGGCACAACTTCTGTGTATAGACAAGGCATATGTGATTGTGCATTACCAGTGACTTGAAAGTCATTGAGACTTTTGCTTTTGACATACTTAAATTTTTGAAGAATCCCACTCTTGCACCCATGTTTTAATTTACAAGAATCAGGGCCATCCTTAGGGGGACACAGGGCCCAAGGCAACCCCTCTGTGGCAGGCCACACCTCTGCCTCACCCTGTCCCACCCCCCTTCACCCCTTCCCTTAAGTCTATCCCTGACCCGTCCCTTTGCCCGAAGCCCCTCCCCCAAGCAATGCGAGGTAGGGTATTACTGAGGGTCTTTCAGAGCAGCAGTAGGGGCTTCGTGAGCCTGATAAGCCTGGAGGGAGGGAGAAGGCAGCTCTACACACTCCAGGGTCGTGCTCTCTGCAGGCACCACCCCCGTGTCTCCCATTGGCTGGCAGGGGTATGTTGTCTGCTGGGAGCGCATTCGTGAAGCCTGCAAAGCCAGGTGAAGACACCTATCCCTGGGAACTGTACCAGGTAGGCACCCCAATCCCATGCACTCCCATCCCACTTGTGCAACCCCTCCCACCTGCACCCCATACTCCAACCTCGCTTTTGCTCCCTCCCTTCCAGACCTTGCACCTCTCCCACCCAGACCCAGCCTCCCATGGCCAGCCCACTCTTGCATCCTGTCTTCTGCCCGGACCCTAATTCCTGCTCCCTCTTGTATCCTCCCTCCCATTGAGACCTTTCTGTACCCTACCTCCTGCCTAGATCCTGCACTTTTACACCAGCCTGCTTCCCGGCTTTATACTGCAGAGCCTGTAGCGAAACATCCCTGGGAGCGAGGTGCTGCCCTTGCCCTCGGGGCCCACACTCAGAGAAGCCTTCTTCTCCCTGGAACTGACACTGTTAAACATAAGCATCCTCTTATTGGTTAAAAGGTTAGTTGTTTACACTGGAACATCCCTAGTAGACACTGTGGATGAAGGGATCCTCTTGGAATTCATGAGCTGCTTCCTGGTGAGAATCCCCTTCTCAAGCTGCTAGGAAGCTGCATTCCCTGTCAGAGCATGTTGTTTAATCTTTCCGGCTGTGTTCCATACGAACATTCTTCACCATTTATGCCAGAAGCTAAAAGCAAAAGCCATCAACTTGCACGTTTGCATTCCTTTCACCTGATGTTGATGTTACGGTTTACTGTCTTAATTTAAGCAGCTTTGTTCATTGCCCACAGTAAACATTCACTGTAGATTTATAGCAGAACTTCTGCAGGCTGTCAGTATTTCTTTTATAGGACAAAACACCGAGGCTATTAAGTTTGGTGTTAAGAATCCATTTACCACTAGTATTAGGCCTTGTTCCACCAAATCTGAAGCAGCATCCTTTGCATGTTTTAAGAACTCTGTTTTGGTGATACATAAAACTGTGCCAGGCACACTCTTCCCGTTCTTACCTAATGCTATTTCCTCATCTGATTAGGAGAATTGTTACTGTTTGGCTGAGATTCGTCAGACCAACCCCTCTTTTTGGCAAGGCTAGGGATGAAGCATATAGGCAGATAGGGGAATAAGAAACTTTGGGAAGCTGTAAGAAACTGTTTGTGTGAAGGACTGTTTCTAAGCCCTGCAGTTGATGGTAATTGTCAGTGGGAGTGGGAGGTTTTACTGAGGAGGGAAGACATTGAATTAATAGGATGAAAGTGATTCAAAAAGCTAACAAAAATGAAAGTGTGGGCTTGTTGTATTCATCTCTCAAACTAGGTTTCCCATGGAGGAGAAGAGGAAAGAAACTCTCTGTCCTCTGCAATCTAAGGGGGGAGATTGCATAAAGTTGGGAAAAAGACTGATCTAGGAAGGCCAAGGACTTGGCTTTATCTTGTGGGGTCAGCATAGAAGTTGTGTTGAAATGTGTAAGGTGAAGTTTTAAAGCTGAATGTACGAATCGTATTATATTCCTGAATCTGAAATACTACCAGGTTGCTTTGAAAGTGAACATTGAAGCCATACTTTATTGCAGCATAAATAGTTTGTAACAGGAACGTGTGTCCATCTGAATTGTCATATTTTAATTAAATTTAAATAGAATGTAAAGGTAAAAATAGCATCTCTGATCATTGCCCTGTAATGATTTGAAGCCTGTTACTTGTTTAGGACATGAAATCCACTTGTTTGTCCATTTTTCTGTTAGAGCATGGGTTCTTTATTCATGCTGCAGAACAGAGGGCCTTCTTTAATGACTAAAGTCTCATTTTTCCCATGATAACTGAAGCATGCTTTTTGATTGATTTTATAAAACCTTTTAAGGTGTTGAAGCTAGACTGCATTTGCACAAGAGGCAGTTGAAAAGAGGTGCTTTGTTAGATTTCTAGAGCAGCATTGATCCAGTTCTATAGTGAACATAAGGCTCTCCAGCATCTTCTCTGATTGGGAATGAAAACCTTGCCTTCCCTTCTTGTCTGACCGTCTTCAGTCTGTTTTGTCATGTTAAAAACTTTGAAGAATGATCTTGTTTCTATGGTGCTGCTTAAATTTACCTTTTTGTTTGCTCTTGATTTAATTTATTCCTTTTGGCATATGTCCAACAGTGGGGCACAAAGATATGTAAGTTAATAATGTGATTTAGGGGTTGCTTGGGCAAGGCAAAGGCTCCTTTTACTTTTATGAAAAGCAAAAAAGTCGACCTTTTTTGTTTTAGTGTGGTCTGCTTAGATTAGTGAAGTCCAAGTAATGAGAAACTAAATCCTGCAGCCTTGAGCACACACTGCATGTGAACCTGTTTAAGGACCCTTGCCAAAGCAAAATTACAGCTTGATATTTTAGAATTGGCTTGTTTTAGTTGATGTCCAATATACTGTTTAAAATAATTACAATGTTTCCGCAATCCTCCTTGTATTGAAGTTTGAACCCATCTGAAGTTTCTTCACTAAAACATTTTTGGATCTTCCATTTGTTTTGCTGCTTTGCATACAGAATTCAGTGCTGGACTTCTCATAAATGCTTTGTCCACCTACTTGTTCTAAAGCTATCTGTGTTTTCTCTTCTTTATTCTGTGATGTACACAATTATTTACTAATTTAGGGCTTGATTTTTGCAGTTGTAAGTAGGGATGTAATAGTATAGTCGATTAACTGATAAGCAAAAGTTCGGCTCAGTCCTGGCTTGCGTTGGGTCTGGGAGCTTAGACTTCTTCCCCTTCCCTCCCCCCCCCCCCCCCACTCAAAACAGAGCTGCTGCTGCCTCTGTATCAGAGTAGTCTGTGTTCTCATGAGAACAGACACAGAATTTTGCCTAACACAAGGAAATGGAGAAACTCCAAATGCTCATACACCCTAAGGATGTTAAATATCGGTTAATTGAATAGTCAGTTAACCTCATGAATTCTTATTCTGTAGTCCCTAGGGGTGGGCCTGGCAGCCAGTGCGTTCCAGCCCCACTCCCTTGGAGCCCCCTGCCACTCTGCCTTGCTGCCTCCGTGTTAGAGGCAGCAACACAGGATGACCGGTAGCCAGTCTACGGGGGGAGCTGGGTTTTGAACTGGCTCCCCTTGCGGACCAGCTCCTGCCTGGCACCCCATGCTGCTTGCCTCTGTATCAGAGGCAGCAGCACGTAGTGGCAGGACACTCCTCGGGAGTGGGGCCAGAGTGCACTGGCTTCTGGCTCCACCCCCGGGGACTATTCTATAGTTCTATTCTAATTCATGAGGTTAATTGAGTGTTCAGTTAACCGATATTTAACATCCTTTGTTGTAAGCATCTCACATTTCCTTGACTTAAAGATGAGGTTCATTGCTCAGCATATTAGGAAGAAGTTGGCACTTTGCAGAATCAGGTTCCCAAATTACTTTTATAATGTTGTTGGCCATCACCTACAGTAGCAGCGCTTATTTGGTAAGATTTTGGATTGAAAATTTAATAAAGCATATTTATGTTAAAACTTGGTTTATACTTGTTAGTATTATTGAAAATGTTTGTCCTGTTGCCCCCTTAAGCTACTTTGCTTGATTGGTTTTATTACCTTTGCTAGAATTATGTTTGAGCAAAGATCTGTAAATTTAAGAACTTTCTTGTTTGACAAGTATCAGAGTGTTAGCCGTGTTAGTCTGAATCTGCAAGAACGATGAGAAGTCCTGTGGCACTTTATAGACTAACAGATATATTGGAGCATAAGCTTTCGTGGGCAAAGACCCACTTCATCAGATGCATCTGACAAAGTGGGTCTCTGCCCACGAAAGCTTATGCTCCAATATATCTGTTAGTCTGTAAGGTGCCACGGGATTTCTTCTTTGAGAGTTACATGATAAATTGGGTAAGTTTGCTGCGGCTTGTTTAAATTGAAAGACTTGAGGCCTGTTCTCCACGTGGCATTTGTAATTATTTGACTAAACTGTTTTCTAAATAGTAGAGGGAGCATTGAAGTAAC